>NC_066584.1:1328571-1660714 GCF_024323335.1 Lathyrus oleraceus | reverse complement strand
ATAGTCTCGACAACCGGGCAGAGATACTCAATGGGTTTGCCCTTTCGGGTGTGCCATTGTAGCTCCCTTAAGATCGTCTAAACCAAAGATCCGGGAAATGATCGGTCACCAGAGTCAACAGTTCAGATGAAGTAACTCAACCAAAGTGAAATATTCCACAATGGAAAGCACTATCAAATGAACCTCGTCCGGCTTGTGGTATGTCACGTTGCAACATCATACTGATATAGCAAATGAGGAACGTGAGACCCACACTAATCCTAGGTGTATACTCGGGCCTGGGTTTTAGCCCCACTCAGAACACCCACCCCAAACAGAGGGAACCACCTGCACAGAGGACGGCAACAACATGATAGTATGATGCATGCAGACATTAATGCAAATATATACACAGTCAGAATAATAAATGCAATAAATCAAACATCACAAGCAACCTAAACTAACCTAGAACGCTAGGAAGGACTCGCTCAGGGAAGATGGACCAGCACAGGTCTACATCCTACTCGTAGTCCCCAGCAGAGTCGCCAGCTGTCGCATCCTGCGAAAAAACAACCGGCGAAGCTCAAATAAAAACACAACACAGAGCCGCCACTGCGCGTTATTTATCCCAAGATAGGGAAAGGAAACGCTCAGAGAAACCTGGAAAGGAAATGGTCTCGCGACCAAAGAGAAAGGGTAAGGGAGTCGGTTACGCAAGGGGAAGGTATTAGCACCCCTCACGTCCGTCGTACTCGACGGGATCCACGTTCTAAGAAAAGAAAAGGTTGCTAAACATCACACACACACACAGGGAACGCAGGTGGGGTTAAGAGAAGGGAGCTCGATAAGGTATCGCACCTTATGCCTACATATCTTGTCTGGAACAAGAATCAGAGCCACTGTAGTTCGGCTTACGCACGCCAAACAACACAAAACGCACAAACAGATGGCAAACATGGAGCCCGACAACCACTCGATGGAATTACGTCAGCATCCGAACCAAAACACAATCAGATAACAAGTAAACACACGCAAAAAGAAAAAAAGTGCCCGGAGTGGTCTCGCACGACCACCTGCCTACATACCTCGTCTGGCACGAGGATCAGGGCGATGTAGTTCCCCTGAAAGGGAATGAAAATCTAACCATAAACAAAGGGGAAGACACACTACCAGGGAGCTGGACTCGAGCCTAGTGTTGTCATGCATCGTTGCCCTAAGTTCAGTTTTCTATCCTACTTGCATAAGCAAACTACTCCTATCCAGGAAAGAAGCAAGCATACAAGCATACAAAATAATTCAAGCATACATCAAATAAGAACAAGCATCTCAAACAGATATCCACATAGCACGCACTATAACCAAACAAGGGGCTCACACAATTGGTTTGACTGCCGAAGCGAGTCGTCTGTACGGGCTGTGTTTGCTCTTAACCTTGCCATTACGAGGCTAAGGTGAAGCAGATAAAAGGTGAAGTGAGGATCAGACCTCACAGCTCTTATCCCTGACCAGGGAGAGCTTCTGACAAATGAGCATGGGTCCAGAATGGGGGAACCCTTCTATACTCAGAGACTCTGACACAATGTGCACTGCACAAGATCTTGGGCTCGTGATCTCAATGCTACAACCATGTAATGGGAGCAAGGAGAAGACTCACAGAATAGTGGGGGATAGATTTCTTATCCCTAACTTCCACCAATTGCCTCTTTTAGAGGACTTTCACCTGCTTAGGCACAATATTAAACAATCACAAACATTGCCTCTTAAGGAGGACTTCAGACAGTTTGCCCGGTCAAATAACAGACCGGGTCTCCAGACTACATGAAGTTAGGAAGTTATACCTCAATGCAATTTGCTTAAGCAAATCAAAGCAAAAGTTCACAAGGAACTGAGCAACTAAAAGTACCTGGAAACAGTCAAACACAGTTAGTACTCAGACAGACAAAAATAAACAGCAAGTATTAATCAGTCAGACTATACAAGCCAAGGCACACAAAGGCAAGCTATGAGTTCAAGCCCAAGCTTCACAACCTACAAAACAATGTTATGTTAGTGTACAAACATCAAACAACATCATTTCAATCAACTTGGATCATTCTCCATGAGCATGGTGCTATTCATCCTGAAAAATCAAGCAAATATTAGCAACAAGACCACTAGGCCAAGCCTAGGGTCCAAAAGCAAGAAAAAATCCTAAACAGCAAGGTATATTCAACCAAACTCAAATTAATGTCAAACAAGAGCCAAAGCAATTAATCCCATGTTTATATCATCCACCACATTCATTTCATGACCAAAACATGTCAACTTATGTCAAACATAACACCAAACATCCAAACAGAACTATTGCATTCAATTCCATATCAACACAATTCCAAAAATTCTCAAATAATTTACACCTAAACAGGGGATACTCAAGGTCTAGCATGTCAAATTTTAGCCTAATTGGACCAAGGGAACTATGTCAATGAAAATCAACAAAAACAGACACAATTACATGCTCCAAATCACAACATCAACACATGCATTCACTTCAAAAATTCACAACTCAATGAAAACAATAAAGAAATGCATGGGACCAAAACAGGGATGTTCTATCATGTGTCTATTACAAGCATATCAAATTTCATGAACATTCAATACCATATGAGCATTTCACATTAAATCTACCAACCTATGTCACACAAGCTTGCATAATTGGCTAACAGAGATGAAAAATAGCAATCAATTTGAAAATGCCACATAAAATTCCACAAAAATTCACATAGCATCTTGACATGTTAATGAAACATCATGCAAAATTTCACAGCATTCCAACAAGTATAGGCCATGCAAATAAATCCAGCAAATTGACATAATGAGGTGTGACACAAATTGTCACACCTAAGTTCAAAAATTCACATCTCAATGACCAGGTATCAAAAATTCATGAAATTGACATGTAAATAAACATCAACCAGTCCACAATCATCACAAAAAATTTCAAGAATTTATTTGTAACTATGAGGATTTCACAATGGAATTGGCACAATGTATCCAAATATAGCACATGTGAAACAAACCTAAGTCAAACATAATTTCTACCATGCACAACTTCAACCAATAGGTCAAAAAAATTCTAGAGTCAACAAGGAAGTCAACACAAAAATTCCTATATTTTTCTGATTTTTTATGAATTTTTTGTGAATTTTTAAAGGTGTTAATGATTTTTTAAGAATTTTTTATGAATTAATATAATTAATTAAAATGACCAGTGGCACGATTGTAAATACTTGAGCGCGGGGGCGGTAAACGCCTTATTTGAATTTTCAAATGAGGAAATGGATCAAACACACTTTATTTCCAGAATTTCGTCTTCTTCAACCCAGGCACCTCAAGAACACATGATCCATGAACCAACACCAAAATGAACAAACTAATACTCGTTGGAACCGTCTTCTAACCTAGAGTACGAATATCAACCTAGTTTTGTCCAATTCTTCCTATGTTCTTCAAATCGATGAAGTTAGGGTTTCCTTTCAAAACTTCCAATCCAGATTTCTTAGCCTACAGTGCATCATAATCAAAGCTACGCATATCATTGGATTCTACATGGCACAAGCTTTCAAACGCATACAACCATTAAGCATATCTTGAAATTCGAAATTCACTCACCTGGAGATGACAGCGCTGGAATTGGTGTTCTTGTGCTTCGATTTCCACAAACAGATGAACTAGAGTGATAAGGAAGATGATTGATGCGTTCAGGTCCACTTGCCTTTGCTCCTAGTGCACACAATCTCGATTTGCCATTGATGATGCTTGTATGTGCAGTCACGATTCACCACTTCTTTCCTTCCAATCTTCACAAACAGATGGAGATGATGATGAGAGGAGATCAATGCCAAAAGAAATTCGAAGATTGATCAAGGATGGATGAAGTTTGATGAAGTTTTGTTCAATGTGTTCTTGAGGAATTTGAGAGAATTGGATGAGTTTTTGGATCTGATTTTGGGAAGTGTGATTTTCTGTTATGATTATTGGATGATTAGGTTTATATATGAATGCTTAATCCAAGCTTAATCATGTTTATTAACCAACTTGCATTTGATTAGCAAAAGTGTTAATTCAAGCTTAGGGACAAAATGGTACTTTCACATATAAGCCAATGCCAGCTCATTGACAGCTCACACACTCTCAAAATGACATGTGTGAACTGTTGCAACTTGTTTCACTCTCATTGGATGCATATTTCTCATTTTCACTATGTGATTGCACTTTGTCCATTTTTGCAATTTCATTTTACAAGTCAATTTCCAAACCATGAAGCCTAGCCATGTTATGATGATTCCAACAACTTTCAAATACCATTTATGAGGTGTTGCAAAAATCTCCACTCAAAAATTCCAATTATTTCACAAGTTGGACAATTTTGCCCTTGGTCCATTTTAACTGTCCAGTTGAAAATTGACTTTTTGCATTGACCACTTTTGAAGAAATCCAATTATGCACCATGAAAGTACATGTCAAATGGAGTTTGTGCATATAAAGAACTTCCAATTTGGATGCTCCATGTGGAAGTTATGGCCTCCTGATTATGGGTCATTTTTGAAATTCACTGAGCCATAATTTTCCAACCATACATGGGATTTTCAAGTTCTTGGACATTTTGGAAAAGTGAGAACAAGAACTACAACTTTAATGTTGAACAAATTTTCATTTGAAGCTTCCTTGGACACGTGGTCTTGAGGTCAAAAACTTTCCATTTTTGGAAACTTCCATTACAAGTCACTTTCTATTTTTGGCAGTTTTTGTTCTGACTTGATTTTCTCCATTCTTAAGCTTTGACATGTCAAATAACACTTGTTCCAACATGAATGAAGTGTATCCAACTCATTTCCACCTCCAAATCCATAAAATCATGTACAGTTGACCACAGTTGACTTTTTCATCTGATAGATGAATCTGGCAATGCATAGATCAATCTGAGCTCCAATCTTCAACTGAAATGGCTCAAGGGTGAAACCCTGGCCTCAATAAGCACAAAATAATCATAGAATGAACCACATATCCATCATAAACCCCATCTCCTGATTATGCCCTGCCTGGCTCAATGCAACTGATTAGGGTTGACCAGTGGTCAAAACCCTAATCTCAAGGAAAGAGCTCCAACACTTGATTCTTCTGATGATAACAAGCCATGATGATGATGATGTATCATTGTAATCAAGATGAAGATCAATATCCTTTGAGAATCATGAAACCCTAATTCATAGCCCAATCCTCAGATAGCCAATGATCAGTCCAATAAACCCTAGGCTTGCACTTTGACTTCCTCATCTTCTGATCAAGACTTGGGAGAATGGCTTGCACAATGTAACCACATGATATGCAATATGCAATGCCTAATGACCTAAAAATTATATGTAATATGTTATGCTAGTCCCAAGAGAGGAGGGCAAATTTTGAGGTGTTACACATTTTTGAAGATATGGATTTGAGTCAATTCATCAAATCCATGCCCTTTACATTTCCGAAGCATGGACTTGAATCTTTCCCACGCTTCATTTAATGATTCACTGGTTCCTTGTGAAAACACCGAGATGGCCGTCTTGGATTCCATGAATCGGTTATGGGAGAAAAATCTTTCGATGAATTTCTCTTCTAACACGTTCCAGTCTGTCAGTACGGCTGGTGTTTGATCTAGGTACCAATCCTTTGCTTTACCGAGCAAAGCGTGGGGGAATAATCGTCTGAATAACGGAAGCTCCTGAGCCTGATCCACTCCGGCAGCCAATGCTATCTCATAAAATTTTGTGAGAAAAGCAAATGGGTCTTCATGGTCCATTCCGGTGAATGGACTTTCATATAAAAGATTTAGAGTTCCCGTTTTCATCTCAGCTTGCCTTCCGGTGTGGTTGGCAAACTGAGCGGTGTTCCTTGGACTGTTTATGCATGGAGTAGAAATAGGTGGTGGTGGTGGTTGCTCCATGTTTGGTATGAATGGTGGTGGATTTGTGGTTGAAGAACTTTCTCCTTGCTCTTGGCGTTGTCTAGCTTGTTGCCTCCTACGTCTCGTTTTGCTATTGAGCCTCCTTGCGGTTCTCTCGATCTCAGGATCAAAAAGAAGTTCGTCCACAGAGATTTGCCCTCGCATAAAACGTAAGCTGCACACTAAACCAAACAAATTACAAGCACAAGTCAAAAATTAACAAGCTAAAACTTAAACAACCATTGTGATGCTCGCAATATCAATTTACAATCCCAGGCAACGGCGCCATTTTGTTAGTTGTAAATTTACGTGTCGGGTTTTTGTTATCGTATCCACAGGGATTGTAAGATATCACCGCCGTTCGATGGTTGTATTAATTCTAACTCAATGTAACAATAAGGTTTTGGTTGGTTGTCACGTTATCTTGCATAAAAAGGTAATAAATTGCGGTAAAAGTTATGGTTTGAATAAATGAGAAATATTGCCAAAGTTAGGGTTCGATGATCACTTTGCATGTATTTGTTCGGTCAACAATCTTATAAACTCCTTTAGATGATAAATTATTTCACAAGGTCCTCCCAATGTGTTTCTCTCGAACACCCATTGTGAGTTTTGCCATTTTGATCCATTGTTTCTCTCGAACACAATCTATCAAAATGACAACTTTTTAGTTCAACCTTATGGTGAATAAAATCATTCATTACTATCTCTAGCTAACAAACAAGATTGGATGAAAACCTAGGTCAAGAGTTGGTAAACATCTCTCGATCATAAACCAACACAAAGAGTTTTAAATAGAAACAAAGTTTTCATCATATATTCACCATTAAAGAGTTTACACATGAAGATCCTTACGTTTACACACAAAGCTAGTAATCACCTACATCTAACCTTGACAAATGGAGGACTTAGCTACTCATTTTCATGGTAGCTTGGTCGGCAAGTTTCGGAAGAAGGTTGATCAACATCCAAGTCGGATAATCGATATTGGATGGGAATCCACCTTCTTTTTGTAGAAGATGGTTACAAGATGAAGAGAAATGAATTCTAGGGCATAAAAGCTCCCAAGAACAATGCTGTAAAAATATCTAACAAAAGTGCAAAATTGGAAAAATGAGGTAAAAACTAGGTATGGTGCTCAAAAGTGGCACCTGCTACTTATAGAGTAGTACTGGGCTGTCATGTTCGCTAGGCGAGCAGAAAGGCTCGCCTAGCGAGGTTCTAATTGTGGCACCAAAGGCACCTGCGCCCAGAGAAAACAGACTAACTCAAACTGTCATGTTCGCCTAGCGAACACACCTTCGCCTAACGAAGGACACGCTTCAACCTTCACCCCAGCGAGGTTGAGAGGTTTTGCTACTGGAATGCTCGCTGGGGACTCGCTAGAGCCTCGCCTAGCGAGTGAGTGCTGGCTGCGCTTTTCACCAAAACTGAACAAACTCGCTACCACCTTCGCTATCAGCTTGTAACACCCTTCTAAAATACCCCGAGTATATAATTAAAATAACACATATTAATCAGAGTAAATATGCAATCAAGGGTGTCACACAACATTTCACACATTTCACCATAAAATTCAGTCATGCTCATTATTTAATTCAAAATAATATTTTTGCATAATTCGCAGCGGATAGAAATCAAATCAACCATTCAAACGTATAACAGATTACATGTAAAATTATTCAGCAATTAAAACATCCCGTCCCGATGTTACATCTATCAGAGCACGACACACTACGGAGACTACACTAGACTCCAAGCACTAGCTTCTACTCAATCACTGCTCGTTACCTGAAAAATAGTTGTAAGGGTGAGTTC
Organism: Lathyrus oleraceus; assembly: GCF_024323335.1. NCBI lineage: Eukaryota > Viridiplantae > Streptophyta > Magnoliopsida > Fabales > Fabaceae > Lathyrus > Lathyrus oleraceus. Next base: position 1,652,949 of record NC_066584.1, on the reverse strand, counting down.
TTCAATCGATATAATAAGCATTATAAATCATCATGTAATGCTAAGTAATTTAACACGTTTCATCACCCAAATCAGATTTACACATTCAGTAACGGCACATCAACTCCAATATCATACTCAATAACAACATAAAATGCAACTCAAATGAGACTCGACTCGTCATGCATGTGGTACCAATCAGAGTAAAACTCCCAACTTAAAATCATTGCCATTTTAGTGGGCATCAAGGCATAAGCCTTCAACTTTCAACTTAAAATTTTGCCAATCCAGGCCAACGTGGTGTGAGCAAAGCTCCGACTTAATGCATATGAATGTACATGGCATACACGACTTAAACTGCCGACAACATAATAAGAATAGCAATACAACAATGTTTTCAACAAAATCAACTTATAATCAACTTATAATCAACTTTGGCTCACCAAGCCTACAACTCAGTATTTTCAACAACTTTAACACAACTTATCAACATATTTGTATCAACACTTCATAACATAAACTCAACAAAGTTACTCATCAAAATTAACGATAATAGGCCAATAACCAATTATGTTCACAACATTAAAATATCAATTTTTCCAATTTCCAACAGTGTTAACCGGTTAACGCCCTGGGTTAACCGGTTAACGCAGGACAAAACACACTTTCTGGCAAAACGCAACAGTGTTAACCGGTTAACGCCCTGGGTTAACCGGTTAACGCAGGCAAAACAGCACATTTCCACAAAATATAACAGTGTTAACCGGTTAATGCCCTGGGTTAACCGGTTAACGCAGACAAAACAGCAGTTCCTGCGCTAACACAAGGCAGAATGCAGAGTTCTCCGCATTTTCCGCCGTTGGAGGACTTCCGGACCTCCGATTCAATTTCCGTAAAAAGCTATACGCTCGGGGGAACACGACTCACACAATTACGGACTCAATTACAGCTTTAATACAACTTATTCATCACAATATTTCAGCATTCAACATCCCAATTAGGGTCAATTCCACGGTTTATCACTACCCATGACATGTTAATCTATAATACCCATTAAACGACGATAAACCCCCCTTACCTGAGATAATCCGGCAATCTCTAAGCTTCAAGCTTTTCCGTTCTTCAACCTTTGCTCTCTAGCTCTGCCTCTTTGCCCTTTTTCCTCTTTCACGATCGCTTCTCTGCTTCACGTGAAAACTCTTTACCAATACTGAAAACCCTTTTCTCTTATTCCAACTTATATATTTTCCACTAATTATTATTCCAAATAATAATAATAATAATAATCCAATAATTCAATTTATTTAATTAAATTAATAAATATATTATTAACTTAATTTAAATAATTCTCTTATTTTATTCGGGGTGTTACACAGCTCGCCTGGCGAATTTATTGACATTTTACTGGAGCTTTTCGCTGGGCGCTCGCCTAGCGAGCAGGCTTCGCCACAGCCTTCGCCTAGCGAGCATGCTGATGAATGCTTGTTTTCTTTGGTTCCTTTGCCAACTTTCTTGTGTCTTAAATTTCAATTATTTCATGCCTTCTTCCTGTAATGCATTTCATCTAAAACAAAGGTGATTTTGACAATTTAGCAAGGAAATAGAGTGAAAGATACCCTTAATTGATGGCTCAAATAAGCACTTTTGGGTATCTAACAATAAGCCTTCTTTCAACCATGTAGTCTCATACCTGCACAGCCTCAGGATCCCTCTCATTCCGATGTGAATTTGGTTTTTCCCCTAGAAGCTGCTAGGAGTGTCTCATTGTCATGCATCATGCATCGACAGCCACTCCATCGCCCTCGGATGTTACATGTAACCACTCTTCGGCCTCTCCGACCTCGGATGTTACACACTACATACCCTAGAAATCCTCGATGTGAACAATCATCGACTACACGCCCATAACTTTGTCTTAATGAACCTCAATGGTCCCATTGTGCCTCTATCTAAAATGTGCCCCATTACAACAATTGTATTGCAACATCCACATTACTTCCACACTCGGTGTTCACTTGTCTTCCCATGGTAATTCTCCCAGTTCCAATTACAAAACCATTCTACTAGACTTCCTTAAATCCAACTTAATTGCTCTTATCCTCAACCAGTTCTCATACAACCAAAACCCACTAGAGCTTCCATTACTATATAATATGCGCTATCTGCCTCCAACACAAACTCTTATAATTGATCTTTAGGTCACTCATCATTCCATTATGGTCTCTTATTAACACTGAACCGCTGACGAGCTATCTCCAATCCGATCTCTCTTCTAAAACTGAACATACTTGGTTTATGTTATAACCTCCATTTTGTCCATACATGTTTCACTTGGAATAGGCAGCCATGTCCTCGAGTCTCTTCTTAGACTTCACCACTACCTTAGGCTCCCAACAAAACTGAACGTCCTTATCCCTCAAGTCTTCAACCACTTGCAAGGTACCATTCCAAATATATATATTCCATTAAGTACTCTTGTTCTTCCAAAATATTTTAGTGGCCTTAGAAACTAAAACACTAATACACTACCTCACCTCCAGACCTCATGACATATGCGTAACATAACCATCCTTTCTACTTTACCATATGGAATTATTCACAATACTATTCCATATTAGTGAGTATATCTTACTCCACTAACAAATTCATTCATTCCTCAAAATTATGACAATTCATCCAATAAAGATCCTCAACTTCTTAACTCTGTTAACACCGCAGAATCGCTTGGATGATACACTACTCTTCAATTCCATAATACCCAAATCATAACTCCTCTGAAACTTCAACTGGGCCATCAAGTTCTCCTTACTTTCTAACTCTTGGCTTGAGCCTATTCTCAAAGCGCAAGTTCAACCCACACTTCGGAGTCCTCGTGGTAGCTCAACCATGATCCTACCTACCACGCACATAATATTAGGTTGATCAGGCCCAATACTATATACAGTGATATTAAGAATCATGTTGGCTAAACACACATATGAGGCAGGAATAGATTTACTTATGATGTTTCAAGGCTTGGTCGAGAATCGACCTGCTCTGATACCAACTGTAACAACCCGTATAATATATATCTAGAATAATATCATACAAGTGTTAAATCTTGGTACTGTCACAACATAAGTGCCTAATGGCATCAATATATATATACATGTCCAAACTAAAACATCCATGGAACATGTTATACAATAATGCCTAAACAATAAAAATCTAAGAACTATGTACAATATCTTCATTGCACACAACTCCACAACGGAAGATTATAATGAACAGTAACCCTTGAAACATCCGTAACAGTTTCTCTTAGATTCAACCTGTAAAGAATACCTGAAAAATAACAACAATAATGGGATGAGATAATAATCTCAGTGAGTTCTCTTATCCTATGGGTCCACCCGGCTCTACAGGGTATTCTAATCGATATTCAACTCATATCCAACTCAAGTCAACAAGGGAACAAAGACTTGAGCGATGGGGAAACTATCTCGCAATTGTATGGCAACATGCATCTGAGTTCTCATAACTCAACCACGATCATTATTCAGATTCACGCAACATCGATCCCCAACCGGACCTACGTCTAGGCCAAGGCTTGGTTCACGCATGTCCGTATGATTCGACTTTCGCAGTGGATATTCGGTTCCCCTATGGGACTCTAACCCACTTTTAAGAACCATCACCCGTATGGGACTCTAACCCACCTTGGGTATCTTTCACCGTATGGGACTCTAACCCACATAGGTGTCCACCTTTCCCCCATGTACGCCATGGTTGGGGCTCAAACCCAATTGAGGCTCGAATCATTGGTCCCACATCCCAATGCTTACTCATCTAAGCATACCACAAGAGATGTGTACCACCACAGAAAATACACATTCTGAATACATGATTGGTTCCACAAATCATTGGTTCCACGAACCATAACAAATTCATAAATCACAGGTGACTTCATTCACCATAATACACAAATAATAACATGGCATGTTCCATACAATGCGTCTCATTTTCAATCATGGCAACAATTCGTCCACGACCTCACATAAGCGTCGTACGAATGAATACCGTATTCTCATACATATATCACATATGTTCCATAACCTAGATCATATTTCTAAGTTATTAATCACGTCATTCTCCTAGGTTTCCTCACTCATCTTTGTAGAGTTTTAATCATGTTACTTCACGTTTCACATAACAACAATATTTAATTTTCATCATGATAAAATTCATGGCATTTATAAATCACATAATATTTTATAACATGGAACAATAATAATAGCCCTTTACGTTATCTTTCTAACGCATCCGGCTGTGTCCAAAACGGAGTTACACCACTCAATTAATTCATTAATCTATCTTAATCAAGATTTAGATTAATATTTATTCATTGCATAAGCATTCAACAACGACCTCTCTAGCCTAGTGGTAAGGCATGTACAGTTTTAAGGAGGTCCTGGGTTCGAATCCCCTTGGTGACATATCCTGTACAAACAGGAAATTAAATTCTGTTTATGTGTTAACCGGTTAACCTAAACCGTCAAGATGATGAGAGTTCTCGACTCAAATGGAAGGTTGATCTCGAAGGCTCCAATGTCTCAGAGAGCATAAGTGCCTTGCAACAATAGCCAGCAGAGATGAATGAATATGGCATTACAGACTTGGCCATCTCAATTTCAAAGACATCAAAAATTTGAAGAGAAGAAATATGGTTTTTGGATTACCAGAAATCGACATTCCAAACGAAGTGTGTGAAGAATGTGTGCTTGCAAAGCAACATAAGAACAACTTCAGTAAGGATGCAGGAAGCAGGTCGAAGGCAATTCTTGAAGTCATATACTCTTATGTATGTGGTCCTCTCTAGGTGGATTCTATTGGAAGGTATTACCTGATCCAGAAGAAAAATCTATGGTCGAAAGATCAAGATTTTGAGAACTGATGGTGGTGGAGAATATGTGTCGAAAGACTTCGATGCATTATGTGTGAAAGAAGGGATTGTGCATGAGGTGGTGCCACCCTACACTCCACAACAGAATGGAGTCGCAGAGAGGAAGAATATAACCATTATGAATATGGTTAGAAGTATGTTGAAAGACAAGCATTTACCAAAGAATTGTGGGGAGAAGCTGTGTCGACTGCGACATATATCCTGAACAGATGTCCGAAAAAGAAGCTAGAAGGAATCACGCCAGAAGAATGTTGGTCTGATGTCAAGCCTAGCTTGAGTCATCTGAGGGTGTTTGGATTTATAGCACATGGACATGTGCCAGATCAGTTGAGAGGAAAACTTGATGACAAGTTGAGTTAGATGATCCTGATAGGATATCATTCGACTGGAGGATACAAGTTGTTCGACCCAGTGAATAAGTAAGTAGTGATCAGTAGGGACGTGATCATAGATGAGCTTAAGGAGTGGGATTGGACTGAGAATGTCAAGAAAGATTTAGTGATAATCTTTTGTTATGAACCAGCTAGTGAAGTCGAAAGAGAAGTTCGACAGAAAGAAGTCAGAGGTGAAGCAAGTACAAGCAGACCTTAAAGAACAAGACACATGCCTGCAAGATTGCAAGAATGTGTGATTACATCAGATGATGTGGTCGAAGAAGAAGGTGAGCTGGTACATTATGTTTTCTACGCAGATGTCGAACCTGTAAATGCAACCGAGGCATTGAAAGATTCGAAGTGGATGAAAGCAATGGACGAAAAGCCGAAGTCAATCGAAGTCAACAACACTTGGTCACTTGTCGAATTTCCCCCAAATAAGAAGGCAATCGATGTGAAGTGGGTATACAAGGTGAAGTTGAATCCCAAAGGAGAAGTGACTCGACATAAGACGAGACTTGTGGCGAAAGGATTTCTTCAGAAAGAAGGAATCGACTTCGATGAAGTTTTTGCACCTGTTGCTAGGATCGAAACAATCAGGTTGGTTGTTGGTCTAACAAACATGAACAACTGACAGATGTGTCAGATGGATGTGAAATGTGCATTCCTTAATGACCCATTAGAAGAAGAAGTATATGTTGCACAACCAATTGGGTGTGTGAAACAAGGCGAAGAAAGAAAAGTGTATAGGCTGCATAAAGCCATGTACGGACTTAAACAAGCTCCAAGAGCTTGGAACAAGAAGATATATGGTTTTCTAAGGGAGAAGAAATTTGTAAAGTGCAAATCTGAACATGGTCGAATCAAGCACATCAAAATGAGGTTCCATTATCTTCGAGAGCAGGTAGCAGATGGGAAAATGAATTTTGGAACACTGCAGAACTGAGAATCAAATTGCAGATATCATGCTGAAGGGAGTGCAGGTCGAAGTGTTAAGAAGGCTAAGAGCTATGATGAATGTAGATAGCTTAGACACAATGAATTAGGTGGTGTGTTAAATTGTAATTCCTTGTGTCGAAGCAGGTTGCTTGACAGAAGCAGGGAAGTGCCCAACCACCTAGTGTGTTAAGTAGTGTTAGCTATTTTGGGCTTTTATAATTTTGAGTTTTTATAGTTTTGGGCTTTTATAATTTTGGATTTTTATAATTTTGGGCTTTGTATCCAAGTTAACCTAAATCTATAAATAGAGGGAGTAACCCTTATTTTCATATAGAGGTGAATAAAGTATTCACAACACATTGTATTCAAAGTATTTTGCAGTGACAAAGTGAATAAAAGTTTTCCACAGTCTGTGGGCAGAGAGAAACTCTCCAGAATTATATTACTCTTTTCCTTTATCGTTCTATACACTCTCTCTTTCTCCATTGATCCTTTCTTTTCATTGTCATTGTGTGAGTAATAACAATCTTGTTCATTAAGATTGATTGAAATTCTCCATAAATATTTGGAGATTTCCATCATAACCATTTGTCAAATCTTGAAGAAAGATTGTAAAGCATTTATATGGAGAAATGGGATGTGATAATTTCATAGATACACTTATGCAAGATAGTGAGAATGGAAAGTAATCAATTTATACATTCATAGATATACTGTATCGGAAGTGATTATTAGATTTTATTAGATTTAATTCATATTTAAATTGTATTATTTTCTTAGCCCCTAAGTTTGTTAGAGGGTATTTTAGTATTTTATCCTATTATAGTAACCCTAGTTTTAGCTTATAAATAGGGTGTCAATCATTGTAACTTTTAATCCTTTTTGTAGCCGTCATTCTCTTAATAGAATATTCATCTTTTATTCTACCTTTGCACCAACAATTGGTATCTAGAGCTCCGGTTCGGATTCATTGGGAAACACGGGAAACACGAGTGAACGTGAGGTCTTGTGTGTTTGATTTTGATTCTTAGATTCGTGCTGAATCTTGAACAAAATCTGATCAGAATTTTTAATTCTGTGGGTTGGGAAACACTGTGTGAGAAATCTGAGTGTACTGTGCAAGGTAGAAAGATGAACGGAAACGGCAACATGAACACCAAACTTCCAGTATTTGACGGCAAAAACTGGAATCGTTGGATGATCCAAATGCGTGTACTGTTCGGTGCTCAAGATGTTCTAGATCTTGTCACTGATGGTTATGTTCAGGTAGCAGCAGATGCGACGGATGAACAGAAAAACGCGCAGAAGGAAGTAAGGAAGAAGGATCAGAAAGCATTGTTCTTCATTCATCAATGTGTTGATGTAAATGTGTTTGAGAAGATTGCAGATTCAACGACAGCAAAGGCTGCGTGGGACACACTGGTTAGATGTTATGGTGGTGACGCATCAGTGAAGAAGGTGAAGCTTCAGTCCTTGAGAAAGCAATACGAGAATCTCAACATGAAGAATAATGAGAAAGTTTCTGAATACATCTCCAGAGTGATTCTGATCACTAATGAGATGAAAGCGTGTGGAGAAACTCTTTCTGAAGAAACAATCATGGAGAAGGTATTGAGATCCCTTACCTCTCAATTTGATTACATTGTGGTAGCAATAGAACATTCCAAAGATCTGAGCACCATGAGAATTGAAGAGCTGCAGAGCAGTCTAGAAGCGCAAGAGTTGCGTTTGACTGAGAGAACTTCTGAAAGGGAAATAGAGCAACAGGCTCTGAAAGCAACTTCTGATAGGAGGTATCAGAAGCAGTCAGAAGCCAGGAGAAGATCTGATGGTGGTCAGAAGTCAGAAAGCTCAACCTCTGATAGACAAAAGAATGCTCAGAAGGGAAAAGAGAAGTATGACAAGAAGAAAATCCAATGTTACTGCTGTAAGAAGTTTGGTCACTTTGCTAGAGATTGTTGGTCAAACAAGGAGAGAAAATCAGAAGAAGCAAATATAGCCAGAAGTTCTGATGACGAATCTGTGCTATTGATGGCCTCTGAATCTGATAATATGGATCTGATAGACTGGTGGTATATGGACACTGGCTGTTCAAATCATCTTACTGGAAACAAGAAATGGCTGGTTGACTTTGACTCTGAAAAGAGGACAAAGATCAGATGTGCTGATGACAAATATCTTAATGCAGAAGGTATGGGAAATGTCAGAGTGACTCTGAACAATGGGAAAACAGCATTGATTCAGAACGTGTGGTATGTACCTGGCATCAGAAGCAATCTGATGAGTGTGGGACAATTAATTGAGAAAGGTTTTTCAGTTACCATGAAGGACAATCTTCTGAAGCTGTATGACTGCAATCAGAAGTTGATTATGGAGTCAGAACAGGGAAGGAATAGAACATTCAAGGTGAATGTCAGAACTGCAGACTCAGAATGTCTTAGTGCAACAAGTGCTGAGAAGGAGAGTGAGCTGTGGCACAGAAGATTTGGTCATTTGAATTTCAGAAGCTTAAAACATCTGAATTCAAAGAAGTTGGTACATGGAATTCCTGCAATTAAGAAGCCTGAAAAATCATGCAAAGTCTGCATGGAAGGAAAACAACCACGATTGCCATTTGCGTCAGAAACTGCTCCAAGAGCAAAACATGCCTTGGGAGTTGTACATTCTGATGTGTGTGGTCCATTTCCAGTAGCATCGATTGGAGGGAATAAATACTTTGTGTTATTTGTTGATGAATTCACAAGAATGACATGGGTATCCCTTATTAAGTTTAAACACGAGGTGTTTGATGAATTCAAGAAGTTCAGAATGAAGGCTGAGAATCAGAGTGGTCAGAAGTTGAAGATTCTTAGAACTGACGGTGGAGGTGAGTATAACTCCAAAGAGTTCCAGAAGTTCTGTGAGGAGAATGGAATTGAGCATGAGGTTACTGCTCCTTATACCCCTCAACACAATGGTCTTGCTGAAAGAAGAAACCGCACTTTGCTTGATATGGTGAGAAGCATGCTAAAGGAGAAGAAGCTTCCTCAGAAGCTCTGGGGAGAAGCTGTTGCCACTGCAACGTATGTACTCAACCGATGTCCTACGAAGAAGTTGAAGGAAATAGTTCCAATACAGAAGTGGACTGGAGATAAGCAAAGTGTTAGTCATCTGAAGGTGTTTGGTTCTGTTTGCTATAAACATGTTCCAGAAGCCAGAAGACAGAAGCTGGATGATAGAAGCAAAGTGATGATTCTGATAGGGTACCACAGTACAGGTGCATACAAGCTCTATTGTCCAGAAACCAATAAAATTGAATTCAACAGAGATGTGATTGTGAAGGAATCAGAAGTTTGGAATTGGGATAAGTCTCAATCTGATTCTGATGTTAGAACTTCTGAAGAAAGGTCAGAGTTCAGAATTTCTGAGGTTGGAGTAAACTCTGACGTTGATTCTGACTCTGATAGTGATCCAGAATCTGATGTTCCAGACTCTGATGTTCCAGACTCTGATGTTTCAGACTCTGATGATCCAGACTCTGATGACCCAGACTCTGATGGTAATCCAGATTCTGGTGGCAATTCAGACTTTGGAAATATGCCAGAACCTTCAGATGGTCAAAGCTCTGGAGGAAGTCAACCATCTGAAGGTAGAAACTCTGAAGTTGAAGACTCTGAACAAGTTCAGAGACCACAAAGAGTCAGAAACATCCCCAGAAGATATGCAGAATTTGACATGCTGAAAGACACTGAAGTAGACTCTGAAGGAGAAGTTATTCAATGTGCCATGTTAGTAGACTCTGAACCCATAAGTACAGAAGAGGCTCTTAAGCAGAAGCTCTGGCTGAAGGCCATGAAAGAAGAACTTGATGCTATAGAGAGAAACAAGACTGGAAGTTCTGAACAGGAGATAGCCAAGTTCAAGAAAGTTCTGATGAATGAATTCGAAATGACTGATCTAGGCAAAATGACATACTTTCTAGGGATGGAGTTCAGATACTCTGAGAAAGGTATTATTTTGCATCAGCTCAAGTATGAATTAGAACTTCTGAAGAGATTTGAATTGAAGAATTGTAAGATTGCTGTCACACCTTCTGATACAAATCAGAAGCTGGACTCTGACTCTGATGGAAAGGATGTGGACGCTACAATCTTCAAACAGTTGGTTGGTTCTCTGAGGTATTTGTGCAATACCAGACCTGATATTTGTTATTCAGTTGGGATGATTAGTAGGTTCATGAGTAAACCTAAGTGGTCCCATTACCAAGCTGCAGTCAGGATTCTGAGGTATATCAAGGGAACTCTGAAGTATGGAGTATTATTTCCCTCTGGAAGAAAGGATGAGTCAGAACTTCTGAGTTATTCAGATTCTGATTGGTGTGGAGACAGAGTTGACAGAAGAAGTACGTCTGGGTACTTATTCAAATTTCTGGGAGGTCCCATTTCTTGGTGTTCCAAGAAGCAACCTGTTGTGGCGCTGTCAACTTGTGAAGCTGAATACATTGCAGGTGCTGTTACTGCATGCCAAGCTGTGTGGATTCTGAATCTATTGCAGGATCTGAAGATTAAAGTAAACAAACCTCTGAAGCTGATGATTGACAATAAGTCTGCAATCAATCTTGCCAGAAACCCAGTGTTGCATGGGAGAAGCAAGCACATTGAGACCAAGTATCATTTTCTGAGACATCAAGTTCAGAGGGGAGTGTTAGAAGTTGTACACTGTAGCACTCAGAAGCAGTTGGCAGATGTTCTGACGAAAGCTATCAAGACTGACCAATTTCTCAGATTAAGGGATGGAATTGGTGTTATAAGTTTTGATGGAATATGAATTAAGGGATGGTATTAGATTTTATTAGATTTAATTCATATTTAAATTGTATTATTTTCTTAGCCCCTAAGTTTGTTAGAGGGTATTTTAGTATTTTATCCTATTATAGTAACCCTAGTTTTAGCTTATAAATAGGGTGTCAATCATTGTAACTTTTAATCCTTTTTGTAGCCGTCATTCTCTTAATAGAATATTCATCTTTTATTCTACCTTTGCACCAACAGTGATAAGCTGATGTTGTTGATCAAGTAATCAAACAACTCCCACTAGTTTCCTTAAAAAACAACTTAAGTGTTTATAAAGCTTACACAAGCTTTTGATTTGAAGACTAATGCTGAAAGAACATTGCCAAACATTCTTATCATGCGGTCCTCAGAGTCCAAATTGTTTCTATTAAAAGTTTTGATTAATTAATTTTTTATAAATCTAAATTAAAATTATTAATTAATTTATAAAAAGATGTTAAACTTAAATATATTATGTAAAAATATTTTGATTAATCATTTTTGTATAAAATTTTAATTTGATTTCAATTTTTTAAAATATAATTATTTATAATATTGTTAAAAATATTAATTAATATAGATTTTTTTAATTTTTTTTATTTTAATCCGTAATACCACTTTATTAAAAGTAAATAATTTATCTTAATAATCACGACGGTCACATATACAACAAAATTTTAATAAAATAAAATAAAATAGAGGGACTAACAAACTAATTTTTTTTAAAGAAATGAAAAATTAAAAAATATATAAATAAGAGAATAAAAAATGCATTTAAACTTAAAATTAATTTTCTGCTCCAAATATAAATTTCCACCAAAATTTGAGAGATGTTGTGGCATGTTGGACATAAAAAGACTGACCCCATGGCACAAAATATTATTGAAGGTATTTTATAATACTATTAATGCTTATTCAATTCAATTTGATGGATACTTACAACTAGCCAACTGTACCAATTATGCGAAAACAACTTACAACTAATTCTACTAACCATCTTTATAATCAGAAAAGGTGAATGCATCATGACTATGTTAAGCTCTAATCTATTAAGAAAAAAATTTAAGTGAAATTTAAATAAAACTTTGAGATATACATTTGCAAAGTTATAGGTTGGAGAAAAATTTAAAATATATTTAATAAATAACATGAATACAACTGATTATTAGTATAGTGGTTATTTTTAATGGTGGGTACGTAATTGGTATTAAGTTCGGGAATATGACATTTTGAAAAAACTATAGTACAAATATATCAATATAAACTTTGAAAATATAATTATATAAATAGCATAAAAGAAAATTATCATTAAAAAGTAATATAAAAATTATATTGTTTAAATAACAAAAAAAATTATATGTAATATCGAACTGTCAGGATTTATTATGAGATAAATAAATCTCAAAGTCGCTTCAAGTAAAGTGGTTAAACATGAGAAAATGTGTTTGGACAATCAACATATTTTCATATTATTTGTCTTTGATACCTTTAATTTTCTAACATCAGAAACATTAGATATTTTACAAAAGTGTAAATACTCATTCATAACAATATTGTATCATTTAGGATAATAAATATAATGTTTAAGATGATTGATTTTGCAGCAGCGCAGATTGTTGTCCATTTATATGTTATTTTTGTATAATTTTGATTATATAAATATTTGATCTTAAAAAAAATTTAGATTCAATTTGACTAAATTAGAGAGGGAGAATTGAACATAAAATAGTGTCTTAAGAGACTCTTAAAATTTACTTTTGCAATTAGCATTATTAATGTGACACCTATCCATGTTAGCATTTGCAAGAATTTTGTGGTTTGATGTGATCATTAAATCACTATAGTTTTGCATCATCTTTTGCATTAAATGAGCTAAACTAAAATGATACACTTGTCGATTTAGCACCCGTTTACTAATATCTTTTGCTTAGTTATCCTTCTTATATTTTAGACCTTGGAAGAAGACAAGCAATAACCAAATTATGAATTCTCTTTCTCATTCTACTTCTCCTCTTCATAAGTTTCTTCCTTTGTTACTTTTCCGTTTCATAATAATATTAGTTGTTGTTTCATTTAAAACAAAAGCTGTGGTGAAACTTCCACCAAATGTTTCAATTCCAGCAGTGTTGGTGTTTGGAGATTCGATTATGGATACAGGAAACAATAATAACAATTTGAGAACAACTGCTCGTTGCAATTTTCCACCTTATGGAAAAGATTTTGAGGGAGGGATTCCAACCGGCAGATTTAGCAATGGAAAAGTTCCATCTGACCTCATAGGTACATATAATATGCTTTCTCTTTTTACTTCATAATACTAGGAATAAAAACATATAAACAGCATACAAGACAAAAGAGAAATAAATGCATTTAGTCAAAGTACTAGGAATGGAAAAGAAACTCTCAACTCACGGAAATCTGATCCAACTGATAATAAAAATAAGGAAGTGGGCAGGTTATTATAAGACAAAGTCTTCTAATAGCATGCAGCCTTGCAACCATATACCTTGAGACTCACAAAAGCACACCACCCACAAATACTCGCTACACCCTTTAAGTGATTTATGATATATGTTTTTGTTGAATGGAAATTTTGTAGTTAGATCTTTCTAGATTTTTATTAGAGATTCATTGAAGTATGTCTTATAAAGAGAGAGAAAGTATTATTCGAGAATGCAAATATTAGTAGTCAGCTAGAAAGTCGATGGAGGCTGGTGGTGAGGCGGCAAAGCCGGTGGCAGTTTTAGTCTCCGACGAGTGGCGATGGTCGGCGGATCGACATCAGCGAGGTTAGTTCCGACAGGCGATTCAAATTCGTCAAGTATCAAATCCAATCCAAACAAATTTATTAATGGGTTTGTTTTGGGCCTATTAAAATATTTGTTTACTTTGAGCCGTTATAAATATGTACTTCCATCGTTATTACTCTAAAAATCAGAACTTTAGAGCCGAAGATAAAAAAAAAGGGTTTGAAAATCCTAGTGGTAATCTTAGAGAGTCAATGGTAAATTCCTAAGAGCGTGTTCTAGGAATTTGCAAAATCCTTGGAGATATCTAAGAGGGATTGAAAATCCTTGGAGACCCTGGGTTTGTGGGATTCATATATAAATAGTTTGTGAGATTGAGAAACACTTAAGTATAAAAAATAGGATTTGTTCTTGGAAACTTAGGTGATTATTTTCTTATAACTCATTTATAATCTTTTGTAACAACTGTTACAAGTATAGTGAATCAGATATTTGCTCTCCCGCAGAGTAAATTGTTTGATCGAACTGGATAAACACGTTATTGTATTTTATCTTCTTCTGCCAAGTTAAGTTGTTGTCTTGTTTCTTACAGAGTTTTTTTTTGTTGCCAAATACCATTTGTTTTGGTTGTCATTTGGGTTTTGTCCCTACTCACCAAAGTCTTGGTGCGATTGAACCTTTCAATTTCACAATAATTGACGTCTAGTGTGGAGCAAAGGAACTTTGTTTACAAGCGAGCACAATGGCTTCTAAGTGGAAAATTGAGAAGTTTTTTCAGAGACAACGATTTTGAAAGTGAAGATACAAGAAGTCTTAACTCAAGAAAAGTTTATTCAAAGTGTGAGGCATCAATGTCTGCATACATAATACAAGAAGAGAAGATCGAGATTGAGGATAAGGCGAGAAATGCCATTATCTTGTGTCTTAGAGATAAACTTCTAAGGGAAGTCTCCAGGAAGAAGACCACGATTTTAATGTGGGAAAAAATTGAATAATTGTATATGATCAAGTCTTTAACTCACAAGTTGTGTTTCAAACAACAACTCTACTCGTTCTGAATGGTAGAGAACAAATTTACAATGGAGCAGTTGACATAATTTCACAAGATTATTGATGAACTGGAGACTATTGAGGAGAAGATTGATGATGAAGACAATACTCTTTTCTTGTTGAACTCATTACCCATATCCTTTGAGCATTTTAAGGATGCCTCTGTTTATAGTGAGAAAGGTAATATTGCTTCGAGCACTTTGAAGATTGACGATAATGGTGAATGCTTGAGTGTCTCAAGAAGAGGAAGTGAGTATAGAAGGATGTCAAAATCAAAGAGGTTTGACAAGTCAAGATTAAAATGTTTTATTTGTAAAAAACTCGGTCACTATAATAGGGATTGATCTAATAGGAATGATAATGAAGATTCATTTTAGATTGTTGATTCCTCCCATGATGGTAGTTATGAGAATGGTGCTGCATTAATGGTGTCGAGTTTGGAGATTAAAGAGGGTTAGGTCAATGAATTAGGTGGTTTTATCACACGTGTCCAAAAAAAGAATACTTTGAGAATTTGAAGTTGGAGGTAAGTGGAGTAGTTCATCCTGGTGACAATAAGGCTTGCAAGGTTCATGGTATTGATACAGTCATAATAAAAATATTCGATGTTCGTGAGTTTCTTCTTCATAATGTTAGGTATATTTCAAAACTCATGATTTTTTTAATCCATAAGCATGTTTGATGATCTGTGATATTATACTAGAGTTGAACATGGGGTGTTGAAGATTTCACATAATTAAGTGATAATGGGTAAATGGTCTAAAACTGTGGATTATATATTTTAGAAGGTTCAATTTTCCCCCAACCTTCTTTCATGAAAAGAACAAACTATGCGATTTGAGATCAATGCATGGTGGATTTCTGGAGGTTTTTCTCATAACACTTTAATAATTTTTGTAGAATACAAGGGATAAAAAACATTTGACACTTGAGTTATCATGGAGTTTCTGTGGTAAGGATGGTTCCAAAAGAGCTTACTTGATCGGCAAGTATTCCTTTACAGGAATAGACTTCCAAACACTTATGGAGGTTTGGGTAGGAAAACTGTAATCTATCTCGTTTTGAAGGTCGTTAAAACTTTGCTTATTGATCAAATCAAGCCAATTCAACTTGATGATAAAGTAAGTTATGTATTTTGTTATCAATGATTATCCAATAGATAAGAAAGGTTATGTGCTTTTGGAACTTAAAGGATCAAAGTTCATCAGTTATAGATATATTACTTTTAATGAGTTTTTTCATGGGAAGAAAAGTAAAGAACTGTTGATGAAATTTTAGAAACTATGGAGAAGAAGATTCAATTTGAAATGAAGGTTCCCATTATGGATACTAGTTGTAGTAGTGAGCGAATGATTACAGACCTCAAATTATCATTTGACTCGTGATAAGGTAAGAGGGAGATTGTACCATCTCAAAGGGACGCTTATACAAGCATTTGGTGTTATGCTTTGAATATGGTCGAAAGATTGAATAACTCAAAAACACAGATCTTCAGAGAGGCATTCGAAAGTAGGTGGAGTCAAAGATGGTTGAAGAACCATACTTATGGGCCTTTTAGACTACTAAAGTAGGAAAAAATGGTTGGAAGCAATTGGCAAGATCAAGGTTTAAGTAAGACTTGAAATTGAGAAAAATTGTTCAACATATGTTGATTTGATAGCAAGGTGGTTCATGGGTAAATTGACATCACCACATTTGAAGTTAAGGCGGAGATTTTTGAAGTATGCCTTAAAACCTTAAGTGATGAAGATAAATTAATAATATTTTGAGAATGCAGAAACCAGAAATCAGTCTGGAAGTCGACGAAGATGGAGGTGTGCAGAAGGCAAAAGACGATCCAATCAGTTTGGATTTGATGGACGATTCAGGTTCGTCGAGTATCAGATCCGGTCTAGGAAGTATTCTTGTATCAGACTTGACTATTTTGGTTTTTTTCGATTTGTTTGTTCGTTGAGTTTCAACATTTATAAATATGTATCTTTGTCATTCTTGTCTTAACAACCTTTAGAATTTTAAGAGCCGAAGACAAAGAGAGTTTGGGAGTCCTAATGGTAATTGAAGAGAGACATTGATAAATTGTTAAGAGCATGTTCTTGGAATTTAAGAAATCCTTGAAAGTATTTAAGGGGGATTAAGAAACACTTCTAAACACTTAGGGTTTGTGTGTTCATATATGAATAGTTGAAGATATTGAAAAATATTTGGCTAGAAGATATGGTTTATTCTTAAGAATTTGGGTGACTATTTTCTTATAATTCATTTGTAATCTTTCTGTAACAACTTTTGGAATTATATATTGATTCAAAGAGATGCTTTCTCGTAGAATAAATTGTTTGGTTGAACTAGGTTAATAAGTTATAGTGTTTCTTGTCTCCTAAAATAGATTTGCAAAATTAAATTATTATATTGTAAAAATAAATATTTTTGTTGAAGACTATTTTTGTACACACATCAATTTTTTTATATAATCGAACCTTTTCAATTTCACAACAGAAATATTTTAAACATGAATATTTTCTATATGAATTACTTATAAACTAGTAATTTATATTATATAGAAAGATTCTTCTAAAAACTTTAGAATATATAAAATAAACTAGTAGAAAGATCTTTCATAAAATATCTAAAATTAATTTTTAAAAAGAAGTTAGAATTTAAGATTAAAATGTTTATAGAATTAATAAGTAGAATGAAATTTCCTTTACATATTTGCAATGAGATAATGGAACTCTAGTCCCAACCCAAAAAAAAAAATGATTTTGAGGATATTTTATTCTTAAAAAGTGTATATACTATAGATACACATTACATAGTTTTTTGTATTATCAGTTGAAGAATTAGGCATTAAAGAGCTTCTACCAGCCTACTTGGATCCAAATCTCCAACATGATGATTTGCCTACTGGTGTTAACTTTGCTTCAGGTGGTGCTGGATTTGATCCTTTAACATCTCAAACTGCGGTACACATAATTTTCATCCCCTCATAAAACATTAATCACTTCATTTTATCATTTTATTTCTATTTATTAACTTCAGTTTTTTCTTTTTATCATAATCAGTCAGCAATATCTTTATCTAGTCAACTAGACTTATTCAAAGAATACATAACAAAATTAAGACTACTTGTTGGAGAGGACAGAACAAACTTCATCTTGTCAAACAGTCTTTTCCTTGTGGCATTTGGTAGTAATGACATTTCCAACACATATTTTTTATCTCGTATTAGACAAGTTCAATATGATTTTTCAGACTATGCTGATCTTATGGTTAACTCAGCTTCTAATTTCTTAAAGGTATGTGTGGTTAATTAAGTTACATTTTAAAAATGTAGTTTGAATTTGATTTCTAATAAAACAAGTACACAAGAAAAGATTTGTAACACATTAAACATGTCATTTTCACGTTTCAACACAAAACACACTTTTAAATTGAAATGTCATCTTACATAGGTTTTCTGAGACATTTCTAATAATCAAGTAATTATCTTACTATTTATTCACTTTTTTTTTTCACTTTGAAGGAAATATATGAACTAGGTGCAAGGAGGATTGGAGTATTCAATGTACCACCAATTGGGTGTTTACCATTTCAGAGAACAGCAGCTGGAGGAATAGAAAGAAATATTGTAGTGGAATACAATGAAGCAGTAGAATTATACAACAACAAATTGTCAAAGGAGTTAGCTTCTTTTAATCAGAACTATCCAAATAGTAGGGTTGTTTACATTGATGTCTATAACCCTCTACTTGACATCATATTAAACTCCAAAAAATATGGTAATTCTAACTTTTATTTCTTTTCTATAGGAGTAAAGCAAGAAATCATTATATATATATTTATTAGGGTGACAAAACGGATCCGACCTTTTGGGCAATGTCCATTTTACTCGCATTTTATTGCAGAACAAACTAAGGATTTAGACTCATACCATCTAATATTTTCGAGTTTTTGCAGACATATTTATATGAATTTTGTATTTTTAGATTTAAAATATATAGTTTCCGCGGACCTGATCTACTCTTATTTTTAATATACGGTGAATCAAAATTTCTGCATCCTCTATTTCTATTTTGCAGGATATGAAGTGGAAGATAGAGGATGTTGTGGCACAGGCATAATAGAGGTTGTATTCCTATGCAATCGTTTTGCTTCAACTTGTCCCAATGATATGGAGTTTGTATTTTGGGATAGTTTTCATCCAACTCAAAGTGTTTACAAACGCCTCATATATCCTATGCTTCAAAATTGTGTCAAAAATTTTACGTGACCAGTTTTTCTCTACTTATAGCTAAATGGGCTTCTGCTAGATATTGTAAACTTGCTAGCCCAATATTTGGGCATGTTTCAATAATATATATGCTTGTGTTTTTATCCAAACAAAATATTGTTGATTTCTTTTTTCTGTTTAAAAAGAATATAAAATACATCAATCAATAATGTATACATATGGAATGGCATGATTCTAAGTTTAAGCATTTATTTTTTTAATGAAAAACTTGTTTTTTTTTTTTTTTTAAAACAAACTAATAGTATTTTAAGTCTAAAAAGGCATTTACTACCTTTGGGTTGTGGTTGTGGTTGTAGTCTTATGCTATTTTTGTTGGTAATAGCTTTTTCTTAACCAGATTGTGAGCCTCCCTCTCTATAATTCCATATATTGCTCATATGTGAGAATTAATATTATTACTCCATCTAAAATTTCAATAAACACAATTCTACCAAAAAAAAAACAATCACTCCAATCTCCACTCCATTTTTTTTCCTTCGGTATAACTTACTTGAACTTTTAATATATTGGGTTAATAAATCTATGGTAAATAAGAAGTAAATAAGAATTGGAACATAAAATGAAAAAGAAATATCCAAAAACATGAGAACATAAAGAAAAAATAAAATAAAGAGGAACACGAAAATCTTAATATACCTTAATTTTCTGATTTTCTAGGAGATTATACATGCAATCATTTTCTACCATCATTTATTCTTCTTGTAGTATGTCTTAAACTGTTCTCTTTGTTCTCTTTTTTCTGCTGTGTGCATCATATAAAAACCAATCAATAACACATGTATTTGGTTATTAAATTATTCGTATGTACGCGTGTAATGTTATTTTGAAAGCGAATTTCTAAGCAATTACGAAAGCAACACAATACTTGTTAATTCAATAAACAATGTTTTGAAAAGATTAAAAAACACATATAAGAAAGAAAAAGGATTACATACTTTCTTCCCTTTATCTCTCTCACGTACACATTAACATCTCCATCATGTTAAAAACTAAGATTTTCAATAAAACTTTAAATTACCATTTTCACTTATTATATGCATAATTCATTCTTGCTCTCTTTTTTCAATTCAATTAAAATGAAGTAGTTTTCCATGACAACATTTTGTAAAAAACAGTATATTTGAGAGAGAGTTGTTTGGGAAAATTAATGAGAGTGGTTATAGATGTAATTACAGTTTTTATATAAAATAACTGATTGATTATTCTTCTAATGGAAGTTGAGGGTAATTAAGGAATAAATTAAGATCATACTAAAATCGTGTATTCTCTTTATCTATAGGTAGAGATAATTAAAAGCAAGATCTAAGAAAATCTAAATTATATCATAATCATTAACACAAAATAATATATAAAAGATAATAATTAAAAATAATAAATAATCTTCAACTTTACCATTTTTCTATTCACTATACTTCTGATTCTTATACAGGAGAAATTGAGTGTTTTAAAGTAAGTTACTCTAGTTCCACCGCTTGTATTTTTTCATTATCCTTTTGGCCTCTTCAATAAGACGGTCGTCCATAGAGTAGTGATGATTTTTTTTAAAATAACCAACTTTTTAAAAAAAAATACAAAAATAACCATGTTTTAAAAAAAAAAAAACCAAAATAACCAACTTTGGAAGAGGATGCGCCGGGGGGATTGACGCACCCACACACCTTTAAGAGGAGGTGCCAATGCTTGTGGCGCCTGCATTGACCCTCCAAGAGGAGGCGCCATTGCCTTTGGCGCCTGCATGGCCCTCCAAGAGGAGGCGCTCATGCATTTGGCGCCTATGTGTCCTTTGTGTGGTGGGTGTATGCGCCACCACATCTGGCGCATACACCCCCTCATAGTATTTTATTTTATTTTAATTTTTTTTAGTTATTTATTTATTTTAAATATTTTTTGTTTTTAATATTTAATATTTATTATTTAATACATAAGAAATAAAAATGAAAATAAAATAAATTCATTAAATATGTAATAATTGGTTACATTGAAAAGACCAAAAATCTAATGACCCGCCCGATTATAACGTCCCCCGGTTCCACATCCCGGTGCGTTAGGTTGTCTCCGAGGTCTCCCACGATTTTCTTGAGGTGTTTGTGGTCTTTGGGTGATAACCTGATCGAGCGATGGTTGGTTGGAAGGTCCGATAGAAGTTCCAGCGGTATTTGACAGATGTGTCATCATTTGCTCCCAATATCCGGAGGGGCTCTGGCCAACGACGATTCCGTAATGGAGTTCGGTGCCCATGTCATCGTAGTTAGGGCGTTGGGGTTGCGTGAATTGGGGACGGTATAGTTGCCCAAATTGGGCCATTGAGTCGTTTTGAAAGCGAAACAATGGTTCTTGGGGCGTACTATAGTTAAATAGTGGTTGAGTGTTAATTGGTGGGGGCTACGATGACGTGACCCATATGAATCATCTAGGCTATAGACGGTTGTGGTTGCGGGGTTTGGTTCTTGGTTTTGTGTTTGGGTGGGTGGTATGAATGGATTGCGATGTTGGATGGTTCGTTGTTGGGTGGTTGACATGAACAGGTTGCGATGTTGGGTGTGTGGTTGTTTTGTGTATGTGGTCGGTTGATGTTGTGTGGTTGGTTGTTGGGTTTGGGTGGGTTCACATTGGTGTTGGGTGGTGAATTGATGTGGGGCATACGATGACGAAGCAAGTTGGCGCGGATCCATCAAATACCGTGGCTCAGATACAAATTGTTGAGTTGTTATAGACCTAAACCATGCCATATATTGTTGAGTCGGTCTTGTACCTTGGATGACTGGTTCCTTCAAGATGTGTTGTCGTAGATTCCTCCATTGACGACACATGTCTTTTGCAAAGTCTCTCCAGTCAGAATAATCCCACTGTGCATCGACCATTTTTTGATGCCAATTCCCCAAACACGTGGGAGATTCTGGAATATGTTGTAGCATTCCGAACTGCAGTTTGACCCGGTCACTTTGGTGCATTTCAACTGTAGTGAATCGGATAATCGGTGTCTTCGCTGTCCAAACTACAACATCGTCATGGTTCACATCATGATTCAGACCCAGATATGGCCTCCAAACAAACTGGAAAAAAAAATACTAAATCGTTAGATGGAAAATAATTTGAGAAGTATTTTTAAATTAAAATATAGTTTGGTAGAAGTATTACATCATCATGTCCAATGTGGTCCAATAAATTTTGATAGACTACAATAGCGTGTTTCAGACACCTATTGTAGTTCATTCCCCTTACTGACCACCTAAGATAATAAAAAGAAGTGAAAAATATTATTTACTGTTAATTTAAATAATAAATATAATTAACTAAATGGTGAATGATAAAGTGTTAGACTTACTTGGTTGCAAAGGGGAACACGAATGGGCGTTCATTTATCGGGGCGAGCGACGACATCCTAGACCACCCCCAAGCTTGAAGCAAATAAGCACATGAAAAAAAAACACAGGTATTCTTTTTTGCAGTTCTACACATTGCACTATATAGATGGGCCAACACAGCTGAACCCCAACTATAAATGTTTACCTTATTAATGTTGCGTAATAAAGGCAAATACATTATATTCACAGAATTACCTGTACTTTCTGGAAACAAAAAGTTACCAAATAAAATTATAATATAACACTGAGTTTTTATTATTTTCTCATACTCGGTTGAATCGTCGGACAATACTATACTGGCATAATATTGTTTAAGATATTTTAAATTTATACCTTGCCCCCTTGCTTGACCGGATGTGTCTCCCTCTGTTGCAATATATGGAAAATTAATTTTACTTCATAGTAGACGTCTGTGACGAAAATACAGTTGTTCATAAAAAATAACACAAACAATTAAAAAAACTAGAATATAAAAACTATGCGATTACAACCATCAAAACAATTTTGAACATGTAATGCATCATCCTACGAGCGTCTTGGTCGGTCTTAATATCCACCCATTCACGCACTTCTCCGTTTTGGTTGAACGTGGACACAAGCCATTGTATTCTTCTAATCCGTTCACCCTCTCCAATTTCTCCCTCTAACCAACTGTACAACGTCCGATTAAGACGTTCAAACGTATCTGTGTTCCAAAGTCGAACCTGTATCGGAGCCGCAACGACAGAAAATATCACATCAGCATTTCGTTTCTGAATGTATGCAGACATTGTTGAAACAAAGAAAATTAAAATTGATGGTTGAACTAGACTAGGAGATGAATTTGAGTGAAAATAATTGTATGCAAGGGGATGGTATTTATAAGACGGAAGATGAATTGGATAAAACACGTAGTGACACACACACACACAGACGCCACAAAAATTGGCGCCTTGCACACAAACACACACATGCGCCATTGCCTCTGGCGCCTCCTCTTGGAGGGCCATGCAGACGCCACACACATTGGCGTCTCTTCCTGAGGCCCAATGCATGTGCGCCAATGCATCTGACGCCTCTTCTTACTTGTTTTAGGGGTGCGCCAACTCCCCCGACGCATCCTCACCAAAGTTGGTTATTTTTGTATTTTTTTTGAAAACATGGTTATTTTCGTATTTTTTTTTGAAAAAATTGGTTATTTTAAAAAAAATCCGAGTAGTGATAGTTTTTTTAGTCCAACAATTTTTAATGAATGATGGGTATTCAAGTCCCATGTAGCCAATTCAATTAATAAAAATTCAGCAAGACTCATATTCACTTAAAATCCAAATAAATTCAAACTCATATTCACTAAAAAGTGTAAACCTTTAGTCCCAATTCATTCTTTTTCTCACATTTTTTCAACCCTTCATCTTTCTTGCAAATCAATAATGATAGGTATGTTACCATGAAATTGAAAAGAATTAAAAGTAAATTCAAAAACATCTCAAATTAAAAATTCAAAGTATCTTACATAAGGATACATTGTTCACTATCTAATGGAGTTCCAGTTGAATGCAAAAATACCTTCTAGCAATTTCCCATTAAAGATTTCTTGCGTCCACTATGCACTATTGATGGGAAGAAAATCCTTTCATCCTCAAGAATTCTCATCATTTGCTCGATTTTGCAGTTATATTTTCTTTTCTAACGTGTATTATCTTTTGTGTTTTAATTGTTCAATCAAGGAGTTTTATAGCGGTTTGTTGGGTGTAATAGCAGTTTAGTCATTAAGTGGTAGGGGTAAAAAGGAAAGAAAAAAAGGTCATACCAAGTTTGTGTATTCCTATTATATATTGTTATAGTTAAGTGGTAGGGATAAAAATGGAAGATAAAAAGGTCATACCAAATTTGTGTATTCCCATTATATATTGTTATAATTAAGTGGTAGGGGTAAAAGGGGAAGAAAAAAAGGCCATACTAAATTTGTGTCCCATTATATATTGTTATAGTTAAGTGGTGGGGGTAAAAAGAGAAGAAAAAAAGACATACCAAGTTTGTGTATTCCCATGATATATTGTTATAGTTAAGTGGTAGGGATAAAAAGGGAAGAAAAAAAGGCCATACCAAGTTTGTGTATTCTCATTACCAAGTTTGTGTATTCCCATTATATATTATTATAGTTAAGTGGTAGGGATAAAAAGGGAAGAAAAAAAAGGCCATACCAAATTTGTGTATTCCTATTATATATTGTTATTATAGATAAAATTTAATGATTTGATTTAATATAAAAGCCACCATTAATTTAGATCAAAATACTTACTCAAGAGAGACATAGCAGCAGACTATTTTTTTTAAAACTAAATAATTTGTCCAATATCGTTTGTTTGTCTAAAACAATAAATCATCAATATAAAAAGGCCACTTAATGTCCAATATATGAAAATTGAAATTCGAAGCCCACAAATTTGGCATCACTCGCAACAAAATCCAACCCAACGACCAATCAAGAACGA
Organism: Lathyrus oleraceus; assembly: GCF_024323335.1. Taxonomy (NCBI): domain Eukaryota; kingdom Viridiplantae; phylum Streptophyta; class Magnoliopsida; order Fabales; family Fabaceae; genus Lathyrus; species Lathyrus oleraceus. The sequence goes on along the minus strand of NC_066584.1, from coordinate 1,627,980 downwards.
TATGATTCAATACACGAAGTTTTAAAGCATTATAACCAACAAACCTCACTAGATCAAGTCATCAAAAAGTAAAAGAGTACCTCAATTTCACATTAAAATAAAAAATTGTCAACAAACAAAAATTAACCATCAACCATACAATATCATCAATAAATGAACCACGCCAATATTTTGAACAAAAGATTCTAAATCATCAAAACAAAAAAGGTTTTTAATAAACAACAAATTTCTAATAATTATTATCTTTGAGGCGGGAGTTGGAAATAGAAGTAACACCATTGATGAACAATTCACCTATATTAAAAAATTAAAGTTAGAATATCAAAATTTAACTTCACAAATTTAATACAGATATAATGGATAATACATTCATCATCTGACTTCATTTTAGTGAGTAAAATAGTATTTTCATTTACCACATTAGAATTCAAATTACCTATAAATAGTATAATATAGTCAACGATAGTTTTAAAATAAATAAAACTATGAATATATAAGTTAATAAATTTCATCCTTTGGTAGGTAAAAAAAGTATTACCAGTATTCTCAGCACTCCATAACCAACTTCTTGCACACATCAAAGCTTCTAAAGTGGTCCAATGAAATCGACTTTGATGAAGGCTTACGATATAACAGCTGGTACTAAATGCAGATTTAGAAGTTACAGTAGAAACACGAATCACCAATACATCCCTTGCAATTGCTTGAAGTGCTAGGATACTTAACTCCATTCAACTTCCATCATAATAAAATATCAAAATCATGACTTCTTGGTAAAACTTCCTCATCCAAATAAACATCTAACTCTGTTTTAACAAATGAAGTTCTAGCTTTTTTTCTTCTCATGACATACAAATCATAGTCTTTCAAACCATCATTGCCAACATTACCAATATTAGCATCCAACGTTTGAGATTTACTTTTGGATTCATTTGTCATTTTCAATTGATAATCATAAAGCAAGTCATGACACAATTGTTTGATTGACTTAACTTGATCATCAACATCATCCCCATAGAATATTACATAATAATATTCAGGCAAATCAGTTTTATACCTAGGACAAAAAACAACGACAACCCCCATTATTTCATGAATCACACTCCAATATTTTTCAGACTTTACCAACACGTTCTCTGTCATTCTTTTGATAAATTCATCAGAGGATTCAATCCACTCAAGTAATGCAACTTTGATATGACAAATCTTAGGAAAGTATTCATTGGCAGTTGGATACTTAGTGCCAGAAAACACTCTAGTGATAGAATTGAACAATCTCAAATTTTCACAAATCTCTTTCGCAAATTTTCATTGTAAAGTTGTTAGCAAACAAGTGTACTGAGTTACACGAATTCCTAATTTATTAAATACATCTTTATACAAAATTGAAACATCAAGCATCTTGTAGGTAGAATTACATCTAGTCGGACAATCTAAAACTAAATTCTTGGTGCAAAGTATTTTTAATTGTTTAGATGTCTCCTCAAACCTTTCTGTTCATTTAGGTGTTGCAGTCCAAAATGAAACACTATCTCGAATCCTCTTTGTCCCATATTTCGCAACTTCTAACCATTTTTTTACTATCAAATTTAGTATATGCGCATAACAACACATATGAAGTAAGGCCTCACCCCTTAATAATGTCTCTGATTTCAACTTAGCCTTAATTTTTTCAATCATTGCATCATTTTTGCTACAATTGTCAAAGTGATAGTAGACAATTTTATATCTATGTTCCAATCCATCAAACATTCAACCAATGAACCACAAAGTTTTTCACTTGTATGTGGTGCAGAAACATAAATAAACCTAACATAATATGATTCACATTAAATAACTAGTATAAACAATATGAAACAAAACTAGTATAAATAATATGAAATCAAACTAGTACATATAATACTATTTGAATAAATTATGTTTACCTCAAAACGTGACTTTGTAAATTCCAATTTCCATCAATGTAATGAGCATTGACAACCATATATCCTTTTTTTATTGCTCGAGGTCCAGAGATCAGAAGTAATGGGCATTTTTCCTTCAAGATTTTCTTCACCTTGGTCTTCATCCTCTTCAATGTTGGACATTAAATCTATACTCTTGTTCTTCTTTTCATGCATGTCATTCAAAGTCATCTCAAAGGTTTGTAAAGAACCAATGAGTTCATCAACTTTGATATTGCTTAGGTCTTGGGCTTCTTCAATAGCTGAGACCTTCATATCAAACTTCTTAGGCATAGATCTAAGGATTTTTGGGCCAGCTTTTCTTCAAACATTTTCTCTCCCAATTAAAATGAGGTGTTGGCAATGTCACGCAGTCTGATGTTAAAGTCAGAAATAGATTCATCTTCATTCATTCTCAGATTCTCAAACTTTGTAGTGAGAAGCTACAACCTTCACATTCTAACCTTGGATGCGCCTTCATGAGAAGTTTTGAGAATCTCACATGCTTCTTTGGCTTCAATACATGTGTTGATCAATTTTAACATGTTCTTGTCAACACCATTGAAAATAGCATTTAATGCATTGGAATTTCCAAGAGCTTCACCGTCTTCAACATTTGTTTAATCAACTTCAAGCTTTAAGGTTGATGTTCCATCTTGAGAGGTAATCACATGATGTTTCCAACCTTTTATAACATCTTTCCATGTTTTGTTGATCATGGATTTGAGAAATGCAACCATCTTGGGTTTCAAATAGTCATAGTTGGTGTCATCCAAGATAGGTGGTCTATAGACAGATCCTCCATCCTTAGTGTTGTTCATTTGAACATAAGATATCTTCCCTAGAGCTCACTCAAACAGATCAGGATGCCTGCTCTGATGCCAATTGAATTTTTCTTCTTAATGGGACAGATGTTGGACCGGATGCTTAAGCCAAGGTTCTCAATATCTTAAACCATAATCGACAGATTATTGATAAACAAGATGATAAATGATAAAGCAGTAAAAGCACACAAAGAATTGTTAACCCACTTCAATGCAAACAACACCTACGTCTAGGGGGATTCTAACTCAAGAAAGGAAATCCAGTCTTCAATAGAATTAGTACAAAGTGTCTTAGATGAATGTCATACGGTGAACTGGACTTTTTGTGTTTTTTATCGCAATGTCGCGGTTAGCAAGAGTCGCCACCGACTTTTCTTTTATCCAATAAGGAAAGGTGGAAAAGAACAGGAAAGACCTTAATTTAGATTTTGGGTTCGGGAGGTACATTATACAAAGGGAAGGTGTTAGCACCCTTTGTATCCATGGTTATCCATGGGCTCTTAATTGCTCGATCACTTATATTATTTTTGTCTGAAAAAAAGTGTTTGTGAATTATTTGGAAAATTGTTTTGAAAAGAGAATTTAACTTTGTAATGATTCTTGTATGAATGTATACAAAGTGGTTATCCCGTTTTAGTTTTGAAAATTGTTTAGAAAAATATAACTCGGTAATGATTCTAGTATGAATGTATACCAAGTGGTGATTTTCTAAAGGCATTTTGAAAGGTGTGAGGTGCAAAAAAAATGTTTTAAGTTGTGAGCCAGCAATTAAGAGTTATACCGACCCAAGGTCTTTACGGGCATTTCCTATCCTTATGAGGGTAAAACTGTCCTTATTATTGAGAAATAAGTAGTTTTATCCTTTGGATGTAAAAGGGTCATCGTAGGGTCATCGATTGGTCATTGAAGGCAACAGTTATGAGGATACCTTAGCATTCGAAGGGACTATCATCATTTAACCGTAGGCAACATCGGAGGGTCATCGAGGGACAAAGTTGTATATTCGAAGGCAACATCCGAGGGACTATAATTTATTTTATGATGATTTAACCGAAGGGTCTTTGCTAAGGGTATCCCCACGTTCGCGGGACATGACCGTAATATCGTAATCGTAAGGCAACAAAGAGAGGTCCAAGACCACTTATTCAAAGGCAAAGTTTTACAATTAATTATATAATTAGGATGAAACTCCACATTAAAATTATTAAAAATAATATATTAAAAAATTAATACATTAGAAATTAATACATTAAAAAATTAATTTAGGGTGAAACTCCACAAGGGTATCCCACAAATAAAGTGGAATACCTAGCCAATAACCTTTTCCTGGGATATGTGAACCTTTACGAAACTCAAAAAAAAGAAACATGTCAGAACACCAAATCAGGGTGCAATCGAAGATTACACCGGAGAAATATCACAACAATAAATAGGATAGGATGAATAATGCATGGCTATGATAAAAACATAAAAAAAACAGACTAGAAGAATCAGGTACTGTCTCGTTCGCCTCTGCCTCGCCTAGCGAAGGCCACGGATTTTGAATTTGAAAACAGCCCCATGTTAGGAACTTTGAATTTTATGGCATTTTATCACAGGAATAACATGGTCAAACATTCAGGGTATTCAGGCATATTTAAATTCCCATACGAAAGCAAATTATATATCAACATTTAATCATGATGCATTATATATGTAGATATGGCCAATTGAAAGTATAAACAATAGAGATACGCAAACCTGTTTGCCAATTCAAGGTTGAAGGGATTGACCACTTGTAGTATCGGAATAAGTTAGGCAGCGGGAATTGGACGGCGATGGCTTCGGTGCAGATGGGCTGCCTTCAGGGTTTCTTTACTCTGAATTCTCCGGGTAGGCAGGGTTCCTATGCCAAAGTTTCTATCCGTCCTTCTCTGTTCTCTCTCTTTCTTTTTCCTCAAGGTTTTGTTCCAAGGAAACCTCAGAGTGTTTTGCTTCTCTTCCTTCTTTCTCCAGTGAATCTCCCAGTGTAAACTCCAAGTCTAACTCCCCTACTGAAACTTCAGTATTTATAGACTAATTTCGTGGGTAATGGGCTTGAAATGAGGGAGACCCAAGTCCAAAATAATTTGTTATATTTTATTTATATATTTATTTTAATTATTTAGTTAATTAATTAATTAAATTTTTTTTTTCCTTTTTTTTTCTTTTTTTTTCGTTTTTTTTTTTCGTTTCTTTTTTTTTTTTTTTTTTAAATTTTTTTTTTTTTTTTTTTAGGAAAAATGATGGGTAATTTTTGGGGTATGACAATGAACAACCTCGTCTTCAATGCCTTTTTTCTTAATGGATAATGCTAACTTGTTCCCCAAGGGCACATATTAAGAAACCCACAAATAGAAATTTTATTTTGAAAAAATAAATAAAATTATTAATTGTAAGTTTCTAATAAATTCAATACATAATTTCCAAAAATATGTTTATATATTTATCTCTTAACTTGTGCCCCAAGGGCACAAGTTAGCGTTACCCTTTCTTAATTATACACAATGTATTTATATTTAGGATTCCTCCTAAATATGAGAACCCATCTCACTTTCTATCGATCACTAATCCCAAGTGATCACTATAATAATCAGAATAACGAATGTTGAATTACAACTCAACTAACAAACCAAACTACATGCCTTTAGATATGAATGCATGCGCTAAAGTGGTGCACAAAGAACAACAAAACAAATACTCATAGTATAAACCCTAACACACATATCTTCAATATTTGCACACCTCAAACGTTAGGTTTGAGTCTCCTTAAATAGAAATGTAGTCTTCTGAGCTTTTCTCCAATGGGAAAAAGATATGATCTCGTCCAGATTTGTAGAGAATTTAGTTTTTATTTGTTTTTCAACAACCTCCAAAAATATTTAATTTGTTTGAATTCAAATTTAAATCTCTAATTGATTTGAATTGATCCTTTTAATCAACCAAACAAATATAATAACTGCACCGCTAAAGATATCAATAAATCTAATTGAAATACAACCAGAAGAATACGCTCAGAACAACATCCATAATGGTCTGCTGACAAGGGTCGAATGTTGAACACATGCTAGAACAGCTGACCCCACAAGTGTCCTTTCTTCACCAAAACATCTTATACACTCCATGTTGCTTTACATAATGCAGTCAATCCTAAAGGAACATCAGTTTAAAGGTATCATTAAGAGTGGAAAGAGACTGAGGCCAAGCTCTCCTTGCTTGTAAGGCCTGCAAATGTTATTCCAAGCCACAATCACCAATTTTATATGCTTAATATTTATAGGCCATATGAGTTTCTTGATCAAATTTTCAATATCTCTGATCAAAGAGGTTGGCTAGGAATAAGTTGAAATGGAATAAACCATCACAATATAGATTAATGATATCACCAGTTGAAATCTACCAATAATAGAGGGGATGAAGCCTTCCAAGCAACCATTTTTATCTTTATTTTATCTACAATGGCCTAAAAGCTAACCAATTTTGGCTTACCTTTGAAGATTGGTACCCCTAAGTAGTTGAATGGGAGGGTACCAATGTTGAAACCAATGAACTAGGTTATCTTAAGAAACCTATATTGTGTGATTGGTCCATAGTATATGGTGGAATTGTTGGTGTTAACCACTTGCCTTAATGTTAAAGAATATCTTGTGAAATCATTCTTAAGGGCTACATGGTTGGCTAATCTTCCATTACAAAAAACAATAATATCATCTGTATATAAATAATGTGAGGGAGCTTGGATCTCTTTGGTTGCCTTAATGAGGTTTAGTTGTCCATCATCCACTATTTTAGTAAGTTTTTGTCGAGCACATCCTCAACAATGCATAATAAAATAGGGGAGAGAGGATCGCACTATCTCACCCCCTTAGTGCAGGTAAAGTAACCATGTAATGCACCATTAATTGAGATGGACATATATGAAAAATTTAATATTACCTCAATCCAGTTGCAAAAGGTCTTATTTAAGTCGGAAGTCTTGAGGACCTTGAGGAGGAAGGGATATTCAAGAGTGTCAAATTCATCTATAACATCAAACTTCGGAACTAGGTTTCCCCATATGCTTTAGAATGTAGGATATTTCTAACTTCAGAGGTAAGACATATGCAATCCCTGATGTTTCTCCCTTAGATGAATCATCTTTGCTATATAGAGACGCGGGTTGGCATTATCTATGCTATAATGTTTGCCAAGATTTTAGAAATATTTTTGAACTTAAAATTAGCCATGATATAGGTCTATAATTCCCCATTAAGTCTATACTTGTGAACATGAGGATGGGGATTAGAGTGTCAGTATTGAAATTTAGCATCAACTATCTAGTCTTAAATAATTCTAAGGTGTCCATTTCCACATCTTCATGAATTACGTCCCAATATGATTGGAAAAATAAGGCTCCAAAGCCATCAGGGTTTGGTTCCCCATACTTGGTGAGATCAAAGACATCATTTTTAACATCATTATGGTTGGAAGCATAATAGTGTTGGTAATGTCATTAAGTATATGTGAGATAACTTATTCAAAAAGATAGTGGTCCGCATAATAGCATAATTAGAGGTAAGAAAAATCTCATAATATTGGGTTATTTGGTTTGCAGTTTTTTGGGAATCAATTAACACATCCTCGTCAACTCGAATGGAAGTAATGACTCAATTAATATGCTTAATATTTACAACCATATGGACAAAAAATCAAATTCATGTATCCTACTGAGTGCCAATAAACCTTAGCCATTTCTTGCCAAAACCAATTTTGCCTATGCCATGCATCTTATAGCTTAACTTGAACATTTTTCTAGCACTAAAGGCATCACTATAGCCATTGAACTGGATTTGCTCTTGGATCACATGCAGCTCTTGTTCACCCACCTTGACATGGTTATGAACATTATCAAATATCTCATTATTTCAAGTCTTCAACTTGCTTTTAAAAAATTTATGTTTGGTTGAAAGGAAATGCATGAGGCATCCAACGAAATTTGTACTCCACACATTAAAAATAAAATGTCTGCAGGAATCATGAAGAGACCACATTTTAAGGAACTTAAATTGGGAAACGAATGTGGTATTGAAGATCTGAAATTCAACATTTAACACGTTGAAATTGGGAAATTAAGTTCAACACTTAGAAATTTAACATTTAACAAATTCCCTTTAATTTTTAATATTCAAATATTACACAAAAAATATACTTCCTTACCCTCTATTTATCTCCTATGGATCTAAATGTCAATCTTTTACATTTTCGGGGGGAGCCCTTGTCTTATCTAGGGGGATAATATTGGAGATTGATTAGAAAATTGAATTATCTCACGATCTTTATTCCAAACATTTATTTTCCAGTTAATGTAGTAAGCTAGAATTATTTTATCATAATAACTTTGTTTTTCAAAAAAATTTCCAAGATAACCCTGGTTTCAAGAAAAATCCCAAAGTACCCCACTTTTAGGAGGAGACGCCAATCCAATTGGCGACTCCTCTTAAAAATTGAATGGAGACGTCAATTGGGTTGGTTAGGGCACATGGTGCAGCGAATCCAATTGGCACCCATGTGTATTTTTACAAAGGAGACGCCAATTAGATTGACACCTCAGTGTAAAATGCATTTTTTTGGTTATAAATAGAGGTGTTGTGTGAATCATTTTTCCACATCTCATTTCATCATTTGGCCTCCATGTTTGGTGTCCATCACCGATACGGAAAAGTGATTTATGCGAGAGACAAACCTCAGATGCTGATGCTGTTCTGGAACATCACTACGTTCGATCAACTGAAGAGGGAGCTGGTTCGTTGGTTAGATGGGAAAATACCATAAGAGAAAAAAATTAGAAGTATTAAGAGACTCGACAATATCTTTGGTTGAGTGCGAATGAAAACTGATAAGGATGTTAGGGAAATGATGTTCGATCGAGATGACATCACTTTGTTTGTTGTAATCAGTTAGAAATATTTTTGTTTTCAGTTAGCTTATTTTCTACTGATGTTTGTTGTGAACTTCGTTGTAACAAAAAATTTATGATATATAATAATCGAAGGTTACAAAAATATAATGTTACAAAAAGCTTATGACCCAGATGATGCTCCTCGATTGGGACATTTGTTCTTGTTGTGTCCTGGTTGACGACAGATACTACATAATCTTATCATTTTATCTGTCGAATCCATTTCTGTCTTGATACGTGTGCAGTTTGGCCTTCCTTTTTTCTTTCTACGCATCTCGTCGTTGTGCCAAACTATATCACCTTCGTATTAAGGCCAGTATTCCTCCATTGGTAGCACCGAGAAGCTTTTATTATATACATTCATGACGGTGACGACCTTGTACACATCAGATAAATGGCTGTAAGCGTCTTGATGAGTATATGCGCATGCTGAAATGACATGGGAGCAAGGAATGCGGAAAACCTAGAATTTTCCACAGTCCCACCAACTTCTGTTTAGTCTAACAACATAGGCTAAATTTGGTCTCCCCTCGTTGTGGTCCATTGTTTCCTGGACGCTGAAATTTTGCCTATGACGGTCAAAGACTGTTACAGCGTGTGTGCTAGCTTTGATGCTCTCCTCTTCCATGAATTTCATGCAACACTCACTAAATACTTTCCCATACAGTAACACAACACTCCATCTTTCACCTCTGGCGGCAAACGTAGAAACCAACCTATAATAGGTCGATCTTACCAAGGCGGTTATTGGCAGATTTCTAATTCCTTTGAATACCCCGTTCATACATTCCACAAGGTTTGTTGTCATGTGGCCCTATCGACAACCTCCGTCAAATGCCCTTGTCCACTGCTTTACTAGTATGTTATTCAGCCATCTTCCTGCGTCTTTATTAGGCAGTCTAATTTCATCACGATAATGTTGAAATGACGACTGAGTTAGAGCATACCCAACATTCACCACCTTCTTGCGAAGATTCTTATCTTTTATTACGCGTATGAAGTTTTGCGCAATATGTCTAATGCAATAGACATGGGTAGAAGGAGGATCATGCCATCCATTGTCATGGTTGTTGTAGGCACTCTCAATGGCAGCATGTCTATCAGAAATCAAACAGAGATTGGCTTGTGGAGCCACATGTGTTCTTAGATGTCGAAGAAAGAAACCCCATCCACCATCTGTTTCACCTTCAACCAGAGCAAAGGCAATGGAAAAGACATTGTTGTTGCCGTCTTGTGCAACCTCCATAAGCAAAGTACACTTGTATTTGCTGTATAACCAAGTGCCATCAATTTGAATAATAGGTTTGCAGAATGCGAAACCTTTGATGCATAGGTCAAATACCTAAAAGAGACGATGAAAGATTCTATTACCTGTAACACAGGTTCCGTCTAGCATCATTGTTGGCAATGTCTCCATAATTTCCACAGTTCCTAGGACATATCTTTTTAGTTCCCATAGAAACCGTGGCAATTCTTTGTATGAATCCTCCCAGTTGCCGAATACTTGTTCAATAGCCTTTGTCCTCGCAATCTAGGCTTTCTTGTAAGATGGAGTATAATTATATCTTGTTCTGATATGAGATATAATTATACTCACCTTCACTGATCGATCTTTATTAACCAATGGTAGAATGTCTTGACATATCAATGCAGCGCTTAATTAACAGTGATCTTGTTCAACGTTAGTTGCAATGAAATTGTGAGGTGGGTCTATTAAAGCTATCTCCCAAGATTCGTTTTTCTTTTTGTAAGATGCAGCCAACCGAAACTTACAAAGGATGTTACGACATTCGATGACATACCTTCTCGAATCAGTGTGTTTCACTGTAAAATCAACATAGTTGTTCATGTGAAATTTTTTGATAGCTCGCACACATTATTCTTTGGTACGAAACATGTCTCCCACCTTTAATTCGCCTTTTGATCGTGGATATGGGTTATAGAAAACAATGTTGGATGTTTCATCGTCATGCAGATGCATATTTGTCATATGTTGAGGCGGACTGTAGACATGACTAGGAGGTATTGGCGGTGGTTGATCATATCTTCAATGATGTTGTTCAACATATGATCAACCTGTATCTCGGTCTCCTCTTTTTCTTCATCAACGACATTCACTTCTGCTTCTGCTTCTGGGTTGACGTCATCTGAGTATTGTGGATCAAATTCACCAGATTCATCCTGACTAGTTACTTGAGACTGCTGAGATGGTATACATGGTTGAAGAGTAATATACAACTCAATACAATTGTAGCCAGAATGTTCATTACTAATAAACATGTATTCAACATCTTCATCATTTCGTATTGTCGCATCTCGAAAAATACGATTCCTCGCGATGGTCGCGGAAAAAATTATGTTCGAACATAGTCGCCACCGAACTTTATTTATCCCAATGAAGGAATAGGAAAATATCGATAAAACCTTTAGGAAATGGAATAATGGTCGTCGCAACCATATTCAGGTTCGGGAGTGGATTACGTAAGGGGAAGGTATTAGCACCCCTTACGTCCGTTGTACTCAACGGGAACCTTTTAGTTCTAATTTGTGTTTCGAGTGTTAATTCATGTTTGTTTGTTATCTTTGGGTTATAAAATATTGAAAATAGAAATGGGTGAGAACCTCAGAAAGGAGAAAGGGGAGGTTTTTTTTATCAGTGTGCTCGCGAAGATACAACAATCTCCTGCCTACGTATCCTTATGGTGCAATAAGGAAGTCAGAGCATTCGTAGTTTGGGGAACTACGACTGGTTGGTGTCTTTTACCGAACAGCTGTTTAGATTGCATTCTAAAGGCTAAACGTTGGCTTGTCTACTCTCGGCGGAGGCTTAAGCATTAGTTTGTTGTGCGCATTAGAAAGGATTAAACAGTGTTCTTTCTGGAAAAAAAATTGATCACACGAGGGTGACAAGTTGGATTAATATGTTTGACGTTTTTGTTTGATTGGTTTTGATCGCCCGGGGGCGAGAAAGATATATATTTGATGTGTTGAGACATTTTGTTGGATGACAATTACTCGGATATTCGAGTAAGACAACTCGTATCCTAATAGTCGAGGAGGGAATAGAAGACTCTAGACCACCTTCTTTTTCATCCTTAATTGTAAAAAGGATTTTAATGATAATTAATGTGTTTTGACTTGATGACGAATACTCGGATAATCGAGTAAGACAACTCGTATCCTAATAATCGGGAAAGGGAATAGAAAACTCTAGTCCACTTTCTTTTTCATCCTTAATTGTAAAAAGGATTTTAATGATAATTAATGTGTTTTGACTGGATGACGAATACTCGGATAATCGAGTAAGACAACTCGTATCCTAATAATCGGGAAAGGGAATAGAAAACTCTAGTCCACTTTCTTTTTCATCCTTAATTGATTATAAAAATAAGTTTATGTATGATCGATGTATTTTAGAACGACAAGTACTTGAATGACTGAGTAAAATAACTCATATTCAAGCATTTGAGAAGAGGAGTTGAAAGCTCGAAACCATTTTATTTTTCGTATAATTTGTTATGAAAATGATTTGATTAAGTTGTATGTTTGTGGAAAAATGACAATTGTTCGACTGATCGAGTAAGAGAACTTGTATTCAACCAATTGAGGAGAGAAGTTGAAGACTCAAAGTCATCTCCTTTTTCATTTCATTATTATAAAAGTGTTTTGATTTAATCGAAGTTTGTGCTTAAGTGGATTAGAGATGACAATCATTCGATTAACCGAGTAAAAGAATTCGTAAACAATCGAGGAGAGGAGTTGAAAACTCAAAACCATCTCCTTTTTCGTATAGTTTGAAAATGATTAGGAATTTGCTATAATGATCAATCTTTAATTAACAAAAATTATTAATTAAAATTTAACTAAACCACTTAATTAATATATTCAAAATTAATCATCAAAATCATTTGATTAAATCAAATATTCAAGGTAATTAAAATTAATTATTAAAATTAACTAATTTAAATGAATTTCAATTAACTGATATATATACCTAGAACAAAGTTGACTTAAATAATTGAAGCGAATTAACGCACAATGTGCTCAAAGTCGATTTGTACATAGCGACAATGGTATTGAAATGTCGTACGTACTGAACCGAAACGCGGCGAAATCGTATTGATTTATCAAAAGAAAATCTGACATCATTACAACATATATAAATGTTGAATCGATGGATTAAAATTTGATTTCTTAAGAAAAGTTTTGATTAAAAATAACTTAAATGTATTTTAGACATAAAACTAGCCCTTAAGTTCAAAACATTACAAAAAGAGTTACCTAAATCGATAAGAAACAAACCGGAATTTATAGATTAAATTAACCTATTACTTAAACCTATAGAAAATCACCCAATAAATAAATAGAGGATAAAAAAGCTAAACTTAGAAAAATTTAATTATTTCTAACTTTTAATTATTATTTTACAAAGCAAAATTTCTTACTTGAATGAAAATGATAATTAAGAAACAAAAAGAACAAGAGAAAAGTCAATCATTTATTTTCCATCACCACACTATTAATGCTATAGAATATCATGATCCATATTCACACTACCAGTACTATGATAAATTATATAAAACACAAATTTACATCATCCATATCAGTGCATAAAACTCACAATATTGGTATCAGTATCCATCATGACAAGAAATCTAAATACAAGACTCACACTATCCATATCAGTAGCCATTATGCAGAAAAATTTAGACACAAAACTCACACTATCATATCAGTATCTATTATGCAGAAAAATTTAAAACTCACACTATCAAAAGACAAATCTCTAACAAATTCAAATGTTCAAATCCTCCATTAACAGAATATGAGATGAAAAACAACAAGACATATAAACACCGCCACAGAATCAAAAATAAAAAAATCATACACAAAAATAGTATAATACAAAAAATAAATCATGTTGTTACCATGATGCCAAAGGTTGTCGTCGTGAATGGTAGGTCGGAGAAATTCGGCATTGAGATGTTACTGTGGCACAAGTTAATTTGTGGTTAGGTGTTTTTGATGATTCCGACACGGTGAGCTAGTTTGGGGTGGTCGATGGCCGTGAAGATTGAAAAACGGCAGAGGGAGGAGAAGGTTCTCTTTTGAATCGTTCTTCTCGTTTTTCAATGGAGAGAGTTCTGGTCATTTTCTTCCGTCGTCGTGAGCCCGTCCTCCTTTCAATTTGCAAGAATGAACTCGTCAACCTGTCAACATAAACGAATTGCAACCAAAGTACAACAACTATAAATAACAATCACCACTTAATTGCTTTCAAAGAAGAAAATCAATTCAAACAAGTTTATGAAAACTAGAGCAGAATTCAAATAACAAAGCGTTGTGCCTTTTTCAGGAAAGAATATATGTTGTTATTATTGAGTGAGTGAGCAAATGGAGTAGCCAAAAATTGAAAAGGGGAGAGAGATCGGGCGATGTAATTGTTGGATGTTGTTGAGACGGAATGAAGTACACAGTGGGAGGGTGGTTAACGGCGTCTTCAGTGTCTTGGAGTTGTGAGGTGTTGTTGTGGGGGAAGTTTCTTTTAGAGTGGCAGCGCAATCGAGAAGGAGGAGATGGGTAGTTCCACGACGCAAGGTTGAAGGCGGGTTTCGTTTTCGTCAGAAGTTGTCGGAAGTGGGAAGAGTGAAGGAAGAGTTGAGGGATGAGATGGTTTGTGTCGGCGGTGAAGGTTCATGGTGGAGGTTGTTGGTTCGTGGCCGGAGAAGAACGAAAGGTAAGCTTTTTCGTGGAGTTGTGACGGCGTAAACAGAGGTAGTTGAGAGAGAATCACGAGCGTGCTGGCGAAGGAGGTGAGTGGTGGTGTTTCACAGCGGTGAGTTGAGGGTGAAGATGGAGTAGTGAGCACCGTTGGTTGGTGGTGAAAGGCGGATTCGGTGTTGATGGCTGAAGGAAAAAAAGTCGTCGGTGTTGGGTTAAGGTGAGAGAAAACGAAGTGAGTTTGTGAGTTGTCCTTTCCATTTTTATGCAGAAAAACTTTAGTGAGTGGGAGAGTCAGAAAAGTTTTCTCTCTCCTCTTTTCCTTGCGCAGAGAGTGGGTTGAGAGAGACGTTTTAGAGTGTAGGTAGGTGGCGTGTAGAGTGAGGGAAACGTGAGGTGAGGGAGAAAAGACACATTGGGAAGTGTGAGTACCAGCTGTAAAAAAAAGGAATCCAATGCTAATTTCATTTTATTATTTTTTGAAAAAAATTACTATTATTTAAAATTTCCTATTAAAAATTTCTAATAAATATTTTGATTTAAATAAATTCTAATTATTTTAGTTGAATAATTAACCTAACAAAAATAGTGATCGATTATAAATATAAATCGGATATAAATTTGCTCAGAAAATTAAATCGGACACACCAAAATGATCAGCATAAAATATACTTATTGAATAAATACAGTGTTTCTTTAAATTTTGAAATAAAATTGCACCGATTAAAAGGCTCAGGCGGGTCCAAACGCAACCGAAACAGCTGCTGAAAAATACAACGAGTACACCAGGTTAAACTACATGAACCGTAGATTAATGATACTGGCGTCTGCAATTTTAATTTTGAAACTTTTTACCCGCTGATTTGTGCACGTTCTTGAGAAATGATTCAACCAATTTGTCTGTATTTTTAATAAATTTATTCTGACTGATATTTTAGTTATTATTCATGATAGAATGCATGTCATGCTGTGTATATGATGCAAATTAAAGATGAAATCGATTTTACAAAAAATTAAATATGCCCGGACAAAATTGGGGTATGACACGTACCTTAAGCGGGAAAAACTTGCATTGACTGTTCTAAAAAATTATTGGATTTTGATATGTGATCTTTGACATAATACCCGGTCCTATATAGGGTTGTATTCTTTTTTTCAAATGCAATAAGGTTGCATTTCTCTTGATCATAAGTCGAATGGTATCGGTGTTTCGAAAACAAAATTCATATAACTTAGACTGGTATGTTTCACCATTGCAGTGAACATTGACAATATATTTCGGTGAAGATGACATTGTGCAGATGAAAATTATTTTCTTGCTGCAGATGAATGTGGGTTGAGTGTTGGATGTTGATAGTAAGACACTTAAATAGGTGAGTGATTTGTCTCACATGCAAGCTAGTCTGAAATGATGTGTCAAACATGCAAGCTAGTCATAAGTGACATGTCCAGCATGAAAGAGAGAGGACAACCATGTGTCACACATGCAAGCATACACTCCAAATGAATTGGCACCTCCTTATAATCCTTGCACATGGGCGTCAATCCATTTGGCGACGCCATGTCTTGCATTCATGAGGACCTTGAAACCAAGAAATCAGACCTAGGTGTGTCATGCATGTCCCTATGGAGGCGCCAATTTGAATGGCGACACCATGTACAAAATGCACATGGGCGCCAATTCATTTGGCTACCACATGCAAACACAACTTTCCATGCTCCAAAGTTTTGCCTATAAATTCATCCACACCATCAACACTTCTTCCACACCATCACTCACTACTTCTTCTACAATATCAAATCTTTCATCTGCAACAACTTTTTTCATCTGCACCAACCGCTTTCATCTCTGATAAGATGTCTATCCTCACAATGGGCGAATCGCACAGAGGAACGGTTGCAAACATAATAACTTATGTAAGCGTTTTATTGTTTTGTTATTTGTTTTAATAGAGTACCTTTTAATAACATATCAACTTAGTAAAATTTTTTGTTCTTTCTTTTATAGGATGTTTCAAGGTTCCGTACTCGGGTCCACGGATATGTCCACATGGACCCGATGATTCAACCTTATGTTGAACTCGACAGTTTTGGACATATAAGCAAAATTATGTATTGGTCGGTGGATAATAAATTCATTCTTGCTTTATGCGAAAGATGGAGTCCCGAGACACACACATTCTAGTTCCCAACCGGTGGGTGTACTTTGACGTTAGAAGACGTCTACATGCTTTTGGGACTGCCCATTGAAGGTAAGGTTGTAAATGGTAAAATCAACTATGCAAATTCAATTTGCATGGACCTCTTGGAGACTGATTTGCTAGATGATAACTCAAGAGGTCAATGTATACTCCTTTCATGCCTTAAGTCATACTATAACAGTTTACACTTAGATGGGCATTCTACCGAAGATGCTTGAATAATAAAAACTAGATGTTACATTATGCTTTTAATTGGTTCTTTTTTATTTCCCGAAGGTAGTGGTTCTAATATGCATATTATGTATTTACCTTTACTAAGACATGTAGATAGAATAGGAAGTTACAATTGGGGATCCGTTTGTCTGGCATATCTCTATAGCTCTTTGTGCAAAAACTCACACAAAGACACATCTACCTTTTCTGGATGTGTTGTTTTTCTCCAAGCATGAGGTTGGTCAAGACTACCGTCCCTAGCACCCGTCAACAACAACCCTTTCACATTCCCGTATGCACAAAACTAAGTTGTTTAAATTGCTATATATTTACTTACTTCTTTAACGATTATTATCTCTAACTAATATTTTTACCTTTTTGGTGCAGATGGTCGGCACATGGTATGAGTTATAACAGATGTCCTAGACACTGTATTACTCAGTATCGCAATCTGTTGGATCACCTTCGACCGACAGACGTAAGGATAAAAACCTCATTATTTTGTTATAATTTGTTAACTTCTTCTACCAAGTTTATAATCCAAGTTACTTTCACATTTCAGTTCATTTGGCGTCCATACCTAAATTTGGATCATGGCCATGAGGTCAACGCTAAAGACGCGGCCGTATGGACTGCATGCACACCGATAATAAGATTCAAAACTGTGGAGATGCATAACAGTGATCGTGTGAAGTTGCAGTTTGGTATGCTCCAAAACATCCCAGATCCCCCAGCAAGCCTAGGAGAATTGCATCTGCGCAAAGTTAACGACCAATGGAATTTCAATCCATGGCAAAGCTTCGCAAGATCTGAGTGTCGCAAATGGAAGCACCGCCATGACCATGTCTTAACTGACGTAGTCATGCTAAATGAAGAAAAACCAAGTCGTACTTATATGGCTTGGTACAGATCGGTTGGTTTTCAGTTCATCGCCGAGGATATGTACCTGTACGATCCACGCCAACAAACTTACACACCAGCACCTCAACATCTAACCCCCAACAACATTGTCAGATCGGATACACATAACCCCTTGTCCGTCAAACTTTTTGTTCCACTAACACACAAACATACAACCAAAACATGCCATACACCCAACCCCAATACCAATAGCATACCCCATACCACCACCAACAAATTGATCATCAACCAGAGACCCAACATCGCTTCGCACCCAACACATCTCCCTACCAAAGCCTCCTTAGCCAGAACACCTAACGATCATTCAACACCAACTGCCCATCCTCCTACCATAGCTAAAAAGCCCAAACCTCACAAAACCAAAACCCCCAACAACCCTATCTCTACCACACACCCCAACAATCTTTCCAACCTTTCCTCGACGCATCATTCACACTTATGTCTCCCTTCAACCGTCCCGGTCTCCCACCAATGAGTCAAACACAACCCAACTACTCTAGCATGGGTTATGAACTCAGCTATGGTGGTACACCTTCGATGCATACTAAAGACTATGCCGATTTGTCTGACTATCTCAACAGACCATCTAATGTAGTTGGTAGTGACGCTCCTGGCCCCTCAGATGCTCAAACATCAGTGGTGAATTATCAACATGGGTTAGGGCCACGAGTTAGGGTAGCTAGAGGGTGTGGGACCGGAGGTTGGTTAGGTGATCCCGGTCATCACCATTAGGCTTTTTTTATGTAAACGAGAATTTTTATTAATATCAATTGGTCCTATTTCGAAATTATGTACCACGTAGACCGTTTAACAAAAAAAATACATTTTACATTGAGGTGCCAATCCAATTGGCGCCTCCTCTCAACTGATACACATGGACGCCAATTGGATTGGTTGCACCATGTGCTCTAGCCAATCCAATTGGCGCCTCCATTCAATTTTTAAGAAGAGGCTCCAATTGGATTGACGCCTCCTCCTAAAAGTGGGGTACTTTGTTTTTTTTTAAATAGGGTTATTTTGGGAATTTTCTTGAAAACAGGGTTATTTTCGTAAAAAAATTCGTAAGCTAGTTCTTAAATTCTGCTTGCAAAGAACACATGGATGTTGTTATACACATTCTGAGATATATCAAAAATGCTCAAAAAATATCTCATATATGAACATAGAGGACATACTCATATGGTTGAATACTCCGATGTTGATTGAGCTGACTCACCCGTTAATAGACGATCCACCTCTAAGTATTGTGTACTTGTTGGGTGAAACATGATATCATAGAAAAGTAAGAAACAAAATGTAGTAGCAAGATTAAGTGTCAATGCATAATATAAGGAAATAACACTAGTAACATGTGAGCTCATTTGGTAACGATGAACTTCAAATTGAAGAAGCTACACTAATGACACATATTTGTGATGATAAAGTTGCATTGTATATTGCTTTGAATTTAGTCTTTCATAAAATGACAAAATATTATGAGATAGACTATCACTCAGAGAAAAAATTGAATCAAAAAACATTGAAATGCATAAAAAGAAATTAAAGTAATAGAGATAAAATTTGTAAAATAGATTGATTTGATTGATCGTGTCTTATGAAATCATTACAGGATATAGTATTTAAAGGCAAACACTGTTGTTATTGATCGAATTCTGGTGGCCTGCATAATTTAGCTTTCCTTGAATATTTACGTGTATAAGATGTGAATCTCCCTTTTGTCGGTGGTCGTGAGACTTCATATTCAACTAAAAGTCTTCTATTTCATGATATATTTTGTTGGTTCAATCCATGAGTTCACAATTTTCTTTAGAGTGTGGCTTCTCAATCGTTGTTCTCTTTAATTGTATTACCCAATCGTTTAATTCTACAACGTTTTGATTGAGTCTAAAGTCTTGACGACTATAATAGATCTAATATACTCGAGAAAGATTTGACTGACTTACATATTCAATTGTGTTTATACTCGTCGGACTTGCTAAAATGAGAATCAACTTACTCCAAGAATAAAATTTAATGTTAAAATTAAATATAATTTAATGGTTAATTATCATTTTTATTTAATTAATTATTAAATTAAATTTAAAATTTATGATTTAGAGTAAATTAAAAAAGTTAATCCATATATATATATATATATATATATATATATATATATATATATATATATATATATATATATATATATATATGGGTACAAACAAAAGTTAAATTTCAAGTTTGAATATCTTGCCGGCATTTTTAAATAAAAAAATACAGATTGACGATTCAATAATTAATTATTGGAGACATAGATCCCTAACTTTAGGTAGGGCCGATCTTGTTGAAAAGTACTACGATATCCATTCCAGCTAGTCGGACAATGTTTTAATAAGTTTTGTGATTGTAAAGTGATTGATAATTAATTATGTTCGGTGAAATCTTAGCTGTGACATGTGAGTTGCTTTGAAAATTTGCTTGCTTGTTTCTCCACTTTGAACAAACTGCAGAATAAAATATCAACCTATAAATCATGGGGTTTATTAAAAGATTTTCATTATTACTGCATGTCTTTGTAGTTTCTGAAATTTATTTTACATTTCCCGCTAAAACTAAAAGAATATATATATATATATATATATATATATATATATATATATATATATATATATATATATATATATATATATATAATATATATATATATATATATATATATATATATATATATATATATATATATATATATAACTTCGTCCTGACAAAAAATCGAGTTGTAATCCTAGAAGTTATATTTTAATATATTTTTTTTAGTAATACAAAACATTTCTTTTGTTTAGTTGAAAACTCAAGGGTAAAATATTTAGAGGACGTCTTTGAATTCCATCGACTACATTTTATCAACTTTTAATTTTTAATTTTTTTCATGACCTATTATTACATTGGTTTTGTTGAAAATCGAGGAGTAAAGTAACGTATTTTGTATATTTTTTATATATATTTATGACCTATTTAATGAAAAATATGTACTGAATCTTTGCCGTCAATTTATAAAGTAACAATGGTCAAGACATTGCCAAATCATAAATCCACATGAAATATTAGAGATCCGTGTGAAACTCTCGCTATCCAATCAACACGTGAATGCCACAACTATGCATTTTGGATGCAAAATACTGAAATTTAAACATAACATATTGAAAATAATGATAATGAAAACAAAAGTAGAAAAATATTTCATGGTTAGTTTCTTAACATAATCTTTTTTCTAGTAATTCTTGTTAAAAATATTTAATGTTAGTTATAAAAATATGAAAATAACTTAGTAATGTTAGTTGTAGTTGTATGAAGTAAAATATTTAATACTGTTCTTGTTGTTAAAATTTAGTATTTAAAGATTTTGTTTATTTGTTGTTGTTGCTATTGTTGTTGAGATTTAATATTTAAAGATTACATGAATTTTGTTGTTGTTTTTATTGTTGAGATTTAATGTTTAAGAATTCTATTGATTTTGTTTTTGTTGTTGAGATTTAATGTTTAAGAATTCTATTGATTTTGTTTTTGTTGTTGTTATTGGTGTTGTTATTGGTGTTGTTGTTGATGATAAAGATTTAGAATTTGTCAACAAATTTGATGTTTTGCAGATTAAAACGAGAAAAAAAAACGGTTAAAAATAAAATTTTGTAAATAGGACATTACCCTTCAGTCATTGTTAAAAACTGAGGTAAAAAGTAGCGTAATTTTGAAAATCTAAAAATACATTTGTTGGGGATCAAACTCATTATCAATGTCATTTTCCCCCTAGGTTATTCAAAAAGTGACATGTTTTCATGTCGTGCCACTTTTCCCCTAAGTTATTCAAAAAGTGTCATGTTTTCATGTCGTCCTTCGTTACCTTACTTGTGTAACCGAGGTTATATTCCCTTCGGGTCCGAAGTAAATGAAGTTATTTGTAATATATATATAAACACTCCCAAACTACTATGATAAATAGTGAGGCCAACTTTAGCATACAATTAGGTGATTTCCCTATGACAAACGAATGGAGCGGCAATGAATGGAAAATGTTTCATGAGTAGTAGAAAGACATATTTGTTATTGTTATGCGACCATGAAATGTATGAGTTAAGATTCTTCATGTTGCCACTATCCAGAATCAGATTACACACCTTGTTTTTTAATGGGTAACTTCAAATAATCTACCAATTTATGTGACACTAGATTCTCCATGATGCCACTATCCACAATCAGATTACACATCTTATTCTTGATAGAACAATGTGTTTTAAATAAATTATTGTCTTGCCCTTCATCTTTGGATGCTAGTAAAACTCCATGCAACCCAAAATTTATCCTCCCTTCTGATTCTTCCTTGATAAACTCAACCCCCGCATATTCATCATTCTCAAATGCATGCCCTACTCTTTCCTTTTCCTCTTCCCTTTCTTCAGCAACAAAATGACTCTCCTTAATGGACAAACATTTGACCAGTGACCTCTTCCATTACAACGATGACATGTGTCTCTAGTGGGTTTAACATATGGATTATGCTACCTATGAACTGGTGTTTTACCCTGTTGGACACTGCTAGGGCAGCTAGTCCCATTGCTCTCAAGGTTGGAATCTCTGGTTGCTGCACTATTTTCCTTGTCGCTTATTGATTCGAATTTATTATGGGGAAAATACCTAAAATATGAGAAATTTTGAGGGGATTTTTCCATCAATTTTGCCTACAAAGCTAGATTGGATGCCTCAGCCAAGGTCCATACAATCTGCAAACCCATCTTCTCCTACAAAGATCCCTTTTTAGCTACTGATGTATTAAGCTACCTTATGGCTCCCTGATTCTCCCAGTTCATTACGCTAAGAGAAATGCAAGAACTCAATTGTGTATTCCATTACAGTTCTCTTTCCCTGAAGACACTCAATATACATCTTATAAATAATTTGCTCTTAATCCTCGAATAAAAATTACGTATCTTATCTTGATCTCACTGATCTCATCTTTACAAATACAATGTGTCTTTCTATTTAAAATAAAACTACTTGCACATCAAGCAATCTCAAACTAACTAACTATTTTCGACAAGGTGTATTCAACTATGTCGAATACATACACAACTTAAGCTACTGCAAGCTGTATTCAATCCTATCAAATACATGCATATAAACTGTATTCGACTCTATCAAATACATAAAATTTCGACTTTATCTAATCCTGCATTTACCAACATGCTTAACACAAAGAATTATATATTTAACAGTTTGGAAACGTTAAATATGTCAGATAAAGTTTTAGAATCCACTAAAAAGCAGAAAAAAAACTCTTAAATGTTATTATGATAACATATAACTTTGACGGCCACATTAAAGGTGTTTAAATTTTTAATCCAAAAAATAATAATATAATAACAAATTATAAAAAATATTAAAATATGTTTTTAAGTTTTAAACAAACTCGGATAACTTAAAAACCTTCCTTCATCAATTACATGAATTGCCAAATAAAAGACATGTTGAGAATGTGTCAAGTGTGAGTAGTGTGGATAATAGTCCCACATTGGTTGATAATGTGGAGACTTGAACATTTATAAGTGAGAGAACCCACTCACCTATCACCTTAAGATTTTGGGTGAATATGTGGTGTATCTCTCACAAAGAGGTTCCTCTAGAAAAGGAAATCCCACTATGTTCAATGCTCCCTAGTGAAAAATCTCCCCCAACAAGACAGAACAATAAATTATAGTTTACAACTTATTTATGTGGTTGCTTTTGTTAGTGAATTTTAATTTCACTACAATACTCTTTATTATACATTAATGAAGTCTCTTCTAAAAAAAGTCAACTTTGTTAATACACTGAAGCTTTGTTACTATTGACATGTTTACGGCTTGAGCATCTGCAACTTCAGGGTTATTGTAGCCTTTTGTGGTAAGGAGTTGCAACCTTGACATACAAATTTTGGAGGTTCCTTCATGTGCAATTTTAAGAATCTCCCATGCTTCTTTAGCTTTTGAATATGTGTTGATTAACCTAATCCTGTTCTTATCCACGCCATTGAAGATATCATTTAAAGCATTGGAGTTTCCAAGAGCTTCATCACCTTTAGCATCAGACCATTCAACTTCAGGTTTTCTAGCTAGTAGTCCATCTTCAAAAGTAACAATACTCTTTATTATACATTAATGAAGTCTCTTCTAAAAAAAGTCAGCTTTGTTAATACACTGAAGCTTTGTTACTATTGACATGTTTACGGCTTGAGCATCTGCAACTTCAGGGTTATTGTAGCCTTTTGTGGTAAGGAGTTGCAACCTTGACATACAAATTTTGGAGGTTCCTTCATGTGCAATTTTAAGAATCTCCCATGCTTCTTTAGCTTTTGAATATGTGTTGATTAACCTAATCCTGTTCTTATCCACACCATTGAAGATATCATTTAAAGCATTGGAGTTTCCAAGAGCTTCATCACCTTTAGCATCAGACCATTCAACTTCAGGTTTTCTAGCTAGTAGTTCCATCTTCAAAAGTAACCATTAGATGTTTGCACCCTTTTATCACATATTTTCATGCTTTTTTACCCATGGATTTTAGAAAGGCAGCCATCATAGCCTTCCAATAATCATAATTGATGTCATCTAAGACAAGTGGTTTTTTGACTGATCCTTTATCTTTAATTGTGTCCATTTAAGCAGAATTTATCTTCCCTGTAGCTCACCTAATAGGCTAGAGTGCATGCTCTGATACCAATTGAAATTATGTTCCTCAGGGGACAGTGGTCAAACATGATGTCCTAGGCAATTAGTTCAACAAGTTAAACTAGAATCACCATAATTAACAAATATTCAATTGTACAAGATGATGGAGAAGAAAAGCAATAAAGAACATAATAATTGGTAACCCAATTCGATGCAACAACACCTACGTCTGGAGGGTTGGCTTCCAACCCAAGAAAGGAATTTCAATATTAGTAGCTTAATACAATTATTCTTACAAGAAATAATAAACCCTATATTGTTCAATTCCTCTTCCTAGCACTACCTAATGACTTCATATTAAGGTCTCCTAAATATGAGAACCCCTCTCACTTTCTCTCAATCACTAAACCCTAGTGATTAGCGTTTAACCCAATTATCAATGTTGAATGTTACAGCTCAATTAGACAAACCTTATATGCCATGTTACTGAAACATAAAGGTGTACATAAAGAAATAACAAGGACTCTAAACCCTAGGACTTTAATATCTTCAATGTATTGATTGCCTTTCAATGTAGGTTTTGAGCTCTATATATAGCAAAAGTATTCCAGGCTTTCCTCTTTGGATCTTTGCTTTAATTTTGTCCAGAATCTTTGCACAATCAATTGGATTTTATTTGCTCAACAAATATCTCCAACATAAAGATATGATTTGGTTTAATTCAAATTCAAATTTAAATTGCATTTAAACTTGATTTGATCTTCATAGTTGTCCAATAAATCATATCATCATACTGCTAAATAAAAGTAATAAAATTTAACTGAATCTTCAACATAAAATTCGTTCCAAAATGCAGCAATTTGACCTGTTGAGCAATGCCCAGATGTCGTACCCACATGTTGTGACATCGTGTCCAACATATGTCCCTTCTGCACCAGAAAATCATCTTAAGGCAGCTTTGCAAACTTGAACACTTCTCCATGATGTTATTTTTCAAAATGCAACCAATCCAAAAGGAATAACACTGTTGAAAATCATAATTATTTTGTTGTGGTTAATGAGTTAACCTGGAGTTTTTTGATAGAGATCAAAGATGTTATGAAGCTCTCTAGCCTTATCCTCATCAGCATTGCAAACGATTATACTATCACTAGTAAAAAATAGGTGGGTAATGCAAGGGTTTATTTGGCTATAGACAAGCCATGAATGATCTTGTGTTTTAGCTTCTTTGGATAAGGCATGAGATAACTTCAACACATAAAATAAACAAATAAGGAGATAATGGGATCTCCTTATAGAATGACTCTAGATGGTTTAAACCACTTAGAGTAATTGCCATTAATAGATATAGATAAGGTAATAGTCTCCACACTATTCATAATGATACTAGTAATTTTATTGGGGAAACCCTTAGCTTTAAGAGTATTCTCAATGAATCTCCACTCAATCCCATCATACACTTTGGCCATATCAAGTTTAAAACCCACATAACCCTTGCTACCACTTCTAGAGTTGTTAAGAGTATGAAAGGATTTGTAGGCCAAGATGATGTTTTCAGTTATAAGCCTACCAATAACGAAGTAACTTTGGTATGGAGAGATATATTTTTCCAATGAGGCTTGATTCTATTGGTAACAATCTTATTAACATTCTTAATAATAACATTACAAAGAGAGATATGTCTCTAATCAGTATGATTATCGAGCCTATTTGTTTTGGGAATAAGAAAAATAAGAGTTTGATTAAGGTTAGTAACATTATTGTTGTTGTTTAAAATATTGAGAACCATATCCATGATATTGTTAGCTAAAATGTCCCAATAGTAATGGTAGAAAAAAGATGTGAGACCATTAGGACCTGGAGAGGTAGAACCTTTCATCTGGAATAAAGAGCTTTTAACCTCTTCCATAATATAAAATTTGTTAATATCCACTTGTATATTAGTGGTTATCCTATTTTAAATGTCTTGGTGATCTAGGTTATTGTTTGTGGTGAATATGTTAGTGAAATGGTCAATGAAGATTTTGCATATATCTTCATCTTTGTAGATAATGATGCCATTATCTCCTTTAATAGGATGAATCTTGTTAGCTTTCCTCCTTTGGCTGGCCAGTTGATGGAAAAACTTGATAATTATGTCACCTTCTTTCAACCATGTACTTTTGGCTCTTTGACTCTAGTAAATATATTTTCTCTTTATAGCTTCACCAAAGGAATTTACAACCTTTATAATATCTTGGAAGTTCGTTTTAGGTGGTTTTTATTTATAAGACATTAAATATTTCTTTGAGTTGTTTGGACATCCTTAGATAGGTTGTAAAACTTGTTATTGCCCCAATTTGAGAGCGGGTTAAGAGTGTAATTTAGTTTGTAAGGTTGGTCACTAGTGGAGTTTTTCCAGCATTGGTTAACAATGTTTTTCCTATCTTCATCAGATAACCATTTTTTAAAATCTGGTTCTTTGATTGATGCTAGCATTATGGTTCTTGAAATCTTGAAAATAGGAAAACGTAACCGATTATTGCTATTGAAAATAGGAAATTATAAATACACTTATTAGGAATCTATCAAGTCTAGCTTGAATGTAGTTGTTGCCAACACGGATATTATCCCACGTGAACTTGTCCATATTATAACCAATGTCTTTGAGATTGCAATCATTTACGGTGTCATTAAACATGATAATAATGTTAGGATCAATGGGGTTTCCCAATTTTTCTCTAAGGAATACATAAGAATGTTGAAATCACCATATTCAATCCAGTTATCCAAGTTATTAACCTTTTTTTAGGTCAAAGAGAATCTCGTAGGTTAAATGTTTATTATATTGGTTAGGGTACCCATATATCCATGTGAATCTACACACATTTTCCATATTGACAATATCAAAGTAAAAATCACTGCAATTAACATTAACATCATTAATGGACAAGCTTACATGAGTAGACCACGTGAGAATAAGACCTCCAACTTTGCCTCCAATAGTGGTGGAGGCATCAATAACATATTAATTGCTTATAAGAGACTCAAAATTGTAAAAGATCCTCTTGAAGGTAACTTAGCTTGGGATATGAAAACATTATCAGGTTTGTGAACTTGGATAATACACTTCAATACTCTAATTGTTTAAGGGTTTCCCAACCCTCGATAGTTCCAACAAAGTATCTTCATGGCTCTCTGTTGGCCTTCCCAAAGGTGTTTTTCGTTTGATCATTGCCTGAGTGAGGGGTTACTTCAATTAGTTTTCTATTTCTCTCCTGTATGGTGATACTATAATTTTACAGAGCCTTATCGTCTATTTTCTATTTTTTCGTTCATTTTATTCATCTTCTTGCTGAAGTTCTTGATTCTGATTTATTGAATTTTTATGAATGGTTGGCTCCTTTCACTACGCCAAAAACTGGAATAGACAGCGCACCTTAGAGGGCGCTTTACTACAAAAGCGCTCTTTAAAGTGAAGCGAAAAATAAGGAGCAATAGACAGCGCACTTTAGAGAGCGCTTTTGTAACAAAGCGCCCTCTAAGGTGAAGCGAAAAAATAAGGAGGAGATAGAGGGACAACAATACATGGCGCTTTTTAGAAAGCGCCCTCTAAGGTTACCCTTAGAGGGCGCTTTTAATAAAGCGCTGTTATAAGTCCATGTGCATTTCCAGCTTATAAAGCGCTTCTGGAAAGCCTTAGAGAGCGCTTTCATAAGCGCCCTCTTAGGCCCCCTTTAGAGGGCGCTTTGTTTCCACAAGCGCCCTCTAAGGTGAAACGAAAAAATAAGGAGGAGATAGAGGGACAACAATACATGGAGCTTTTTAGAAAGCGCCCTCTAAGGTTACCCTTAGAGGGCGCTTTTAATAAAGCGCTGTTATAAGTCCACGTGCATTTCCAGCTTATAAAGCGCTTCTGGAAAGCCTTTAGAGGGCGCTTTTTTTCCACAAGCGCCCTCTAATGTCCCCTTTATAAAGGGCGCTTTATTACAAAAGCGCACTCTAAAGTGAAGAGAAAAAATAAGGAGCGAACAACTTGAATAGACAGCGCACTTTAGAGGCGCTTTTGTAACAAAGCGCCCTCTAAAGTGAAGCGAAAAAATAATGAGGAAATGAAGGGACACCAATAGAGGACGCTTTATTGAAAGCGCCCTCTAAGGGTAACCTTAGAGGGCGCTTCTAAAAAAGCGCTCTCTATGTCCATGTACATTTCCAGTTTATAAGGCGCTTTTGGAAAGCCTTAGAGAGCGCTTAAAGCGCTCTCTAAGACCCCCTTTAGAGGGCGCTTTTGTAACAAAGCGCCCTCTAAAGTGAAGCCAAAAAAAAAATGGAGGGACAACAATAGAGGGCGCTTTTGTGAAAGCGCCCTCTAAGGTTACCCTTAGAGGGCGCTTTTGAAAAAGCGCTCTCTAAGTCCATGTACATTTCCAGTTTAGAAGGCGCTTTTGGAAAGCCTTAGAGAGCGCTTTCAGAAGCGCCCTCTTAGGCCCCCTTTAGAGGGCGCTTTTTTTAAAAAAGCGCCCTCTAAGGTCCCCTTTAGTAAACATTAAAAATATAACATATACTGCATGTCTCTTTATTTTCCCTTTCTATAAGCTATTTCGTTTTCTCTCAACTGCGATTACTCTCTACTGCGATTACTCCCTCACCGTTCATCGTTCGTTCTCCCTCCCTCACCGTCATCGTCGTCGTTCGTTCTCCCTCCCTCACCGTTCACGTTCACTGCGTTATCCTCTTCCACCGTCACTGTTCACTTTCTTCTCCATCGTTACCGTCACCTTTAAGGTATTTCTCTTCTCCATCGTTACCGTTCACTTTCTTCATGTGTTTGATTATGGAATTTTCTAAACTTAGTTTTTCATTTTGTGCATTATGTTGATTAATGTTGTTTAGGGCAAACTGAGTTTTTTATTTCTGATTGAAAACTGATATATTTGAAGTGTGTTTGAGCTTATTTTTGGAAGTTTGATGATTATGGATACAAGTTTGTTCATGTTCCAAACACCATAAGTTTGCATTGGTCTTTTGCATGCAGTAGGTGTGTGTGAGTTTGTATTCAATAATGATAAAAAAAAAAAGAGTTTAGATTGTTGTAACATGAGAGAAATGGAAGGTATATGAATGTGTTCACGTATTGAATCATTGTCTTACTTGGGTCTTATTGAATCATTTCTATATTACAGATAAAATGGCTAACCAAGACGATACCAATGCCGCGAATGAATCACGTAATAATGTTGAAAAAGAAATCAAACGAGGATTGACTGTTATGAAGTCAATCATTCGTGCAAGAGACAAGGGTGTAAAATTTGAAGTACATTGGAGTGCTGAAGACCAACTAATTGAGCCTAACGGTTCAATGTTGGCAAGTTACATTGGTTTCCTTGTTCGCCAACATATTCCGATTACATGTGATAATTGGAGAAGTCCGGACTTGAAGGTTGGCAAGGAAAAAATATGGTCGGAGATAAAGGTACTTACCATATATTGTTATATGTTTTTTTGTTGACTATTTGTTAACCATATATTGTTATAATATTACTTTATAATAACACACTCCATTTGTATGTTTTTTAGAGATCCTTTCACATCGATGAAAGCCGGCAAAAATATTGTATTCAATTGGCCGGAAAAAGACTCCGAGGATTTCGATCCTTTTTGTGCAACAAATTTCTCAAGGATGAGGAAGGAAAATTTGTTGAAGGAGAACGATCAATGAAGTATGCCGAGATTATTTTAGCCGATGAATGGAATAACTTTGTCGCCAAACGAAGAAACGAAAAATTCCATGTAATGTCTATTAATTATGCTATTATACAATTGTTAAGTTACTAAGTTCTAATATGCCTTAAACTTTTTTATCCAGGAAGTAAGCGACATAAATAGGAAAAGGGCATCAAAACCCGCGTATCCGTACAAAAAAGGGCGTATGGGTTATGCACGGTTACAACAAAGAATTGTGAGTATATTCAAATACTATGAGCTTATACATTGTCACAATATGTTATAATTGATGATCTTATAATCTAATTCAATGTGTAGCTAGCCGAGGAGAAAAGTGACGCAACATCTCTTCCGGATCACGTATTATGGAAGGCTGTTCGGGTTGGGAAGGATGGGGCTGTCGTTGAAGCGGTCCAAAATGTTTATGACGAATGTGTAAGTATATGTAACATTATTTCTTTAATTATATCGAAAATTTTGTTAGACATATAATTCATTTTTAATCTCCTCTAATAATATTTCAGGAGACTTTATCCCAAACCGTACCTTCAACCGAGGTCCAGGATTGCAGGAGCGTACTTAGTCGAGTACTAAATGTTCCTGAGTATTCCGGTCGTGTGAGGGGTAAGGGTTTTGGTGTGACTCTGTCGTCATTTTATAAAAAAACAAAAACAAAAAATCCTACCAACAAAGAGGTGATGGAGACCTTGGCGGAGTTAAGGGCACAAGTACTCCAACTGCAAAACGAGAATGCAAGGTATAGAGAGGAAAGGTGCGCTTCCGAGGCAAAAGATACTAGTGACCGAGCTAGTATCAATCATCAACCGAAATTTCCTGAGGTAATTATATATGTTATTATGAAATTAAAATAGCACTTTTTTACTTGACACATATACAAGTTAACAATAACATTTATTATTGGTTTAGGGCATTTCACCTTGTCAGCTGTATCTATCGTCACCAACTTATCGCATGGTTGGCAAGGGAAAAGTGCACAATACTTCGGGTGAATTACTTCACCATAATCCCCTCCCGGTGGGATTTATGAAAGTTTCGGTTGACCTCGTATTCGATACGGACGCCCGTCTACCATTACCTGACGTTGTTTCAGAGACAACGTTGATGCGAGATGCAGTCGGATCCTTTGTTGGTTGGCCGTCAGAGCTAATTTTCCCTGATGCCGAGGTATATATGTTCTAAATGATTATGAATATTTAGTATTCACATTTCAATTCAGCTACAATTATGATATTTAATCAATTATATGGTAATGTTAGACTCCTACAAGACCCACACATAAAGTTGGTAAAGGGATTTCAAGACGCATCGAGTCGGTTGCATCTCAAAAAGAGGTACAAATATATATACCCATTGAATTATATACGCAACGATTCTGTTGCATCACAAAAAGTCATGATTTATTTTATATGAATTTTTAGGTTCCCGGTCGAGAGTTGAAAAGCGCTGCTAAGGATATTCCAACGACGTCCGGGACAAAATCTCAAATTTTGATGCGTCTTGAGAAAATGGTGGAGGAGTCCGATATTATGCATGGGGGGGCCATTCGTACTATAAATTTTGATGAGGGTGTTTTCGGAGCTGCTCATTTCGAAATAATTGGAAAGGAGGACTTCCAACAACTTTTTGAACACACCGAATTGGGCATCGCTGTCATTCATACATACATATGGTACTCCGATCAATCTATAATTTACTTAGTTGAACAATTTATTTACACATTTCAATGAGTAGTCTAATGTTTATTATGTTTCTATTTAAGGTATATGTATGTAACATTGATGCGGGGAACTGAATTGTGTAACCGTTTCAATTTTATTGCTGCTTCCCGTATCAACGCAACGTTAATAACGAATAATTCAACATCCGTAAAGAATGATCTAGTCGATATATTCATGGCGGCCGGCGATAAGTCTACACCCAGTTTGTATTTTTTACCGTTTAATTCTGGCAACGGGTTAGATTTTCTTTCTAATAATTTCATTCTAATCTATGTATATCTTTTACGTAGAAAATTTTCATTCATCTAAATTTTTGTTTTATTTTACAGTGGTCACTGGGTGTTGGTTGCTATGGATCTTTCGAGACTAATAGTGTATTATCTCGATTCTTTATCGGGTGATTGGAGTAAATATCCGAGTATGAAGAAGACGGTTGACGCGTAAGTGAAATTCCCCTAAATAATCGTGTGTATTTGTATATTTAATTATGTCTGTCAGATTGATCTCAATATACGTTTTTATTTTGTTAGGGCAATAATAAAATTTAGATTGAAAAAGAAATACCGCCATAGGAAGGACATTACCTGGATCAGAGTTCAGGTATATATTAAGTATCTTATTTTTGCTTATAATAATGTTTGTTTTTTTGCTTATAATAGTGTTTGTAAGAAATTAACTATATATATATTGTTTGTTTTTCTGTGTAGTGTCCTCAGCAAAATAATTCGGTCGATTGCGGATTTTTTGTAATGAGATTTATGAGAGACATCATTGCGTTGAATCGTATAGACATCCCAAAAATGGTATGGAATAATAACTTAGGGTTTATTTTAATATTATCGGATATTTCATCTAATTTGTTACTAAATCATGAATATGTTTTATTCTCTTAATTGTAGTACTTTGAGGAATACAAATCTTACTCAAGAGCTCATTTGGATGAAATCAAGGATGAATTGTCTCAATTCATTGTTGATCAAAGAATCATATAGCTAGGTTGTATATTGTTGTACATATATGTATGGAATGTTGTTGTTGTATGCTGTTGTTGTATATATGTTGTATATTGTTGTTGTAATTTTACTAAATCATGAATATGTTGTTGTATATTTTTGATCAAAGAATCATATATTAATGTTGTATATATGGAGGATTAATGTTGTATATAAATGGATTCATGTTGTATATATCAATGGATTAATGGTGTATAACATTGGATTAAAGGATGAAATCAATATGAATTTTACACTTTTGCAGCATGCGAACAGGTTACCAATTAAATATCCACTGTTTTTCAAACAAATTTTTTTTAAAATAACTAACACTTTAGAGGGCGCTTTGTCCAGAAAGCGCCCTCTAAACACTGTACATTGACAACTTTAGAGGGCGTTTTTTCCTGAAAGCGCCCTCTAAACACTTTACATTGTCAACTTTAGAGGGCGCTTTTTCCTGAAAGCGCCCTCTAAACACTTTACATTGACAACTTTAGAGGGCGCTTATTCCTGAAAGCGCCCTCTAAACACTTTACATTGACAACTTTAGAGGGCGCTTTTTTCTGAAAGCGCCCTCTAAGGTGTCTCTTTATGGACCACTCCAGAGGGCGCTTTTTTCTTAAAGCGCACTATAATGTGGCCCTTAAAGGGCCACTTTAGACAGCGCTTTCTCCAGGAAAACAAAGCGCTGTCTTTACCTATGCCAGCGCCACTTTAGAGGGCGCTTAAAAGCGCTGTTATAGGCCAAAATAAGCACCCTCTTTTCCCTTATTTGGCGTAGTGTTTGGGTGACTGCATTCACAAATAATGAGGTTCTTAGAGCCTTTTTGCGAATGAATACTATTTTTATTGTTGTTAATATGTGAAAACATTAAGACATTATTTCCATGATAAATTTTAAAAAAATAGTATAAATTATGAACAAGTTGAATATTTTTTTATACCTGTGATATTTAAAAGACGGACTACATAAGTATTTACAAGTTAAAGAGGACCTTTGTAAAAAAAATAATTAAAAAACTTATCAATATTTTATGATAAATATTTAACCTAAGAAACAACAATTTATATTTTACCTTTTTTAATAATTTATTCAACTTTTAAAATATTGATAGTTACAAAGAGTGAATTAGCAATTAACTTTGTAAAAAAATAAATTAAAAAGACTAGTACTTTTTTTTACAAAAGTTTAATTTAAAAAAAACAACAATGTGTTTGTACCTTTTTTTTATAAAAAAAATAACAATGTATTTACCCAATGTATTGATGCTAACTTTGAGATGCTAGTTTGTGAGTTATAGAGGATAGAGGTTCGTGAGTTAAGAGCTCTTAAAAGAATCTTTAGGCTCTCTATGAGAGTTTGGAGGGGAGGAGAAGACTTTCGAAAATGATTTTTTTTAAATATAGAAAAATATTTGACATTTTTTTTTATTTTGTCTAGAATGATGAAATAATATTTATCATTACTATGTCTTTAATTTTCAGAATATTATAACAACATAAAATATATTTGAATTTTTTATATAAGTCCTCCAAAACCCTCAATTAATATAAATTTTGAGTTTCCCCATATTAGGGGAATTTTGTTTTGTAAATAAAAACAAATCCTCCAAAATCCTATCCACCTAAATCCTTTTATTTTGTCCATCCAATTCTTCCCTTTTTTCAAAGCCTTCCCCTCCCTTCTCCTTCAAACTCCCAAACAAAGCCTTAAGTGTGGAATAAGGAGGTTTTTGATAATTTGGAATTTAAGATTAAGGTTTGTTCGAATAAGCTTTAGAGTCTAGACACTACAACAAACAAGACCTTAGACAGCGCTTTAAAGCGCTGTCTAAACCTCCGCTGCTAAAGGTTTAGACAGCGCTTTTTTAAATCTTAAAAGCACTGTCTAAGCCCCCCCCCTCTTAGACAGCGCTTTGGCCAAAAACACTTTCTAAGACCCTCATATTTTAATTTTTTTAGGTATACCTTAGACAGCGCTTTTCAAAAAGCGCTGTCTAAGCCCCCCCCCCCCCCCCCCCCCCTTAGACAACGCTTTTGCCTAAAGCGCTTTCTAAGACCCTCCTATTTTAATTTTTTTAGGTATACCTTAGACAGCGCTTTTCAGAAAGCGCTGTCTAAGCCCCCCCCTTAGACAGCGCTTTTGCCTAAAGCGCTTTCTAATCCCCCCTTAGACAGCGCTTTTTACAGAAGCGCTGTCTAAGGTATACGAAATTTTTTGAAGCTTTTGTTTTAAACCACATTTTTTCCAGGTTTATAAACCAGAATTTCTACCTGTTTTCAACCAGATTTTGACAGACAATTATCACATTTTATACATGCCATTTTGGCCTTTTTTCTACCAATTTTTGGCTAACAAATATATATATATATACCAATTCAAACCAATTTTGCCTTAAATGTATCAAAATATATACAAATTTATGTACACATTTACAAGTCATTACATATACTACAAATGTACACATTAATTACACAAATTTATGAAAAAACATTGAGCTCTATCATGAATTGACACCACTCCTCTTTGATTTCGTCCACTTGATCCTTTGTATAAAATGCACACTTGAATTCCTCAAAGTACTACATAATAATATAACATATTTTGAATTAATTCCAACTATTTAATTATATGAGATATGTGTAAATATAAAAATAACTCATAAGTTAGAAATACATACATCGGTGGGAATCATTAATCGGCCCAAAGCAAGAGTATCTCGCATAAACCTCAACATGAAATACCCGCAATCTATTTGATTACGTTGTCGAGGACACTACATATGAAAAAAAAATATGGATTATAAATCCTAAGTTTTATCAAGTGTCATCACTAATATAATAAAAAATGTGGTAATTAAAAATATACCGCCACTTTAATCCATGTAATGGAGTTGGCGCCCCTCCTTGAGGTTTGGATAACTCGTTGGGCCCGAAAAGCTTGTAGGACGCTAATAAAATAAAAATGAAGCAATTAGAACAATTCACATAAACTAAGAAAAATTTTGAACATTCTCACTTACGTGTCAATTAGGACCTTCATATCCGGATATGTTGTCCAATCATTTCCTAACGAGTCAAGATAATACACAATTTCTCGGATAGGATTGATTGCGAGCAACAACCAATGTCCACTGTAATGATTAGGCAAATGTTAGATGGTAACTTGGAAAATAATTATAATAGATGAATTTAGAATGAAATGCTAACCCGGTATTAAACGGTATAAAAAACAACTTCTCCGCATCTTTATTGTCCATGAGGATCCGAAGAACGTACTCCGTCACGGTATCCGGTCTATTTAAGATTAAACCTAAGTTGACGGTCGCGGGTGCTAAGAATCCGAATGACTCGTCCAAACCATTGGGGCGCATCAATTTGTCATACAAAAACCTAATATAAAAACATCATTAACACCTCTTTTGAAACATAAAGTAAACCGGATTAACATAAAATAAACATCATTAACATAAGTTGTTTAATTAATAAAACAAAGTAGACCGGATTTACCTAATATATGTATTGACAACGTTGACGCCGATTTCTTCATGACCAAAAACTTGCATGAAGTCTTCATTACCAATCATTTGGTCGTAATCAAAGCCGAAAATCCCTACCTCCATATGTACATTCCGAACACCTCCGGTCGGTATATCGGTCATCTCTAGAAATGTCCTGAGGCACGACCTATACTTGGTGGTAGGTTTTTTCCTAGCTACGGTCTTCTTAGCACCAGAACTTTTTACCCGTGCGGAGGCGTTGCTAACCTCCTTTTTTTGTTGTGCGGAGGCATTGCTAACCTCATTTTCTTGAAGCTACATGTCATATAAATAGTTAGATCAAATTAAGAATGTAACAACTTCCATGAATATATGTCATATAATTGTATATTACCTCTTTTCTTGAAACCGTGGACTCGGTATGCCGTGGAATCGCATTATCTTTTGATTTGGATTTTGTGGGAGTCTATTTAACATAACCAAGGAAAATATGTAAGTAAAATTTTAAGCATAAATTTTAAACTTTGAATATACACATTAAAGCTAACATAAGTTTTAAGCATACCTCATATCCTACGCATATGAGGTTTGTCGGCCATGCAACAAACGAACCTACTGCTTCGTGCACCGTTGTTGCATCCGAATCGTCGCTAGGATATGGTAATGCTGCATTCGGCTCAACTGCAATATCAACTGATACCTTCAAACATCCAGCAGGGAGCTCTCTAGTGTGGAGTAATACTCCGCTAACGTTATGCACTTTTCCCTTGCCAACCATCCGATAGTATGGTGACGACAAATACAGCTGACAATGGGAAATGCCCTAAAACCAATAATAACAAGAAATTGTTAATGTGTATATATGTCAAATACATAATTTAAGCAAATAGTTCAATTTAAGACAATTATATGTAATTACCTCTGG
Source organism: Lathyrus oleraceus (assembly GCF_024323335.1). Lineage (NCBI taxonomy): Eukaryota > Viridiplantae > Streptophyta > Magnoliopsida > Fabales > Fabaceae > Lathyrus > Lathyrus oleraceus. The sequence goes on along the minus strand of NC_066584.1, from coordinate 1,590,671 downwards.
AATGTTCGGCTGAAAGGTACAGTTGATACTGTTTTTGTCCGAAGCATCTCTGTATACTGTTGAGGCGCTAGCCTCTCTTTCTCTCCTCAATGCATCAAGCTCAGCTTGCATGGCTTCCAATCTTGCATGAAGCTCCCGATTACTAGGAGCCTTTCCTTTTTTAATACTCAGGGAGGTCGGAGTGACTCCAAATCCCTTACCCCTCACCTGACCAGAATACTCAGGGACATCTAATGCCCGACTAAGTATGCCCTTAGTATCATCGGGAGATAAAGACTGAGATAGCTCCTCCTGAAAAATCAGATGAATACCGTATACTTGTCAAATATTTGTGTATAAAAATGTTATTCAATTAATGAAAAAATGTTATACTTACACATTTCCGGCCAATTTCATACAAAAACCTCTTCTTTCTTCTTCGATGTTAAAACATCGCTAAGAAAAACATACAGATTGATAGTTAGTATCGGTAATTGAAAAAACATAATTGATACCGTATAATTAAGGGCCAAATGATTGTACCTTTATCTCACTCCAAATTTTTTCTTTGGACTCATTCAGCTCTTTGTTTCTCCAATCATCACATGTAATGGGAATTTCATTCCTTACTAGTGCACCGATAAAACTAGTTAAGGTATGCCCATTAGGTTCTATAAGCTGTCCCTGGTTGTTCCAACAGACATCTAGTATGATGCCTCGAGATCTTCCTTGGACCACCCTCCTCATTACTGTGATGCCTCTTCGAATTTCTTCTTCCGCGGATACTTTTTTACTAACTTCCTCATGTTGGTCATCAGCCATGTCTAACCTGTAATAAACCAAGGAAACCATCAAATATCAAATATAACTTATAATCAAAGCAATTGAAAACAAAAAAATAAAGAAATCATGCATTATCAGATATAACTTATAATCAAAGCAATTGAAAACAAAAATATAATGAAATCATGCATTATCACATATAACTTATAATCAAAACAATTGAAAAAAAAAATAAAGAAACCATGGATAATTTACCTAAGTCACTAACATCTCTTTCTTTTCTTTGTTGGAATATTAATCACTTGTTTCTTAGCAATGCGTACGGATGAATTGATCCAAATTCCCTCATTATGATCGTTTCTTATATATGACTCATCCGGTATAAGATCCTCAACTTCATCATTTCTATTCAACTCATTCCGTCTAATGCATGACTCATTCTCAACATCAATAGACTTGCCTTTTATATTGAGTAATGTACCGATAACACTTTCAAATACGTTTTTTTCAATATGCATAACATCGAGAAAATGTCTCACGTACAAAGACTTCCAATATGGCAATTCAAAAAATATCGACCTTTTCTTCCACCCACCTTTCACAATCTTATGTGCAAAAGGCTTGCCAAACTCAGTACGCACATCTTTCACCTTTTCAAAAACTTGTTCACCTGACAATGCGGGTGGAGCTCTACGATGTTCGGTGTCTCCATTGAATGCTTTTCTCCACCCACGGTAGTGATGTTTAGAATGTAAGAATCTACGATGACCGAGAAACACATTCTTCTGGAAAAGTTCCAATCGAATCGTATCGGTTCCGTCTTCACAAACAGGACACGCACGTTGACCTTTAATGCTATACCCAGATAGATTCCCGTATGTTGGAAAATCATTAATTGTGCCAAACAACATCGCCCTCAAATTGAAACTTTCTTTCCTATATCCATCATAAACCTCCACACCGTTCTCCCACAAAATCTTTAAATCTTCGATCAGAGGTGTCAAGTATACGTCTATGTCATTCCCTGGTTGTTTAGGCCCAGAGATTAACATAGATAACATCATGTACTTACGCTTCATACATAGCCACGGAGGTAGGTTATAAATCATAAGAATCACAGGCCATGTGGTATGTGAGATACTTTGAAGACCATGTGGGTTCATTCCATCAGTAGATAATGCCAATCGAAGGTTTCTTGCTTCTGATCCAAACTCAGGATAATCATTATCAATCTTCGACCACTGTGGTGAATCAGCCGGATGCCGATACATTCCATCAATAATTCTTTCATCTGCATGCCAAGTAAGATGTCTTGCATCGGTTTCACTACGAAATATGCGCCTAAATCTCGGAATTATCGGAAAATACCATAAGACTTTTGCGGGAGATAATCTTTTCTTATATCGAGACAAACCGCATTTAGGGCACTCAGTTAACATTGCATATTCGTTACGAAACAAAATGCAATCGTTAGGACAAGCATGTATCTTATCATAGCTCATGCCAATAGAGCACAACATTTTTTTTGCCTCATAGGTTCGATTAGGAAGAACATTATCATCCGGTAGCATTTCTCTCATAAGGGCCAACAACTCTGTGAAACTTTTATCCGACCATCCATTGCCCGCCTTTAAGTTGTACAACTTTAATACCGCAGAAAGTCTTGAGAATTTAGTGCAACCTTTGTACAACGGTTTCTCTGCATCGCTTACCATCCTCTCAAACATTTCAGGACAATCATGAAGATCTTCTTCCAGTGCTTCTACAATCTCTTCAACTCGATCACAATCGTATGTTTCCGTGTCTTTGTCGTATGAAGCATAGGTCGTATTACTTTTTCCACTCGATTCAACATTCTCGTTAATTTTCTCACCATGAAATATCCAACACTGATAACTTTGATCAATTCCATGCCTCAGCAAATGCGATTTCAATCCATGTGCGTCAACCTTACCAATATAACAACAACGCAAGCAAGGACAATGCATTCGTCTGGGGTTTTCAGCGTGTTGAACATCATACTTAACGAATTCCGCAACCCCACTCTCGTACTCTTTGGTCATTCGATCGGCACAGATCCATGTTTTATCCATGGTTTTCCTACTTATTAAAGTAAACAATTAATCCAGACGAAAATACATAACTAAGGTAGTATCTTTGAATATCCTAACAATTATAAAGTTCAATTCATTTTAAACTTCAAAAACCTATACATAACCAATGTTAATATAAACTTCAATAACGTATCCGATACGCCAATATACCAACTTTAATTACCTCATCACTTTCATTTTTTATATTACAAGAATCAAACTTTTTCTATTACAATATACCTATAAGTATACCTATAACTATATTAGAGTTTGTTCAATCATTTTATGGGAGAAATCTTGTTCCTTTAGAATGAAAGTGAGATGAACAACACTTTCACAGTTAAAAAGAAAAAAACTACCTATTCAATCTTCAAGTATAATCAATATTGAACATCTAAATCCAAGCCTAGTCATGACAGCCCCAACATGCAATGCATTTCAAAATTCATCATGCATACCAAGCAAGTATAAAGAAAATCAAATTGCATACACATATACATACACAATTCAATATACATACATACACAAACTAACAACTCCCAAATCACCAACTATCATTAAACATTGCATTTGTAACACCAGCAACTAACCGATTAGCATAGCATTTTCAACAAACAGTTAACCATAATTATCATAATTATAAATTTCAATGAAGAAACATGTACACCAAAGCATTAGTACATAGCATTACATGGCAAACTTCGTGCACATTAACATAACATACTTTTACTTCTATGACAGTTGCAGACCAAATTTACATAACAAGACCAAGCAATACATATTTTTCAACCAGCATACATCAATTCACGTGCAATCCATTAACACCATTTCAAAAGGGGGCATGAATGCATTGCTAACAATCATTTCCTACAGTAACAACCCTATTAATCATCTTAACAATGGCAGTTGTGGTGGATAGTAAAAATTTGATCAAGATTGCAACAGGGCAATGGACAAACTACAAGCATTGAGTGTAGATTCAAACAGGGCAGCCATATGCTAACACCAACCCATACACATACGTTCAGCCATGGATCTAATTGCACACATACAAGGCTATAATAAACAACAACGGGTCCATTCAAGCAGAGCAATTAACATAGGCAAAACATACAAGTGCAACAAGTATAAAAGAAAGAAACTATTGCAGTAACAATCCAAGTTATTTGAACTCATGGCATTACAATCAAACAAGCACATTTTTAACACCAACATTTCAGTTCAAGCCAAAGTCAAACAAGCAGGCGTTGTGGCATTGCATAACTAGTAAGCTAGCTAACTAACACAATAGCTCAGTTAGCATCATTGACAAATCCAAGAACACTCCAACATTCTAACTTCATTCTATGACAGAAATCCCACTGAGTTCATTAATTTTTCTTATTGTAATTGACAACATTCTAACTTCATAACAACTTAATTTTTCTTATTGTAATTGACAATGACAGAAATCCCATATTGACTAACATCTAACAAGTTAGCATTATGTTAGCATTAGAGCAGAACGTACCGTATTCAACTTCAAAAGATGGAAGAAGAGGAAGAGCATTAGAGCAGAACGTACCGTATTGTTTGGGTGACGGCGGAGGTTCGGAGGTGAGAGGCGAGTGCGGCGGTCGATTGTTTGGGTGATGGCGGAGGGACCCTCGAAGGCGGAAAATAGGGTTTTCGGAAGTTGAAGGAAAATAGGGTGATATGGGGATGTCGTGTTTTGGAGTGTCTGCGTGATGTTGTGTGAGTTGAGAAGAAGGTTATGGCTGATGGAGATTGAGGGGAAGAGGAAATGGCGGAAGTTTGTGACGTGAGTGAAGAAGAGGGAAAACAAAAGAACAGAGAACGAAAGCGCTTTTGTGGTCTGAAATTTTATTTTACTTAGACCTTAGACAACGCTTTTGTGGAAAGCGCTTTCTAAGGTATGCCTTAGACAGCGCTTTCCAAAAGCGCTTTCTAAACCCCCCCATTAGACAGCGCTTTTGGTTTTATTTTTTTTTTTTAATTTAAAGACTTTAGACAGCGCTTTATCAAAAGCGCTGACTAAGGTCTATATTTAAAAGCGCTTTCTAAAAGCGCTGTCTAAGGGGGGGTCTTAGACAGCGCTTTTAGAAAGCGCTGTCTAAGACCCCCCCTTGGACAACGCTTTCATTATTTTCTTGGAACATTTTCCGTGTTTTATTTTAATTTTAACCTTAGACAGCGCTTTCTTTTAAAAGCGCTGTCTAAGATGCGCTGTTAAAAGTCATTTTTGGCGTAGTGAGAGTTAAGATCGAAGTCTAAGTCTCTTCCTAAAGAGGAGTTAGTCAGTAGGTCTCAGATTTTTTTAAGAGGTGTGGGATCTAATTTGATGTCATTACTGTCAGATTTTCTAGAGATCTAGATTAGTTTGGTTGAAAGAGGGTGATGTCAATACATGGTACTTTAACGCTTGTGTTAAGACGATGAGCATGGGGAATATTTTGGTTGCTCTTTATGTGGGAGATCTTTGGTTGGATAAATTTTTTGAGGTTCGAGAGGAGATTTTAGGAAATTTAAGAATTTTTTTTTTCATTATGAGGCTTTTAGGCCAACCCATGACGAGGTTTCTCTTCCTTGTCTTTCTTCAGCTGAGTCCGAGTCCATTTTAGTTAGGTTTTTTCCTTCAGAAGTAGACGAAGTCGTTTTTGAGATTGATGGTTCCAAGAGTCCAGGTCCAGATGATTTCAATTTCGCTTTCTATAATAAATTGTGGGAGTTAATAAAAGAAGAGGTTAATGTGATGTTTGACCAATATTTTGAGAATGAAGTGTTGTTTAAGAGTCTGATGTCATTTTTTATCACTCTTATCCTGAAGGGTGATTCTCCTACGTGTGGGGGATTTTAGACCTATCTATCTTATTGGTTCTTTGTATAAGTTGGTGGCTAAAGTGTTAGCAGCTTGGCTTGCCAAGGTCACGGGGAAGCTTATCTCCATAAAGCAATCAATATTTCTTAAAGGAAGGAATTTGGTGGATGAAGTGATTGCTCTTATTGAAGTTTTAAACCTTGCTAAGGTGTCTAAACGAGAGTGTATTCTGTTCAAAGTGGATTTTGAGAAGTGTTAAGACTCTATTAGTTGGTCTTTTCTTGGATTATATGTTACAGATATTTGGTTTTGATGATCAGTGGAAGGATTGGATTCATGTTTGTGTCTTTTCGGGTAACCTCTTAGTCTTAGTGAATGGGTAAGCAACTAACGAGAATCTTTGGACTCTCAAGGTGGTTCTCAGAAGTTTTGTGCTTACCTCAGGCCTCAAAGTGAACTTTGTCAAGAGTTGTTTGTTTGGCGTGAATGTGGGCAGGCTTTTCCTGGATATGGCAGAGGGCTTTTTACACTGTAAGGTGGGGTCCCTTCCTTTTAAGTATCTAAGGCTTCCGGTGGGTGAGAAACCAAAGAAGAAAAATACTTAGGACCCTCATATTAACATAATTTCTAAGCTTTTAGATTCATGGAGAAATAAATTTGTTATTTTAGATTGTCGGGTTGTTCCATTGGACTCGGTGGTGAATTTAATCCATGGGTTTTATTTGTCCTACATGAAGATGCCATGTGAGAGTCCACCATTGCATAAATTTAGTCGAACAATCGTATCAAAACAAGTGAAAGATGATCCAAAATAAAGAAGAAAGACCAAAGAATGAGGAAAAAATAGCTAAGTGTGAAGATTGTGGACTTAGTAAAAATTTGAGTGAAAAATAAGCAAAAAAGAGTGCAGCTTCGGAAATAACCACATGCACTATCGCGCGCATGATAGGGCCATAAAAGCTATATCATGCCTAATGTAAGTCATCACGCGCGTGATGATCCCTTTTTTGGGACTTTTCTGACAAGTTCTGGTCCATTCTGAAGCCAATAAAAGGAGATTTTCTGCACTTTCATAAGGGTTGTGATTTGGAGAGAGCAAAGCGGGATTTAGAGAGCACCAAGGGTGATTTTTAGGGCATTTGAAGTCATTGGATGCCATTACTTTAAAGGAATTCATATCTTATTTCCATATATCAGTTGTGATATTGTTATTTGAATTATGGGTAGCTAAACTCATATAGGTTAGGTTGTATCATGATGAACCTATTTCAATATTGTTAGATTCTATGATGATTTGACTTTGTATAAACCTTTTGATTTATAATGCCATTCAAGTGCTTATTGTTCTTAATGCTTTTTATGTGAGATACTCTTTTAATCTGATTTTGGGCACATAGGGAATACTGACGATTAGTCTATGTGTTAGACCTATGGCAATTGTTTTACTTACACTGGTTGAATAGAAATAGAAGACCCCGAGTAGTGACATAAAGAATTAACATTCTATACATCGTCCAACCCTACTTACGCTGGAGGATTATGGATAGAAAGCTACAAGTAGTGGTTAGTGAGTTATTTCGTGAGGGATCGACTTTAACGATTTTGTTATTTCACTATGGGGTTATAGTGATAAGATCATTCAAACAAGGCATCGAACATCAACAATAAAGAAATAAGGGATTTTAAAACACAATCTGACCGCTTTCATATTATGTTTAATCTCTTATTTACTTTTCGCATTGCAAACTCGAAAACCCTATTGGTGTAAGCCCTAGAGGCCAATACTTTTGGTACTTGTATCGAATTATTTATTAATAATAAAAGACTTTTTCTTTATTATGTTTGTTTAATAAAGTCCATAGAATAGCTAGTCCGTTTAATGTATCAAGTGTGACCTAATCATGAGATCCCATTAAACATAAAGACACTATTCATAAAGTATATGTAGTCGAGCTTTATTGTGAAATGAGATAACATTAAAGCATTAAGACTATTATGTACATAGACTGATGATCACATCTCATGGATCATGGATAAGGAGTTATAAAGTCTTAAACATAGGTATGAATATTAAGAGTAATATTTATACTGGATTGACCCACTATGAGAATACTATATAGAATGTTATGCAAAGTGTCATAAGTTATTCTCATGGTGATAATGGTGTATACCACCCTTCGACATGAAACCACTATGGACCCTAAATGTAGAATCGAGTGCCTTATTGCTGATCAAACATCGTCCGTAACTGGATGACCATAAAGACAGTTGATGGGTACTCCACGAAGCATGCTGAGGGACATGAGTGACCTAGATGGAATTTTCCCATCCTGCGTAACAGGATAAATGTCTACGAGCCCAATATTGAACTAGACAAGGATGACACGGTCTATGCCTTGTGTTCAATATAAACAAAAGGGTAATTGTACACATAGGTATTATCACAAAAGGATTTGTCAGATCACATGACATTTTCGTGTCTTGGGTAGTAGTGATGTGTTGCTAGATACCGCTCACTATTTATTATGTTAAATACGTGATTTAATATAATTGCCAATGCCGCGAAAACCTACAGGGTCACACACAAAAGGACGGATTTATGAAAGATAGAGTAACTAAGGAACACCGTAAGGTACGATGCACTTAAGTGAATTGTAGAACATCGTAAGGTACGGTGTACTTAAGTAGAATACAAAATATGGTAACGTACCACACACTTAAGTGATTTTGGCATATTATAAGATATTGGCCACATACACTTAAGTGGACTTTTTAACTTGCAGCCCACACAAGTGGTTCTATAAATAGAACCCTTGTGCAGAAGCATTTGTGTAGTTGTAATTTCGTTTCTCTCTTTCTCTCTCTCACTCAAAGCCTTCATTCGTAGCAGCTAGCACTGAGAATGAAGGAATCTGTTCGTGTGGACTAAGTAGAGACGTTGTCACCATTCAACGTTCGTGATCACTTCATAGATCTGCACCAAAGGTTTCAATCGCCACAAGAGGTAACGATTCTATCACCGATCATGCCCATTAGTAAGGATCACTAAAGAAGATTTTTCTTTTAAATTCCGCTGCGTTTTGGATCGCTCTTCTCCTTTAAACCCCCTTGCACATATTTCATGTTGTTTGAAGTTAGTCCCTGTGTATTCTATGTTTTTATTACTGCGACATTATCGGTACACTTGTTGAGAAGTCATCAAGTTTTTGGCGTCGTTGCCAAAGACTATTGATAATCTCAACAAGGCGACGCTTGTGCAATATTTAATTTATTTTTGTTTTTGTTTTTGTTTTCAATTGTAATTTTTTTTTATTTCTTCTTGATTTTTAATTTCTATTTCTTTCTCTTTTTAGTTTTATTTTTGTTTAAATTTTTTATTTAGTGCAATGTTACTAAGGTATTTTTCTTTTTGTTTGTATGCAAGGTCAAGACAATCATGCAAGATGACGTCTATGCTACATTTTCAAAGTTTGAAGCTTATGCAAAAGAACTTGTAGCAAAAATGCTCATTCTGGAAAATGCTAGAAATTACTCATAACATGAACCTTACATTTACCATTCATGGGAGGAGGATTCATCGTCTCAACTTGAAGAAACCCTGACTCAATTTATAAAGATGACTCAACTCAATATCGAGAAAATCAACATGATTGAGAAACCGTGTGAAGCAACATAGAAACATCCTTTGAGAATTTAAAGATGGTACTTCGTCAAGTATCTAGCCAATTAACATTAAAATTGAGAACTAGTGAGTATTTCTATGAAAATATGTTAAATAATCCTAGAGATAAGGAAATTGAAAGAGAAGTCAAACAGGAACGTGAGGTATTCGATGAATGAGGAGTTAAAAAGGAGAAAGAAGAAGAAAAATGCAAAACACATGATAAAGAGATAGAAGAAAAAATAGAAGCAACAAAGGTGAAAAAGATACGTGGGACAAGAGTAAGAATGCAAGTAGAAGATTGTATCATTTTGGAGGGAGCTTTAATTTTAATAATTCGTTCAGATTTAGATATCCAACTACAACATCTTCAACAAAAGAATAATCCTACACCTAGCAACAAGGCTGATAAAGGAAGAGAAATAGATGAAGTATTGGATGATATTTATGCCTTGTTCGATAATATCAAACTAAAGAGAATATAGAAGAAAAACCTTAAATTCCTGACAGTGATGAAATCCATACCAAATAAAAGGAAGAATAAGGATGATGTGTTTTTCTTGTCATATATGCCGCCCTAACACAAAAATCGAAAGGTCAAGCTTAGGACCCTAAAGAAGCGTTGGATGGGAGGCAACACATCGGTTATAGCCATTTTGTTTTGTTTTGTAGAATTTAAACTATTTTTATTCGAGACCTTCCAAAAGAGAAATTAGCTACTCGAGCATAACCTCTCCATGATGATCTATGTTTTCTTTAATAAACAAGTTTGTAGCTGTGTTTTTTTTCTTCCAGATTTACAACTTTAGCACTTTAGCAATGAACAGATGATCCAAAAGAAACTTGATCATCACAATAGCAACTAGAAACTTGAAGGAAAATGATGAGAAAAGAATCAACAGACTTGTATTCAATCTATATATACCTCATCTAGTAAGGTTTGAGTCAAATAACTTCAATTGTTCACTTTTCTTTCTTTATGAATGTATCCATGGATTATTATTTTATCTGGCTTGATCTATTTCCGATTAAGTTTACCTGGTTTGAACAACACACACTGAGGCCGTTTTTTGTCTATAACTTTGAGCCTTTTTAAATCACCCTGTAGTAATATGTATATCCATTGCTAACCACTTTGAGCTTTAGTCTTTCTTTTGGTGACGTAGCCTAAAATTCTTATTCATATGACTTGAAAGATCTTTTATTTCCACCCTCTCTTTGGAGTTAGGTAGAAGTATAGTTCCTAAGTGTATGAAAAATATTAAGTTTGGGGTTGTTCTTGGAACTGAGGAAACTTTTAAGTTTGGGGTTGGGGTACTAGAGAATATTAGCAAAAAATTTCAAATTTTATGAAAAAAGAAGAAGTCGAAAAGATATTTCTTCAAAAAAAAGAGAAAAAAAAGAATGATAGTATAAGAAGGACTAAAAATCTATAGTACCTTAAAAAAGGAACAAAGAGGTATGATGATAGAAGGAGAACTAGGAACCTAACTCCAAAGGTTTAAACCTACTTTCCTAAAAATATCTACCCAAACTTAAGCCAAGTTATAACCTGAAAAGATCTCTAATGTGTGTGTTATAATTTCTGTGATGAACTCTATTAGAACATGATCAAGCTAAGCATAATAGATTTTGCATGTTGATTGAGAGATCACCATATCTATTGAATGAGTTAAAGTGAGTTGAGAGATAGGTTGAGTACTCGTCAATGTTGAGGACAATTTCCGAATTTTCCAGATAGAAGTTGGAAGCTAGAATAATGGTAAGGTAAAAGAAATATTTAATTTGGTGATGTTCGGTTGTTATTGTGCGACATGTTTTCTGTTGAAATGTGCAGTTGTAGGCGAGTTACTTGAGGATAAGCAATGATTCAAGTTTGGGTTTGTGATGACAATCTGTCATTTCATAAATTTAATCGAATAATCATATTAAAACAAGTGAAAGATGAGCCAAAATGAAGAAGAAATACCAAAGAATGAGAAAAAATAGCTAAGTGTGAAGATTGTGGATTTAGCGAAAATTTGAGTGAAGAAGGAGCAAAAAAGAGTGCAACTCCGAAAATAATCACATGTACCATAGCGCAATATCGTGTGCGTGATAAGGCCATAAAAGTTGCATCACGCGTGATGCAAGTCATCACGCGTGCGATGGTCCCTTTTCTAGGCTTTTCTGACGCGTTATGGTCCATTCTGAAGCTAATAAAAGGGGATTTTATGCACTTTCGCAAGGGTTACGACTTGGAGGGAGCAAACCACGATTTAGAGAGCACCAAGGGTGACTTTTAGGGTATTTAAATTAATTGAAGTGTTGGTGTAAGCCCTAGAGGCCAATAATTTTGGTACTTGTATCGAATTATTTATTAATAATAAAAGACTTTTTCTTTATTATGTTTGTTTAATAAAGTCCCTAGAATAGCTACTCCGTTTAATGTGTCAAGTGTGACTTAATCATGAGATCCCATTAAACATAAGGACATTGTTCTTAAAGTATTCGTACTCGAGCTTTGTTGTGAAGTGTGATAACATTAAAGCATTAAGACTATTATGTATATAGACTGATGATCATATCTCATGGATCATGGATAAGGAGTTATCAACTCTTAAACATAGGTATGAATATTAGGAGTAATATTTATACTGGATTGACCCGCTATGAGAATACTACATAAAATGTTATGCAGAGTGTCATAAGTTATTCTCATGGTGATAGTGGTGTATACCACCTTTCGACCTGAAACCACTATGGACCCTATGTGTAGAGTATAGTGCTTTATTGTTAATCAAACATTGTCCGTAAGTCGATGACCATAAAGACAGTTGATGGGTACTCTACGAAGCATGCTAAGGGACATGAGTGACCTAGATGGAATTTTCCCATCCTGCATAACAGGATAAATGTCTAAGGGCCCAATATTGAATTGGACAAGGATGACATAGTCTATGCCTTGTGTTCAATATAGATATAAGGGCAAAAAGGATAATTGTACAGACAAGTATTATCACAAAAAGGGATTTGTCAGATCACATGACATTTTCGTGTCTTGGGTAGAATAGATGTGTTGCTAGATACCGCTCGCTGTTTATTATGTTAAATATGTGATTTAATATAATTGCCAATGTCGTGAAAACCTACAGGATCACACACAAAAGAACAAATTGATGAGAGATATAGTAAATAAGGAACACCGTAAGGTACAATGCACTTAAGTGAATTGTAGAACATCGTAAGATACAGTGCACTTAAGTATAATACGAAATATGGTAAGGTACCACACGCTTACATGATTTTTGGTATATCATAAGATATGGGCCACATACACTTAAGTGGGTTTTTAGCTTACAACCCATACAAGTGGTCCTATAAATAGAACCCTTATGCAGAAGCATTTGATTAGATGAAATTTCATTTCTCTTTCTCTCTCTCTCTCTCCCCCTCTCTCTCTCTCTCTCTCTCTCTCTCTCTCTCTCTCTCTCTCTCTCTCGTCTCTCTCACTTAAAGCCTTCATTCGTAGCAGCTAGCACTGAGACTGAAGGAATCCGTTTGTGTGGACTAAGTAGAGGCATGGTCAATACTTAACACTCGTGATCACTCATAAGATCTGCATCAAAGGTTTCAATCGCCACAAGAGGTAACGATTTCTATTACTGATCATGTCAATTCGTAAGGATCACTAAAGGAGAATTTTTAATTTCCGCTGAATTTTGGATCACAATTTTTCTTCAGTTGGAGGCCATTCTTCAAGGGAATTCATATGTTATTTCCATCTATCAATTGTGGTATTGTCATCTGAGTTATGAGTAGCTAAGCTCCTCTAGATTATATTGTGTTATGATGAACCTATTTTAATATTGTTGGATTCTATGTTGGTTTGACTTTGTATGAACCTTTTGATTTATAATTGCTTATTGTTCTTAATAATTTTTATGTGAGATACTTTTTTAATCTGATTTTGGGCACATAGGGAATACTGACCATTAATCTATATGTTAGACCTAGGGCAATTATTTTACTTACGCTGGTTGAATAGGAATAGGAGTCTGTGAGTAGTGGCATAGGGAATTAACGTTCTATACATCGCCTAACCCTGCTTATGCTAACGGACTAGGGATAGAAAGCTCTAAGTAGTGGTTAGTGAGTTATTTCGTGAGGGATCAACTATAACGGTTTTGTTAACCCTGTGGGGTTATAGTGATAAGATCATTCATACAATGTATCAAACATCAACAATAGAGGAATATGGGATTCTAAAATACAACCTAACCACTTTTGTAATTATGTTTAATCTCTTATTTACTTTTTGCATCGCAAACTCAAAACCCCCCATTTTTACTATTTTTTATACATTGCACACATATAGTCTTCTTTGAAGGAAGTCTTGTGGATTCGATCTTTTTATTACTACGACATTATCGGTACACTTGCCGATAAGTCATCGATGAAGGTTTCAGTTGGTTTGAAAAGGTTCGCATGGGATAAAAGTGAAGAGTTAAGATCTCGTGGGTTAAGTGAGAGGATACGTGTATACCCAAAAAGGGCGGGTGGGTTAAGGGTGAATGATCTTAGACTTGTTAATGTTAAATTGCTAAGTAAGTGAAGGTGAAGGATTTTTGTTTGGATTTTCCTTCTGTTTGGAGAGACATGAACAAAGAAAGGTATGTGTGTCAAGGGTTTGCATTGGATCCCTTTTGGGTGGCATGTAAGGTTTATTTTAGGAGGGAATCTCATTAGTGGAGAGGTGTTTCTCTTCTTAAGTCTCCATCAGATCAGGAGTCTGACTGATTTGTCTCCTCTTGTGTGAGGATGGTTGGGGATGATCTGAAGACTAGGTTTTGACATGATGTTTGAGTAGGGACTACCCCTAAGTGTGTTTCTTTTGAGATACTTTTTCTTATGTCATAGTAGAAGTCTCTGGTGATGGGTTCTTTGAGTGCCTAGGAGAAGGATGTTTAGGTTGGGAGTTTTAGGTGAAGGCTGATTTTTCTAGTTTGGGAGTAGGAGGTCTTTGAGACTTTTCTTGTTTTTATTTTGGATGTTGTTAGGCATGGTCATAAAGATACTTTGGTTTGGAAGCCAAACCCGAATAAGGTCTTTTCTGCTAGCTCTACTTATGACAACCTTTTGCCTATGACTGAAGTTAGGTAAGGTAGGCCTGAGAGGGATTTAAGGAGGCTTTCTAGGATTTAGAAGAGTTGGGATCCTTTTTAAGTTGTCGTATTCTCTTGGTAGTTGATCCAAAATAGGTTAAGGACTAGGCAGAATCTCCTAAGACATCAAACTGTGTCATATTCTACTAATAAAGGATGTGTTGTGTGGGTTGGGCGGGTGGAGTCGGTGAATTATCTCTGTTTTATGTGAGGTTGCATCTGCCATCTAGTATAAAGTTTTTAAGTGGGTAGGGTGGTTTAGGCCTCTTTCATACTCGATCATATGGGTTCTTGAGTTGTTGCAAAGTTTTGGTCATGGGAAACAAGCTTCTTTAGGCTTAGTCAAGATTTGTCATTATATGGTATGAACTATTTGGAAAATGCATAATAAAGTTATTTTTTGTCGGAAAAGCTTAACAGTTAATCACCGGTTGTCTATAATTATTGGCTTAGCATGGAAATTCTTTCATACCTATGCTTCAGGTTTTGGTATTTCTCTGGTTGGCTGGGAGCAGAACCTATTCAAGTGACTAGGTAGTTAGGGGTGTGTTGCGTGGCCAACTGTCCTCTTTTTTATTTTGTGCAGGTGGTTGTTTATACTTTCTTTCAGCTTGCTCTCTCCGAAGGTTTCCGTGTATGAGGATTTTGGATAATATAGATAGTTTGTTTGGTTGACTTTAGTTTTCCTTTTTGGCGGTTTGATTTTTTTTCTCTTATGTTTGTTTTCCGTCATGGTCTTTAACTATGATTGAAGTTTTTGTACACTTTAACTTATGCTCTTAACTACTTTTATATCTTATATAACTTTTGTTTTTTTTCTTTTCATTTTTTTTAACGGATTTTGCCTTAATTTTTTATATTAATTTTTGTGTCCTACTTTTCTATTAAATAAAAATATATTATCAATAAGAGTTTGCATCATGATCTTTGTTTATAGATTTATCATGATTATCTAAATGATTTTTGTGTCCTACTTTTCTCTCTTTCTTTCTATTAATGTCAAATAAATCTTAGTTCAATTGACAAATATTATAATATTGTTAGGTGCGCTTCATCACCAATACTCTAAATTGAGATATCAGATGTGTGTGAGCGTATAATAGTTCTTGTTCATTATTATTTTATTTTTTAATTTTTAATTTTTTTTATATTGTTAATAATTTTTTTTCTTATTACAATATTTTTATGCTCTTACACATACTCTAAATCGAGATCTCAGATGTGTGTGAGCGTATAATATTTTTTTTCTTAAAAGGTAGAAAATTTTTGCTTATAAATAAGAAAAAAGAAAACGGAAAAGACATTTCTTCAAAAAAAAATGAGAAAAGAAATAATGATAGTATAAGAAGGACCAAAAATCTCAAGTACCGAAAAAAAGGAACAAAGAAGTATGATGATAGAAGGAGAACTAGACACCTAATTGCAAAGGTTTAAACCTACTTTCCTAAAAATATCCTACCAAAACATAAGCCAAGTTACAACCTGAAAAGACATTTAATGTGTGTGTTGTGATTTCTATGATGAACTCTATTAGAACATGATCAAGCTAAGCATAATTGATTTTGCATGTTGATTAACAGATCACCATATCCTTTGAGTGAGTTAAAATAAGTTGAGAGACAGGTTAAGTACTCGTCAATGTTGAGGACGTCTTCTGAATTCGCCATATAGAAGTTGGAAGCTAGAATAATGGTCAGGTAAAAGAAATATTTAATTTGGTGATGTTCGATTGTTATTGTGCAACTTATTTTCTGTTGAAATATGCAGTTGCAAGGGAGTTACTTGAGGACAAACAACGATTCAAGTTTGGGGTTGTGATGACAGTCTGTCATTGCATAAATTTAGTCGAAAAATCATATCAAAATAAGAGAAAGGTATCCCAAAATGAAGAAGAAAGATCAAAGAATAAGGGAAAGGTGTCCCAAAATAAAGAAGAAAGATCAAAGAATAAGGAGAAAAAAAAGCTAAGTGTGAAGATTGTGGACTTAGTAAAAATTTGAGTGAAAAAAGAGAAAAAAAGAGTGCAGCTTCGAAAATAATCACATGCACCATCACACAACATCGTGCGTGATAGGGCCATAAAAGTTGCATTGCGCGTGCGATGCAAGTCATCACACGCGTGATGGTCCATTTTTCTGGGATTTTTGGACGCGTTCTGGTCCATTATGGAGCCAATAAAAGGGGAATTTCTGCACTTTCACAAGGATTACGATTTGGAGAGAGCAAGGCACGATTTGGAGAGTACCAAGGGTGATTTTTAGGGCATTTGAAGCTATTATTTCAAGGGAATTCATATGTTATTTCCATTTATCAATTGTGATATTGTTATTTGAATTATGAGTATCTAAGATCCTCTAGGTTAGATTGTGTTATGATGAACCTATTTCAATATTGTTGGATTATATGTTGATTTGGCTTTGTATGAACCTTTTGATCTATAATGTTATTCAATTTCTTATTGTTCTTAATGCTTTTTATGTGAGATAGTATTTTAATCTGATTTGGGGCACATAGGGAATATTGACCATTAATCTATGTGTTAGACATAGAGAAATTGTTGTACTTACGTTGGTTGAATAGGAATAGGAGACCCTAGGTAGTGGCATAGGGAGTTAATATTCTATACATCACCTAACCCTCTTTACGCTAGCGGACTAGGGATAGAAAGCTCCGAGTAGTGGTCAGCGATTTATTTTGTGAGGGATCAAATATAATGGTTTTATTAATTCACCGTGGGATTATAGTGATAAGGTCATTTTTACAAGGCATCAAACATCAACAATAGAGGAATAAGGGATTCTAAAACATAACCTAATTGCTTTCGTAATTCTATTTAATCTCTTATTTACTTTTCGCATTGCAAACTTGAAACCCCCCTTTTTACTATTTTCTATACATTGCATATATTTTGTCTTATTTGAAGGCAGTCCTTATGGATTTGATCTTTTTATTACAGTGACATTATCAGCACACTTGCTGAGAAGTCATCAATGTCGATTTCAGTTTGGAAGAAGTTGGTTGGTTTTTAAAGGTGTTTTCTCTCGTGTGATTAAAGTGAGGAGTTAAGATTGCGTGGTTTAAGTGAGAGGATGTGCGTAAACCCAAAAGGGCGGGTGGGTCAAGGGTGAATGATCTTAGACTTGTTAATCATACATTGCTAAGTAAGTGAAGGTGGAGGATTTTTGTTTGGATTCTCCTTCGATTTTGAGAGACATTAACAAAGAAAGGTATGTGTCTCAAGGGTTTGCATTGGATCCCCTTTGGGTGGCATGTAAGGTTTGTCTTATAAGGGTATCTCATTAGTGGGAAGGTGTTTCTCTTCTTAAGTCTCCATCCGATCAAGAGTCTGACTAGTTTCTCTCCTCTTGTGTGAAGATGGTTAGAGATGGTATGAAGACTAGGTTTTAACATGATGTTTGGGTAGGGACTACCCCTCAGTGTGTTTCTTTTGAGAGATTTTTTCTTATGTCAGAGTAGAAGTCTCGGGTGGTGGGTTATTTGAGTGCCTATGAGAGGGATGTTTAGGTCGGGAGTTTTAGGTGAAGGCTGATTTTTCTAGTCTGAGAGGAGGAGCTCTTTGAGACATTTCTTGTCCTTATTTTGGGTGTCGTTAAGCGTGGTCAGGAAGATACTTTGGTTTGGAAGCCAAACCCGAATAAGGGATTTTCAACTAGCTTTACTTATGATAACCTTTTGCCTTTGACTGGAGTCATGTAAGGTAGGTCTGAAAGGGATTTGATGGGGCTTTCTACGATTTAGAAGAGTTTGGCTCCTTCTTAAGTTGTATTATTCTCTTGGCAGTTGATCCAAAATAGGTTATCGACTAGGCAGAATCTCCCGAGGCATCAAACTTTGTCAGATTCTAGTAATATGGGGTGTCTTGTGTGGGTTGGGATGGTGGAATCAATGGATTATCTCTTTGTTTTGTGTGAGGTTAGATATGTCATATTGCATAGAGTTTTTAAGTGGTTAGGATGGTTGACGCCTCAACCATACTCGATCATATGGGTTCTTGAGTTCTTGCAGGGTTCTTGAGTTTTTAGGTTTGGTCAAGATCTATCATTTTGTGGTATGAACTATTTGGAAAATGCATAATAAAGTTATTTTTTATCGGGAAAGCTTAAGAATTAATCACAGGTTGTCTATGATTATTACCTTAGCGTGGAAGTGGGTCCATACCTATGCTTCGGGTTTTGGTATTTCTCTAGTTGACTGGGAGCAGAACTTGTTCAAGTGACTGGATAATTAAGGGTGTGTTGGATGATCAGTTGTCCTTTTTTTCTTTGTGCATGTGGTTTTGTATACTTTCTTTCAACTTGCTATCTCCGGAAATTTATGTGTAAGAGGATTTAGGATAATCTAGATAATTTGTTTGGTTGATTTTAGTTTCCCTTTTTTTCGGTTTGATTTTTTTCTCTTATGTTTGTTTTCTGTCTTTAACTACGATTGAAGTTTTTGCACACTTTTTTGAAACTCTTAACTACTTTTATATCTTTTATAACTTTTGCTTTTTTTTTCTTTTCATTATTTTACTATTTTGTCTTAATTTTTCATATTAATTTATGTGTCCTAGTTTTCTATTAAATAAAAATATATTATCAATAAAAAAAGCTTGCAGCTTAATCTTTGTTTATAGATTTATCATGATTATCTGAATGATTTCGTTGAATTACTCGCTAAAGATATCTTTAGGATTTCAGTCTTTCGAATTATGATTTTTTAATTTGTTTTTCTCCTTATTCCCAAATTATATATATATATATATATATATATATATATATATATATATATATATATATATATATATATTGCCAGTTACACGCGGAGAAGTAGCAATTAATTAGTAAATAATAGTATGAAAGTCTTATCCTTTTCATGAAACTTGTTTCCTAAACTTTCCATTTCTTTATATTATTGAATCCCATCCGACTCATGAAATTTTCAACGCATCAACCACTCCTGCTTCTTTACATTAATTAAAGCAATACTATTCCTATGAAGTATGAACATACATTATAGGACTCTCCCTGTCTCAATTAAGTGTCTTATTTACTGACTATCAAAATTGGTTTATTCAATTCATTTGATTGCTGCATAAACATCGAGTTCGAATTTGCGATATTCATAATATTGTTTTTGAAGACTTCAATAAAATGGTGCAAATGAACCTAAGAGAATGGTTGTGTACATTGTTTCTAGTTATAGATAGAGCGTGGGTCATTATACCAAACCCAATTGGGTTTCATGAAAGTTACAGTTACGAGGTCTTTAGGCATAGTTGGCACAACCTATTTAATGCACCCACATGCAATTAAATCCAATCTTACTCATTTCAGTAAACTGCTGACAAAACTTTACCTTCATTGCATAACAATCTCACATCACAGCACAAATAAATACCCTTCAATTTTTGTCATTGATCTTCCTTCATATTGATATTGCACTAGAAGGAGAAAATGCTCTAAACAAAAACTATACACAGTTATATAGTAGTGTACCATTTTTATACATTATGAACTTCCCAGCACATTCTTATCTATTTTCCACTACATTTCTCCGTTTCACAATATTTTTAGTTGTTTTTGGCAAAACAATAGCGGTTTTGAAACTGCCGCCAAATGTTTCGGTTCCAGCAGTGTTTGTGTTTGGAGATTCAATCATGGATACTGGAAATAACAACAACATGACAACACCATCTAGGTGTAATTACCCTCCATATGGGAAAGATTTTCAAGGAGGAATTGCAACCGGAAGATTTAGCAACGGAAAGGTTCCCTCGGATTTTATAGGTAATATATGCTTTATATTTATCTGTTTAATTTTTAGTTACGAATCGAAACGATAAAAACTGAATATTAATATAACACTAAAGTGTGCAAGTCTGTCATTTATAACACATGTATTGTTATAAATTATTTCTATAAAAAAATAAAAGTCATTATAATTTGTGAAAATAGACTGAAAATAGCTTATGAAAATGTTATAAGCTAATTTTAAAAGCTATTTTAAATAGTGTTACCAATGCTTATATGATATGATATTTTTTTGTTAATAACTACTAAAACATCACTAAAAATTCATAGGCTCGAACTCTGATAATGACGTTTAATTATCAATATTAATTTTTTGTTAGTTGAGTTAGGATTGATGGATATGATATTTAATAGAGTTGTTTTTGTTTATCATTTTAAATTTCAGTTGAAGAATTAGGAATTAAAGAGTATCTACCAGCATATTTGGATCCAAATCTGCAGCCTTGTGAACTGCTCACAGGTGTGAACTTTGCATCTGGTGGTGCAGGATATGATCCAATGACATCAAAATTAGAGGTAAATATATTTTTCATCAACCCCAAATAGTGAAACTAAAAAAATTGGTATTTTCATTTATGAATTCTTCTTCCTTACTCTGTTTAAGCAGGTAGCTATATCTATGTCTGGACAACTAGAGTTGTTCAAAGATTACATTGTTAAACTTAAAGCACTTGTTGGTGATGATAGAACAAACTTCATTTTAGCCAATAGTCTATTTTTTGTGGCATTAGGAAGCAATGATATTTCTAACACATACTATTTGTCTCATATGAGACAAGTGGAATATGATTTTCCTACATACTCTGATTTCTTAGTCAACTCAGCTTATAACTTCTACAAGGTAATTTTACTATTTCATCAAAAATATTTCATCAACTCCCAATTTTTGTTGCACCCGTCATAGTCTGGTTGATTCGGTTGAATAAATATGTAATACAATTGTGTGCGATTTGAATTAGTCTTTTATTCAACTGACTAGACGGTATTTTAAAACCTGAATAATCAGGTGGCGTTGTGTATCAAAAATGAGTTTCTAACTATCGTAACTATTTTGCGATGTAACATTTATTTTTTCTTTTGGATACAATTGAAGGATATGTATGACCTAGGTGCAAGGAGGATTGGAGTATTTAATGTACCACCTATGGGGTGTGTTCCATTTCAAAGAACAATGGCAGGAGGAATAGAAAGAAATTGTGTGGAACAATACAATGATGCATCTGTATTCTTTAACAACAAATTGTCACTTGGGATTGATTCTTTTAACAAGAACTTTCCAAATAGCAGAGTTGTTTACATGGATGTTTACAATCCTCTACTTGATATCATTCTCAATAACCAACAATATGGTAATGTTCTGGTATCATTTGTATCTTTAATTTTTTTTTGTCTAGTAGATTGATGATCAGAATTCAAAACTTTGAAAATAAATAAATTTTCAAAATTTTTAAAATAAATAAATAAATAAAATATTACAGATTCGAATCTGCAAATAAATAATCATGTAAAGATATTTAACGTATAGAAAATATTTATTGTGAACTTGTAGGGTATGAAGTGGGAAACAAAGGGTGTTGTGGCACAGGAACAATAGAAGTTACTTATTTATGTAACAGTTTGGATGTCACATGTTCCAATGATTTGGATTATGTGTTTTGGGACAGTTTTCACCCTACTGAATCTGTTTACAAAAAACTTGTTCCCCCTATTCTCCAGAAATACTTCCACAAGTTTACTTAGGTATAAGTTTACAGAATTATACAATCTTAGCAAGGATGATGTTTGATTAATATATTTAAAAAAATTTATGTTGTTTTTTATTAGTAGAATTCATTTTATCTAAAGTGTGATACATATATGAAGCTTGTTCTTGCTTGACTTCATTCAATTGTTCTATAATGTATATAGTAAGATATGGAGTAAAAAGTTCAGCCTAGAGGTGGTCAAATTTAAAAGTATAATTTAGTAAAAGAAGTTTAAATTTTGAAATGCATAAAAGGTAATAAGAAGTTTAAATTATTCGATGTATCTCAGGTTAATATTGTCTGATAAATATAAAAAGATTTAGGCATTTACTTTTTTTGAAGTTGTGCTCATGTTTTTATGATATAGTTAAAATAATAAATATTATAATTGAGATGAGTTTTTCAACTATCTCATTTTCAATATAAACAATTTTTGAAAAAATCATCACTGAAATACAATAATAGAAATCATTTCTGAAATACAATAATGAAATCTTCTCATAGGGAAGGACGCAAGACTCTTGAGTTGGGTAATAAGAAAGAAGCAATTTTCTCCTACTTTTTCAACGAGTTTGTGGGATTAGGAGGGACCGATTCTTCCTCCACAATAGAGGGGACAATTTTCTCCCTTTGATGCTATGGTCCAGCAGACTCTCTCTTGAACACCTTATCTGCCATGTCACAGTTGGGCAACCTGAGGTGATGCCTCGCCCGGTTCCTTCAAGGCCCTATGAACTACTTCTTTTTAGGCTCAATAAAGTTATCATAATCCACAATTCCTCAAGCACGAAACATGATAAGGGTGAAGTGATTAATTTAGTTGCGTAATGGTTTCTACGAAGCACATTATCCTTTTAGGAGGGACTTCCATCGAGCCCTATAGCAAGACTACAAATCAAGTCTCTGATGCTTAATATTGGTCATGCCTCTTAAGCGTAATTTATTGGAAGTGATCCTGCCCGAGGAGATACTAAGTCCCTTAGGAGAGAGTTTAATTAGTTTGGGGAACCTAAGTTTCTCAGACGTTGTAATGCATAGCCCAGTTGATGAGATATTTAGTCCCTTGGGCAGGCGTGTGAATCTTTTAGGCGAGACTTTCATCGAGCCCTCTAACAAGACTGAAAATCAAGTCTCTAGGGCTTGATATAGGTTGTTCCTTTTACTCGCGATTTATTCGAAGTGGTCTCGCCCGAGGAGATACTAAGTTCCTCAGGAGAAAGTTTAATTAGTTTGAGGAACCTAAGTTCCTAAGAAGTTGTAATGGATAGCCCAGCTGATGAGACATTTAGTCCCTTAGGCAAGGCGTGTGAACCTTTTAGGCGAGACTTCCATCGAGCCCTCTAACAAGACTGGAAATCAATTCTCCAGGGCTTGATATAAGTTTTTCCTTTTACTCGTGATTTATTGGAAGTGGTCCCGTCCGAGGAGATACTAAGTCCCTCAAGAGACAGTTTAATTAGTTTGATGAGTCTAAGTTCCTTAAACGTTGTAAGGCACAACCCGACTCATGAGACACTAATTTAACCTTTAATTAGTTTGAGGAGTCTAAGTTCCTTAGACGTTGTAAGGCACAACCCGACTCATGAGACACTGAGTCCCTCATGATATGGTCGCACTTTTTACTCGTGATTTATTGGAAGTGATCCCGCTTGAGGAGATACTAAGTCCCCCAGGTGAGAGTTTAATTAGTTTGAGGAACCTAAGTTCCTCAGACTTTGTAATGCACAACCCGCCTCATGAGACAATGAGTCCCTCAGGATAGACGTGTTAACCTTTTAAGCATTACTGCCATCGAGCCCACTAGCAAGACTGAAAATCAAGTCTATGAGGCTTAATAAAGGTTGTGCCTCTTAGGCGTGTATGTCTCGGTAAACTTAGCATAGCATCGAAGGGCGACAAGGATCTTCTCATGGAGGTCCAACTATGTGTTTTGACTTAAAAAGAGGCAAGGATCTTCGTCATGAAGTCCAACATAAGTTATCACCTTAAGGGGTTAGAAGGATTCTCGTCATGAAGTTCAGCATAAGTTATCTTCTCGATAGGCGGAAATAACCTTCGTCATGAAGTCCAATATAAGGTATCTCCTCGAGGGGCAACAAGAATCTTCATCATGAAGTCCAACATAAGGTATCTCCTCGAGGGGTGGAAATGATCTTCGTCATGAACCCTAACATAAGGTATCACCTCGAGGGGCTATAAGGATATTCATCATGAAGTACAACATAAGGTATCGCCTCGAGGGGCGACGCGAATCTTCTCCATGAAGTCCAACATAAGTTATCGCCTCGAGGGTAGACAAGGATCTTCCTGTGGAGTTCAACATAAGTTATCACCTCGAGGTGCGGAAAGGACCTTCCTGTAGAGTCCAACACAAGTTATTGCCTCAAAGGGCGAAAAGTATCTTCCTGTGGAAGCCCATCATAAAATAATTTTTTTAAAGAGGGAGTATCTCTGGTCGAAACAAAACACTTGAATGATTGTTCAAAATTACATGGGCATAACATTTACTAGAGAGTTACAAATAATTTTAACTATAATAATATCGAAGAGGAATGACGTCCTAAGTTCAGGGTAGAAGTGGTTCTTCAAGCTCCTGTAATTTGAACGCTCCAAGAGTGAGTTTTGTAATATATTTGATTCGGCCCTTCCTAGTTAGGTTGCAACTTCCCCTACTGTGTAGGTATGGATACTTCCTTTATTACTAGGTCACCCTCATGCATCTCTTTTGTTGCCTTGTGTTTGGCAACAAACTCTCGGATATGGGTGGATTCTCGTAGTCCGTCGATCAGATCTGTCGCACATTTCAGACCTATCTAATTTGCTTCTTCATTAAAAAGAGCTCGTCGCCATGATGGTGTATCGATTTTAATGAGCAACATTGTTCCTGCTCCATAAGCCATGGAAAACATGGACTCCTTGGTAGTGGACTGTGGCGTGGTGTGGTATGACCATAATATCTAATGGAGTAGCTCCGCCCACAGACCTTTGGTGTCATTAAAATTCTTCCCGAGTTCTTTAAGAATTACTTTGTAAGCTGAATCGACTTCATCGTTGGATTGAGGGTGTACTTCCTACATGGATTTGTCTTCACACCCAAGTCTTTACAAAAGTCAGTGACTACGGTGCTCGTGAACTGGGTCCAGTTGTCAGAGACAATGGCATCGGGTAGTCCGTATCATCACAAATCCTCTGCCAATAGAATCACCTTACTCTTTATGTCGTGATTTTGGCTACTGCCTCCACTTATATCCATTTGGTGAAGTAGTCTACTCACACTATTAGGAATTTAAATTAACCCGGTGCCAAGTGGAGCGTGCCCAGGATATCCATGTCCCATTGGTAGAAAGGTCAGGGAAAGGTTATCGATTGGATAAGCTTTTCTAGGGCATGGTGAAGGTCAATATGTATTTGAAATTTATCTCACTTCTTGATGAAGGCGGTGTTGTCTTTCATTAGCATGGGCCAGTAATACCCTGCCCTTAATATTTTGTGAGTGAGAGCTTTTCTGCCATTGTGACTACTTCAGGCTCCCTTGTGAACTTCTGCGAGTACTAGGGTGATATCGTTCTCGCTCAAACACCTCATAATGGGACTAGCCTTCCCCATTCTATAAAGTTTTCCTGAGATCAGGCTGTACTTGGCATCTTTTCTTATAATTTTTTCCACTTCTCCCTCATTCGGAGGAAGTTCGCCCGTCTGTAGATAGTGCAATATGAACGACTTCCACGAGTTCCAAGGAGTATGCTTTATATGCCTCAATGTTGGGGGGGGGGGACGATATTATCTTGTATGACTCTCCTATTAAACATTGAGACCTTCGAGGTGGCTAGTTTGGAAAAGAGATATGATGTGAAGTTCTGTTCACGGGGGACATATTCTACTTCAAAAGAGAGGAAATGTGAGAATAAATTGTGTACCTTATGTAGATATTTTATCAACTTGGGGTCCTTGACATGATATTATCCCAAGACCTGATTGACGACCACCTGAGAGTCAATATTGGCTTTTAGTTTGGTGGCTCCCATTTCTAAGGCGAGGATCATACTGATGATGAGAGTCTCGTATTCTTCCTGATTGTTACTGGTAGCGAACTTAAACTTCAGGGCCTACTTAAAAACTATATCACTCATTCCTTCGAGCACTGTTCCCGCGCCTCTTCCTTTTATGTTGGATGCTCCATCCACGGATAACACCCATTCTGAAGAGGGCATTCTTCAACGGGAAAGGTGACTCCGGCTACAAAGTCAGCAATGGCTTGGGATTTGATGCCCCTCCTTAAAATGTATTGGATGTCATATTTTGAGAGCTTTCTTGACCAAAATATCATTATTCCTGCCAGGTCGGGTTTCTTTAACACTTTCCATATGGGATAGTTGGTTTTTACCAGGATGGTGTTCCTCTGGAAGTATGGCCTGCGTTTTCTCGCCGCAGTAACAAGAGCTAACGCCAGTTTCTAGATCTTCTGGTAACGAGTTTGAGCATCCGTGAACAAAATTTTTACGAAGAAAAGGAATTTGTCGCCTGCATATGAGAGGAAACGAGATAGGGAGGCAAGATGTCCAGTAAGTTGTTGCACTTCCTTAACATTTGTGGGGATCCTCATATCAATGACCTCTTGGAACTTGTCCGAGTTGGCTTTAATCCCTCTCATTGTCACCATAAAACTCAGAAATTTCCCCTCCTGAACTCTGAAAGAGCACTTGGCGGGGTTTAGGTGGATATCCAACCTTCTTACTAATTAAATGATGTCCTCCAGGTCATCAGCGTGACTGTGACCCTCCATTGTTTTAATAATCATGTCATTGGCATATACCTCAATATTTTCCCCTATCTGATGGGTGAAAACTGCGTCCATGAGTTGCTGGTACGTAGCGCTAGCGTTCTAGGCCGAAGGGCATGAAATTGTAGAAGTAATCACCATAGTTTGACATGAAGGCAAATTTTGGTGCATCTAGGGGATCCATTCAGATATGATTGTATCCCATGTATACGTCCATGAAACTTAACATCCGGTAGTCTGGTAACCTGCCAATTAGACGGTCAATGTCTAGAAGCAGATATTAATCCTTGGGGCAGACAATGTTCAGATCCGTGAAGTCTACACACATGCTCTATTTATTATTGGCCTTTAGTACTAGGACTATGTTGGCCATCCAGGTGGGTATTTTGTTTTAGTGATGAATATGTCATTGGGTAGTTTTTTCACCTTTTCATTAATGAGGACCACCTTTTCCTTATCTACCTTTTGTTTCCTTTGCACCACTAGTCTGAAAGATGGATGGATGGTAAGGCAATGGCTTATGACCTTGGTAAGAAGGTTGGATGGTAGGTGGATATCCAACCTTCTTACTAATTATATGATGTCCTCCAGGTCATCAGCGTGACTGTGACCCTCCATTGTTTTAATAATCATGTCATTGGCATATACCTCAATATTTTCCCCTATCTGATGGGTGAAAACTGCGTCCATGAGTTGCTGGTACGTAGCGCTAGCGTTCTAGGCCGAAGGGCATGAAATTGTAGAAGTAATCACCATAGTTTGACATGAAGGCAAATTTTGGTGCATCTAGGGGATCCATTCAGATATGATTGTATCCCATGTATACGTCCATGAAACTTAACATCCGGTAGTCTGGTAACCCGCCAATTAGACGGTCAATGTCTAGAAGCAGATATTAATCCTTGGGGCAGACAACGTTCAGATCCGTGAAGTCTACACACATGCTCTATTTATTATTGGCCTTTAGTACTAGGACTATGTTGGCCATCCAGGTGGGTATTTTGTTTTAGTGATGAATATGTCATTGGGTAGTTTTTTCACCTTTTCATTAATGACGACCACCTTTTCCTTATCTACCTTTTGTTTCCTTTGCACCACTAGTCTGAAAGATGGATGGATGGTAAGGCAATGGCTTATGACCTTGGTTTCTATACTTGACATGTATGAGAATGCTGAGGCAAACATGTCAACATTCCTTCTAAGTAGGTCGACTTGCTCCTGATCCTCCCCACGGACAAAGAAGTGCATATCTTCGTGACTTGATGCACGTGTATTTGGACTTCCTTCAAGTCTTCCATGGGTGTGAGCCGTTTTTCCTTTGCGCCTAGTCAGGGGTCCGAACCTTCGAAGTTAGTATTTGAAACTTCAGAAGGATGGACATCAATAAGTGTGAGCTCTTCTTTGGTCATCTCCATACTGCTTGGATAACATTTGTGAGAAACTTGTTGATCTTATCGGATGGTGCCCACTCTACCATCTTATAGAGGATATTTCAAGGTTAAATACCGAGTGGATACGACCGCGCCTAGAGAATTGATGGTCGGGCTCCCCAGGATGATGTTGTAAGGTGACATGAGGTCCACGATGAGGTAGATGATGTTAATGGTTTTAATGTCTGCTCCCTCACCGCATGTGGTTTTAAGAATGACATAGCCTTTTATTTGTACTTGTTCGCCTGATAAACCTGTAAGAGAGTCGATGAACCTCTTTATGATATCAGCGGAGCTACACGAATCCATCAGGCCACACTTTATATCCCAGCTGCCATGCTGAACAGTGATGGCCAATGAATCATTGCCGTAAAGGTTGATGCCTAGGGCATCCTCTTCATATAAACAATGTTAACCCTACCGTTCCT
This sequence comes from Lathyrus oleraceus, assembly GCF_024323335.1. Lineage (NCBI taxonomy): Eukaryota > Viridiplantae > Streptophyta > Magnoliopsida > Fabales > Fabaceae > Lathyrus > Lathyrus oleraceus. Next base: position 1,561,997 of record NC_066584.1, on the reverse strand, counting down.
ATGGTGTTTCCAGGTGTAGCACCCCAATTTTTCCAGGAATAAATTTTTTTCCTTCAAATATTGATTTGATTTTTTATCTTACTTTTTTTTAGAAAATCTCAAAAAATAAATAAACTAGGTTCATTTTGTTACCACATTCAATTAGAAGTATATATATATATATATATATATATATATATATATATATATATATATATATATATATATATATATATATATATATATATATATATATATATATATATATATATATAATTCTAGATTTAATTTTTATCTTTGTTAGTTTCTTTTAAAATTTTAATAACACAACAAAATACTAATCCATTTTTAATTGAACCTATAAAAGCTAAGCACTAATGCATTAATGAGCATCTACAACTCCATAAAGAGAAAAGCAAATTCACAACCTACAAATCCAAAAATTCTCACTAGATCTCTCTTTGCAGCAACCATTAGAGCTTGACCTTACAACTCTAATTGTGCTTGCGCTTAGCCTCCTTTACCCTCTGCAGAAAGCAATGCACATCAACAAACACTCAAATGTCGTATCACAAAGACTCTTGTATTGAATTTTACCAACTAAAAATGATGGGGGTTTTAAGGTTTAGGTTTTGAATAAAAAAACAGTAAAAAAGATTTGATTTTCAATAAGCTAAAATGGCTAATCCTACTGATTTGGGTTCTGACTTATCATTGGTTATTATAACTCTAATCCCCTAAGTGGCTTCATTATATTCAGTTATGAAATCAATTAGACAAGCGCTATCAAAATCATGTGAATTATGTTCCTGTTTACCGCATTAAGCACGACAGTTTAAATATTAGGTGAAGCTAACGAATAAGCTAAGTTAACACGCGATTAAAATTAGAAACATGCATACAATCGAATTTAATCAATTATATCATATGAGCAACAATCGAATTAAGCAAACGAAAGTAATTGAATTAAGAAAACAAATTCATAGGCAGAATTGAACATAAATTGAAATTGAATTGGAATTAAAATAACCTTAAGGCGGTGGAACTCGAATCAGCAAAATTTGCCTTGGGGATTAGTTCTCCATGAAAATCGTAAAAAACAAGGAATTCCATGAATAGTGACTTGTGTGAATGGGCAGTAGCCGCTGCTGAAATAGGTATATGGAGACAAGGAATTCGGATTCTAATCCCAATCGGGTCGGAAAACATAAAAACTGGCCAAAAATTGGCTTATAACTAATTATTTTCTAAAGTGTGAAACTAAAACGATTTATTTGAGTCTTCTACACTCTGAATCTGCTTCTGAATTCAGCATAAAACTTTTAGCTTATCTTCGCAGATTTCAACGTCTATTAGAACACATCAATTCAATCCTGATAGCCAAAGTTATACATGCGAAGCGAGAGGGTGTAAACAGTTGTTTATTCAAAAAATCATACAAAATTAAAATGAATGGAACAATAAACTAAGCTAAGGAAACACACTAAATAATAGAAATAACAAAAGACACTCTAGAATTGTTGCAACATAATAATGAAAGAATGTGCATGAAAATGCACTAATCAGCCGTCGTTGGAGCTTTCGTCGGAGACACTGCTTTCTCCAATTTGGTAGTTATTTGTCAATTTTATTCATGTTTTTTGCTTGATTATTATTGTTGTAAGCTCAAATCCTCCTTCCCCCATGCTAATTCTTGATGAACGTATGTTAATCGAACTGAAATATTGAATTGGGGTTTAGGTTTCTGGGGGTTAAGGGTGTTGATTTGCTTGATAGTGTTGTTTGTTGTTAATTTGAAGTTTAGATTCATGTTTAGGATGTAAAAAAGGTAGGGTTGGTGTTTATAAGTTCTTGATTTGGGCGAGTTTTGGAGTTTTCTGGAAATTGCTCAACAACATTCAAATGTTCTTGAGCACATTCATGTGATGTTCATAGTGATTATGAGTTTGAGAGGCCTTTGATCCATTTTGTTCATGGTTTGTACGTGTAGTTTTATTAATAGAGGAGATAGTTTAGAGAAGAGAGAGAAGAAGAAAGAAAAAATGAAAGTGGGCAAACCGATTCCCTTTTTGTTTGAGTTTGCTTAGGGTTTGGGTCATTAGGGCCCAACCCGATCTGCTTCACACACCCCCAAGTTACTCAGCACACCCCAAGTTTAAGTTTCTCTGTTTCTTTAGGCCCTTGTGCTTGGGCCTTTGGCTTGTTTGCTCATTTCCACACATCATTCCGTTGCATACCCCCTGTTGGTGTGAGACATTTGAATCATGGGTCTCCCTTGGGCCTAAAGGGTGCACCCCTCTATTCAGAATGAACCTCTGGTTTTTTTGCTAGCTTGTGACTTCGGGCCTTAAGCACCTTTTTAAGTTTTACTTGTTTTTTATACCATTGACTTGTTTTCAAACTGTTTTTTTATATCCTTTTTTCTTTTATCATTTTTTCCATTTTTATTTTATTAATCAATAATAAAAAAATACTTATTCATTTATTTATCAAATTATTATTATTTTAAATCAAAAATCAAAAACATTTTAATCATTTCTCAAACCAAAAGCAATAAAAAACACTTGATTAACATCTCATTAAACCACTTTAGGAACATTTCATTATTCTTTCATTCAATTTCAATAAACCACTTCACCATCAAATAAAAAACTTTTCAAATCAATTTCAAACAAAAACAAATCAAACACTTGATCAACATCATGTTCTTTTTTCCAAACTTAACCAAAAGCAACCCATTTTCTCAAATAAATCAGATGAAAAGGGATTAATTGAGCGTATACCTCTTTCTTCCCCGGGTATTTGGATTCAAGTTATAGAGCTTTCCTTTTGGATACTCGTCTTCCATACCAAAACACAATAATTAACCGAATCTAGTCTATTCTTTCGTGAATGAAAAAAGATTAATTGGTTGTATGCCTCTTTCTTCCCGGAGTAGAAATTTTGGAGTGACTGTCATGGTAGAAGTAAAAAGATCCAAACTAAACACTCTCTCCAAGAAAATGAGATGCTTAGAATGCAGCCCTATGAAAGCATTCTAGATTTGCAAAAGAGATTTCTCATTTGATAAATCACTTAACATAATGTCATGGTTTTTGTCATCATAAAAAATGGGAGATTGTGGGAACAACACGCACTAAGTATGAAGTTTTGATGAGGACCAAAGAATATCAAAAGTTCAAGTGTTAAAAAAAAGGAAAAGGCTTCTCAATATCAAGTATCAAGAGATATCTCAAAGGGACCTAATATGCACTAAGTTATTTGATGACAATGATAGCAATATACATTGATCATGTTATTACAAGGTTGAAGTCTAAACTCATTCAAATATCAAGATTACATAAGCCATTGAATGTTGATTTAAGAGGAATTGATCTTGATGCAAAGGTATTCGATTATAATCTATAGTATGTATATCCTTAGATGCTCAGAAAATCATTCATTCTTTTATCTCAAATATTTTTAAGCATCCATGCATTAATACCTTACATGTCAAGTCATTTGCAAAAGTATTTTTCAAGTTGAACAAAAATGTAACTGGTTACAAGTTCATTTTTTTAAATATCTTTCAAATTTGTTAAAGGTGTAACCAGTTACAACATTTATGCGACCAGTTACACAGCCTGAAACTTTGAAAAATTGAATGTATAGAATTGCATAATGCATTCTTTCATCAACCATTATTATTCTTAACCAATGCAAACATTCATGAAACATCTACTAATATGTACAATTGATCCAATATATTTCATAGGGTGCATATAAGACAATGATCATTCAAAATTTTGATTCACCTCTTTCACTTAAAGTTTAAACTATATTTAAAATATGTTTTAAGAGTTTTTCTCCATTCAAAACCTTGACACTTTTTCTGCATATATTGTCATATCATTGCAAATGATTTATGACAATATAAGTTTATTATATGTGAATTGTACATTGAAAGAGAGAATCAATTTTCTGTGTTGAAATTGACTCAAGAAAAACTTCATATATTTATATTTGTTCATGATAGTTGTAATTGATCACCAAGTGTGTGGTGACTTGATTTGTAATAAAAAGTGGTATTCTTTCTAAGTGTTGTAAACAAAAAGTGGTGTGCTTTCTGATTATGTGAGAATCATCATCTGTGAAAAGGTCATTTGAATTGAATTGATTCAAAGTCCATTGTAGGTTTAATGTGTATGTCTTAGAAGATTATAGGAGAGTCTTGGTATAAGATTGTACAAAGATCTAAAATAGTGAAATTCTTCACGGAGTGTGAAGGGACTAGACGTATCCTAGGTTGATAATGAGAACTAGTATGATTTCTTGTGTTTCTTTTACTTTTCTACACTTTTATTTTTCTGCATTGTTATTCTAAGTCTATGCACTTTATTCCGGAAAAATAATAGAATAGAAACATTTGAAAAATAGCGAGAAAAGTTCATAAAATCTAATTCACCTCACTCCTCTTTGGTTGCACTCTATAGTTACATCAATCACCTTTAAGATAGCGTTGAAATAGCTGGCTAAGTGGGTAATAATTTCACATTCATCCGATAAAAAAGTTTTAAATGTAATCATAAAAATTAATGAAAACTATATATCATTTTTAAAGTAATATTTATGTTTTAAACAATTTTCTATTTTTAAAATTATTATCAACTAAAAAAAGAGATTATTAATTTATGTATAAAATGTTTCATATATTTTCTTAAAATAACAATGGAAGATAGTTAAATATATTTAACCTTTTAAATTTTTCATTCAACTTTTACCATGTTTTAAAGTTATTGATTTAGAAAAATCTACAATTTCTTTATAATTAGTATATTATGAAAGTAAAAAATAAATGCTGACGAAAATTAAAACTTGAACCAACTCTTAAAGTAAAATAGTAAAATAGAAATTCTAAGAACATGGCAAACAATAATTTTTGGTTAAAACTCTTAAAGTAACTTTATGTTTTAAAGAAATTTCTTTAAACTGTAATCAAAATTTTGAACGACCGTTAATACCGTGATTGCAAAATTATGAAAAATGATTAAAAAAAAAAGTAATTCGATTTCATATATTTATAGAATATACAATCTTTTCGATTTTGCATTTTTATAGATAAGATGTATCACCAATAAGGTACAAAATTACTCTTCCAAATATAAATCCAAAAGTAAAATATTTTTATTGTCATTAAACATAGAGTTTTATTATATATATAACTCCACTTATTATTGTTGTTTTTATAGCTTGTATTTTACACATGGATTTTTCAATGAAGATCCCTTCTTGTCATTCTTTTCTAACATTAATAGTTTTTTTAGTTCTTTGGTTTGAAACAAATGCAAAAGTAGAACTTCCAGAAAATGTTTCGATTCCAGCACTGATTGTGTTTGGAGATTCAATTATGGATACAGGAAATAACAACTTTAAAAAAACAATAACTCGATGCGATTTTGCACCTTACGGAAAAGATTTTCCCGAAGGAGTTGCAACTGGTCGATTTAGCAATGGAAAAGCTCCATCTGACATTATAGGTATTATTTATACAAACAATATATTGGTTAAAAATATTTATTTGATTTAACAAATGTCATATAAATAATTTAAATTTTGCCATGTCATATAAATAATATAAATTTTTTAATTTAATTTAATAAAATACATGATAGTCATTGATTTAACCGTATAAAATAAATTTACACCATCTTAGTTGCATCACCCTCTTTTCTCATATTTATTTACCTAACAAAATTTCTCTTTTCTATATAAAATATTTTTCAGCTGAAGAATTTGGCATTAAAGAATTTCTACCTCCATATTTAGATCCCAAGCTCAATATTACCGAACTCGCAACTGGTGTGTGTTTTGCTTCGGGTGGTTCTGGGTTTGATTCTTTTACATCAAAATTGTTGGTAATAATATACAAAAAAAATTTACTTTCTTAATTCATAATTTTTTTTTTCTAACATTGTTTATTTGCATAAAATCAGAATGCTATACCTTTATCAAGTCAATTGGACTCATTCAAAGAATATATTGAGAAGCTTAAAGCAACTCTTGGAGAAAATAGAACAAATGAAATTTTAGCCAATAGTGTTTTTCTTGTTGTATTTGGCAGCAATGATATTTCCAACACATATTTCTTAACTCATTTGAGAAAAATTAAATATCCTGAATTTTCTGATTATGCTGATCTTTTGGTTAGTATAGCTTCCAACTTGACTAAGGTATGATCAAATAAATTTTGTACTTATGGTTATTATTTAAATATTAATTACTCCACTATATTATAAATAATATAATATATTTATTTTTCATCAAATTTTTTCAATTCAAAGGAAATATATCAACTAGGTGCACGAAAGATCGGAATATTCAATGTGCCGCCGCTAGGGTGTGTGCCGTTGCAGAGGACGGTGGCTGGAGGATCCGAAAGAAAATGTATCGAAGAATATAACAATGCAACAATGTTGTTTAATGATAAATTATCGAATGTGATCGATTCGTTAAAAACTAACTTATCAGATAGTAGAGTTGTTTATATGGATGTTTATAGTCCTATACTCGATGCCATTGTGAACGTTGAAAAATATGGTAATTCTAATTTTCAAAAATTGGATTTTATTTTATTTATATTTATATATATATTTTTAATTTTAATTATTTTGTTAATTGAGTATTGAATTATGAATGCAGGGTTTGTTAATGCAGATAAAGGGTGTTGTGGCACTGGAAAATTGGAGGTTGGATTTTTATGCAACCGTTTTGGATCTATATGTTCCAATGTTTCAGATTATGTGTTTTGGGACAGTTTTCATCCCACTGAAATCTTTTACAAAACCCTTGTACCCCCTCTACTAAAAAAATATATCAGCCAATTTTTTTGATCAATGTAACGGAATAAATAAATATGAATATATGTTTTTTGAGACAACTTTGACTTGCGGTTTGTTTAGTTTAATGCAATAACTCATATAAATTAAATAATAAGAATATTTCTGAAAAAGTAAATTCATTTTAATTGTTCTTGTTAACAACTCCCTTTGCGAATGTGATAGACATCCTCACTATTAAATCTCACAAGTTATGCTAGGGTTGAATGCTTAATGAGTTTTTTCACTATTAAATAGTAGTGGCTCCATCTATTAATTGAACATGTAAGAAAAATTTTGGCATTATTTGTTTTGTTTATTTTTCATAGCATCTTTGTTTCTCATCATTTGGTATAGTTTATTTTGTTTGGATTACTTTTTGTGATTTTTGGTACAAGTATCTTAATTAAAATTTGTCACCTCTAAAGATAAGTCAAGGAGATGAATGAGCTATTAAGAAAAGTCTCATGTGGATGGATATTTTGTTTTAATTATTCTTTTCTAAAGTTCATTCAAACATTTTCTTATTTTTCTTGAAATTTTGTATAGTTAAGTTGTTATTATTTTTAATTTAAGTGTTGTTAAATCTTTCTTAAAGAAATGTTAAACATAGTTTAGTGTGAGTCATAAATAAATGTTAGAAACCAAAAATCGACACTAATGTAGGTTTAGTGTCAGTTTAACGTCGGCGTCGGGGTAGGCTAAAATCTTTGATGCTAAAATGTAGTGTCAATTATAAATGGCCATGGCTACACTAGCCTCGACTAGGCTAAATCTAAGTCGACGCTAAACTAAGACCAAAGCTAATGTGCGTTAACACCTTTAAAATTCAACAAAACTATTTAGTTTTGTTCCAATCGACACTCAAGTCAAATTATAAAAGTCAACAAAGCTAGTTAGCATCGACCTAGTCGACACTAAAATCAAATTATGAAAGTCAACAAAGTTATTTGGCTTCAACTCAACCAACGCTAAAGTTAAACTACAAAAGTTAATAAAAATATTTAGTCTGAGCTTATCTGATGCAAAAGTCAAATTCTAAAAAATAGAAGAGATAAAAAGAAGAGGAAATAGGGAAAAATAATTGTGAAAAAAATTGGGAAAACATATGTTTTTAGGAAAAATATAAGTCATACTATAGACAATTTGAAAAGATTTATCAACTAAAATCTATAGCTTAGTTGACTAAAGCATTGAAAAAACCAAAAGATATAGGATTCAAAATTTATTTGGACCAAATTTTATTTTATTTTTGTAAATATTCACAGTTAGTTTAGCGTCGGTTAGACCCTTTCTACTAAGTAGAATAAAATAATTTAAGAATCGTAAAAATCCTAGTCTCAGCTAAATCGTGTCTAATTACTAAAACAAATAAGTTAAAATGATAATATATGTAGTGTCGAACAGATCGTATATATTAAATAGAATAAAAATGATAAAATGTGTAAATCTTCATTGTTAGTTTAGCGTCGAACAGATCGTATATACTAAATAGAATAAAATAATTAAAGAATTATAAAAATGTATGTTAAAATGATAATATATGTAGTATCGTTAGGACGTATCTAACTAATAAAATAAAAATAATTTAAAAATATGTAGCTTTGGTTAGTCATGTGTAATTAATCAAATAAAAATGATTAAAAAAATAAAACTCTAAGCCTCGACTAGGCCGTGTCTAAATCATCAAATAAAAAAAATTTAAGAATATAAATAAAAAATAATGTTAATGTGGGTCTAGCCGATGCTAACGAGCCTTTTTAGTTTAGGTGTCGGTGGTTGACACAAAATAAGGGTATGTAAAATTCAATTTTCTAGTGGTGTTTGAATAATAGATTTGAACCAAGCTTTGTAAATTATAAAGTACTTATGTCTTGGTTGTATAGAGAGAGAAATATCTCATGACTACAATATTACAATATTGTATGTTGTGAAGCACATATCGATATAATACCTTGAACATGGTTGTAGGTTTATTTTTTCATGTATCACGTACAAACTTAAATATTGAGGTTATTATGGCTATAAACATGAATATGAAATACTTGTGACACTTAACAGTATACTTACTTACCACAAAATAAGATAATTACATATAAAGTTTGCATTTCATGACGAATTTTATCATTTATTAGATAACTCTTAGTTTAGTTTTGACAGTTACTTATTATTCCCCTTTTTAGGTAGTTGTTTATCCTTTAGTCCTATATTTAGTTATGTATAAATAGATCATCAATGTGTAATACTTTTTTCAATTTTAGAATAAAGTAATAATGAAATATTTCTTCAAGTGAGATTGATTTGTAATATGGTATCAGCCTTATATTATTTCTTCTTCCTCACGTCTTTCTTTTCCCTTTTTTTTTTTCTTTCCCTTTCTTAGCTTCTTGCCATGTTATCCTTCGTGTGTCCCTTTCTCCTCCCATTAATCTTCCACCTTCCCCTCATGATTCTCCACAGCAATCCAAACCCCTCCTTCTTCCGAAAACACTTTCATCCTTCCTAACCCAACATCCTTCAATACCACAAATCTGCCCCTAGTCCACATTAGAAAATCTATTAGACAAACCAAAAAACCTTCCTAACTCAACAACTATCATTGCCACCTTCTTGACACCCAACAACCTCTCCACACCATTCTCCCTACATCCAAATTTCCCATCTCCTCCGTTCTCACTTACAACTTCTATAACAACAACTACAAAATCTTTTGTCAATCGGTTAGTTCTACTTCTGAACCTACCACATATAACCAAGTTTGCCAACACGAATGTTGGCTAGACGCCATTCAGTCCAAATTAACAGCCCTTGAACAAACAAATACATGAACCGTAGTTAACCCCCAACCCAATAAAACTCCTATAGGTTTAAGTGGATCTTTAAAATTAAATATCTTACTGACGACACTGTTGACATGTACAAAACTCTCTTAGTTGTCAAGGGTTTCACTCAACAAGAAGGTGTTGATTATTTCGATACATTCTCCCATGTCACTAAATTAACCACGGTAAGGACACTTCTTTTCTTAGCTTCGATTAAAAATAGGCATCTATATCAACTAGATGTCAATAATGCGTTCCTTCATGGGATCTAAATGAGGAGGTTTATATGACATTTCCCAAGGGTTATACTCCTCCTCACCACTCCCAAAACACATAAGTTTGTAAGCTTAATAAAAGCCTTTATGGCCTCAAACAGGCCATACGTCAATGGTACTTTAAGTTATCTGACAGTCTCACTTCTCTTGGTTATCATCACTCCACATATGATTATTCCCTCTTCACTAAATTATCAAATAACAATTTTACTGCTTTGTTAGTCTATGTAGACGATATTGTTTTAACAGGTAACAATATTACAAATATTTCAAATGTGAAATCTCTCCTTCATTCCAAGTTTCACATCAAGCACTTAGGCCCCTTGCGATACTTCATTGGTCTTGAAGTTGCTCGATCTTCTCCCAGTATCATACTTAATCAATGCAATTATGTTCTAGACTTACTTAGAAGCATAAGTATGCTCGCTTCAAAACCATCTTCTACCCCATATAACTCCTCTATCAAACTCCATTGTCCTAACGCCCCTCATTATCATGATTCTACTCAATATATGAGGTTAATAGGTCAATTAATTTATCTCACTACTACACGCCCTGATATATTTTTTGTTGGCAAACAATTTAGCTAGTTTGTTTCCAAACCAACTGAAAATCATTATAAGGCAGCTGTTAGAATTCTATAGTACTTAAAATATAATCATGCACATGATCTTTTTTATCCTTCCAATTCTGACTTGGTTCTTTCTGGTTTTGCAATAGTGACCAGGCAACCTGCCCCACCACACACCGCTCCACTATTGGTTTTACAGTCTTTCTTGGGAAATCTCTCATTTCCTGGAAATCAAAGAAGAAGACAATGATAGCTCGATCCATCTCTAAAGCCGAATACATAGCACTCACAACCTTAGTGTGTGAAGTTCAATGGTTACAATACCTCTTCAAAGATCTCCACATCAATTTCAACAAACCAACATCAATATATTGTGACAACCGCTCTGTTGTCTACCTTGCCCGTAATTCCACCTTCCACGAACGATCAAAGCATATTGAGATCGACTGTCACCCAGGGACGGAGCCAGAAATATTTACAAGTGGGGGCAAATAAATTTTAATTTAATTATTGTATGATTAATTTATTTTTAATGTTATTAAAAATATATATTTTTATGATGTAATCAAATTTTTATTTAACTTTTTATATTTTATATTGTTAGATATTTAATTTTTCACAAAGTTATTATTGAAACGGGAAAAAAATATACATCGACAATTTAAAATAATTTTACACTGTCAATCAATAAACAACTTATATTCCGACAATTCAGACTTAAAATTTAAAATTGCATTTATGACATAGCATATTAATAAATTTTTATTGAAAAATAATATAAAACTATTTTATAATTTCAATGTATCATCTTTAATCTCTATTAAAACAAATTATTCTCATAATTTTTATACAAAAAATCAAAAATTAATTTTCAAAATAAATACATCATTATTTTTTTAAAAATTGTTGATTTATAATATCAAAAATAAATATATCAATAAATACAAAATACTTTTATCAATATTTTTTAAGAAAATATTAATTTAATAAAAGAAATATCTTTAAATTATATTTAAAATAAATATTAAGTTATTAAAGTATTATTATTTAAATAATATAAAAAATATTAATATAATTAACCTTAAAAAATAAGTGGGGGCAACAGCCCCCATTGTACAATATGTACCTCCGTCCCTGCTGTCACCTCATTCGGAAAAATTGAAACATGGCCTTATCAAGTTGTTTCCTATTCCTTCCTCTACACAACTTACGACTTCTTATCCAAACCTCTTGCGGCTCTTGTTTTCACTAGTTTCATCGTCAAGCTCAGACTCTTCTCTATCCATAGTCCTACTTGTGGGGGAGTATTAGATAACCCTTATTTTAGTTTTGACCGTTACTTATTATTCCCTTTTTTTAAGTAGTAGTTTACCCTTTAGCCCACTATTTGGTTATGTATAAATACATCAGCAATGTGTAATACATTTTTGAATTTTGGAAGAAAGTAATAATGAAATATTTCTTCACACGAGGTTAATTTGTAATATCGTTCATCCATAATGTTTCTCTTTCATTTTTATTCATGTTTTCTCTTTCAACATCATCCCCCACTCAGTCGCAAAAATCACTTGTACAACCAACCTTTACATCGTAGTGGAAGCCCTAGTTGCTTTGAGTGCAAATATTATTGTCATGTTATTTCCCCATTTCTAATCGTGTTGGTCTTTTCAAATGATCATTATCATCAAGAAGCGACTTGTTGAGTGAACTTTTGAGATTTCAACATTTTTAAGGAAATTATTTCCCCCACCTCAAAGAGACCTTAGTTTATTAGTTTACACAATTTGCAACTTCTTTGTCCCATTGAAATGTGAGATAGATTAATGAAAGCTTGGGCCCCAATCACTTGATGGGAGATGACATCCCTGTAAAGGGGTTTATATGAAGTTTCTTTTTTAAAATCATGAAGATCTAACAAGAATGAGGAGTTTAGGCACGTGGAATCTCAAGCCCTCCCTAGTGCAACTATTATTAGATTTAATTATTAGATTTAATTCATATTTAAGTTTGTTAGATATTAGATTTAAATATTAGATTTGATTCATATTTAAGTTTGTTAGATATTAGATTTAAATATTAGATTTGATTCATATTTAAGTTTGTTAGAGGCTTATAAATAGGGTGTCAATCATTGTAACTTTTAATCCTTTTTGTAGCCATCATTCTCTGAATAAGAATATTTCCATTCATCATATATTCTACCTTTGCACCAACAATTGGTATCAGAGCTCCGGTTCAGATTCATTGGGAAACACGGGAAACACGAGTGAACGTGAGGTCTTGTGTGTTTGATTTTGATTCTTAGATTCGTGTTGAATCTTGAACAAAATCTGATCAGAATTTTAATTCTGTGGGTTGGGAAACACTGTGTGAGAAATCTGAGTGTACTGTGCAAGGTAGAAAGATGAACGGAAACGGCAACATGAACACCAAACTTCCAGTATTTGACGGTAAAAACTGGAATCGTTGGATGATCCAAATGCGTGTACTGTTCGGTGCTCAAGATGTTCTAGATCTTGTCACTGATGGTTATGTTCCGGTAGCAGCAGATGCGACGGATGAACAGAAAAACGCGCAGAAGGAACTAAGGAAGAAGGATCAGAGAGCATTGTTCTTCATTCATCAATGTGTTGATGTAAATGTGTTTGAGAAGATTGCAGATTCAATGACAGCAAAGGCTGCGTGGGACACACTGGTTAGATGTTATGGTGGTGACGCATCAGTGAAGAAGGTGAAGCTTCAGTCCTTGAGAAAGCAATATGAGAATCTCAACATGAAGAATAATGAGAAAGTTTCTGAATACATCTCCAGAGTGATTCTGATCACTAATGAGATAAAAGCATGTGGAGAAACTCTTTCTGAAGAAACAATCATGGAGAAGGTATTGAGATCCCTTACCTCTCAATTTGATTACATTGTGGTAGCAATAGAACATTCCAAAGATCTGAGCACCATGAGAATTGAAGAGCTGCAGAGCAGTCTAGAAGCGCAAGAGTTACGTTTGACTGAGAGAACTTCTGAAAGGGAAGTAGAGCAGCAGGCTCTGAAAGCAACTTCTGATAGGAGGTATCAGAAGCAGTCAGAAGCCAGGAGAAGATCTGATGGTGGTCAGAAGTCAGAAAGCTCAACCTCTGATAGACAAAAGAATGCTCAGAAGGGAAAAGAGAAGTATGACAAGAAGAAAATCCAATGTTACTGCTGTAAGAAGTTTGGTCACTTTGCTAGAGACTGTTGGTCAAACAAGGAGAGAAAATCAGAAGAAGCAAATATAGCCAGAAGTTCTGATGACGAATCTGTGCTATTGATGGCCTCTGAATCTGATGATATGGATCTGATAGACTGGTGGTATATGGACACTGGTTGTTCAAATCATCTTACTGGAAATAAGAAATGGCTGGTTGACTTTGACTCTGAAAAGAGGACAAAGATCAGATGTGCTGATGACAAATATCTTAATGCAGAAGGTATGGGAAATGTCAGAGTGACTCTGAACAATGGGAAAACAGCATTGATTCAGAACGTGTGGTATGTACCTGGCATCAGAAGCAATCTGATGAGTGTGGGACAATTAATTGAGAAAGGTTTCTCAGTTACCATGAAGGACAATCTTCTGAAGCTGTACGACTGTAATCAGAAGTTGATTATGGAGTCAGAACAGGGAAGGAATAGAACATTCAAGGTGAATGTCAGAACTGCAGACTCAGAATGTCTTAGTGCAACAAGTGCTGAGAAGGAGAGTGAGCTGTGGCACAGAAGATTTGGTCATTTGAATTTCAGAAGCTTAAAACATCTGAATTCAAAGAAGTTGGTACATGGAATTCCTGCAATTAAGAAGTCTGAAAAGTCATGCAAAGTTTGTATGGAAGGAAAACAACCACGATTGTCATTTGCGTCAGAAACTGCTCCAAGAGCAAAACATGCCTTGGGAGTTGTACATTCTGATGTGTGTGGTCCATTTCCAGTAGCATCGATGGGAGGGAATAAATACTGTGTGTTATTTGTTGATGAATTCACAAGAATGACATGGGTATCCCTTATTAAGTTCAAACACGAGGTGTTTGATGAATTCAAGAAGTTCAGAATGAAGGCTGAGAATCAGAGTGGTCAAAAGCTGAAGATTCTTAGAACTGACGGTGGAGGTGAGTATAACTCCAAAGAGTTCCAGAAGTTCTGTGAGGAGAATGGAATTGAGCATGAGGTTACTGCTCCTTATACCCCTCAACACAATGGTCTTGCTGAAAGAAGAAACCGAACTTTGCTTGATATGGTGAGAAGCATGCTAAAGGAGAAGAAGCTTCCTCAGAAGCTCTGGGGAGAAGCTGTTGCCACCGCAACGTATGTACTCAACCGATGTCCTACGAAGAAGTTGAAGGAAATAGTTCCAATACAGAAGTGGACTGGAGATAAGCAAAGTGTTAGTCATCTGAAGGTGTTTGGTTCTGTTTGCTATAAACATGTTCCAGAAGCCAGAAGACAGAAGCTGGATGATAGAAGCAAAGTGATGATTCTGATAGGGTACCACAGTACAGGTGCATACAAGCTCTATTGTCCAGAAACCAATAAAATTGAATTCAGCAGAGATGTGATTGTGAAGGAATCAGAAGTTTGGAATTGGGATAAGTCTCAATCTGACTCTGATGTTAGAACCTCTGAAGAAAGGTCAGAGTTCAGAATTTCTGAGGCTGGAGTAAACTCTGATATTGATTCTGATTCTGATAGTGATTCTGACTCTGGAGAAGACTCAGAAGATGAAGGTGACTCTGATGATCCAGACTCTGATGACCCAGACTCTGATGGTAATCCAGATTCTGGTGGCAATTCAGACTCTGGAAATATGCCAGACCCTGAAGATGGTCAAAGCTCTGGAGGAAGTCAACCATCTGAAGCTAGAAACTCTGAAGCTCAAGACTCTGAACAAGTTCAGAGACCACAAAGAATCAGAAACATCCCCAGAAGATATGCAGAATTTGACATGCTGAAAGACACTGAAGTAGACTCTGAAGGAGAAGTTATTCAGTGTGCCATGTTAGTAGACTCTGAACCCATAAGTACAGAAGAGGCTCTTAAGCAGAAGCTCTGGCTGAAGGCCATGAAAGAAGAACTTGATGCTATAGAGAGAAACAAGACTTGGAAGCTGACAGAACTTCCAAAAGACAAGAAAGCCATCAGCGTCAGATGGGTTTTCAAGCAGAAGTTAAAGCCAGATGGTTCAATTGGCAAACATAAAGCAAGGTTGGTAGCCAGAGGATTTCTACAGAAACCTGGGCTAGATTACTCTGAAGTGTTTGCACCTGTAGCAAGACATGAAACAATCAGAATGGTGATTGCAATAGCTGCTAACAGGAATTGGCCTCTGATGCATTTAGATGTAAAATCTGCATTTCTGAACGGTCCATTAGAAGAAGAAGTTTACGTGTCACAACCTCCTGGATTTGTGAAAAAGAATCAGGAAGGGATGGTGTACAGATTATACAAAGCTCTATATGGATTGAAACAAGCGCCCAGAGCTTGGAATAAGAAGATTGATTCATTTTTCAAGAAGCAAGGCTTTCAGAAATGTGAGATAGAGTACGGTGTCTATGTTCAGCATACTTCTGAAGGAAATATGACTCTGGTATGTTTATATGTTGATGATATACTGCTGACTGGAAGTTCTGAACAGGAGATAGCCAAGTTCAAGAAAGTTCTGATGAATGAATTCGAAATGACTGATCTAGGCAAAATGACATACTTTCTAGGGATGGAGTTCAGATACTCTGAGAAAGGTATTATTTTGCATCAGCTCAAGTATGAATTAGAACTTCTGAAGAGATTTGAACTAAAGAATTGTAAGATTGCTGTCACACCTTCTGATACAAATCAGAAACTGGATTCTGACTCTGATGGAAAGGATGTGGACGCTACAACCTTCAAACAGTTGGTTGGTTCCCTGAGGTATTTGTGCAATACCAGACCTGATATTTGCTATTCAGTTGGGATGGTTAGTAGGTTCATGAGTAAACCTAAGTGGTCCCATTACCAAGCTGCAGTCAGGATTCTGAGGTATATCAAGGGAACTCTGAAGTATGGAGTATTGTTTCCTTCTGGAAGAAAGGATGAGTCAGAACTTCTGAGTTATTCAGATTCTGATTGGTGTGGAGACAGAGTTGACAGAAGAAGTACGTCTGGGTACTTATTCAAATTTCTGGGAGGTCCCATTTCTTGGTGTTCCAAGAAGCAACCTGTTGTGGCGTTGTCAACTTGTGAAGCTGAATACATTGCAGGTGCTGTTACTGCATGCCAAGCTGTGTGGATTCTGAATCTATTACAGGATCTGAAGATTAAAGTAAACAAACCTCTGAAGCTGATGATTGACAACAAGTCTGCAATCAATCTTGCCAGAAACCCAGTGTTACATGGGAGAAGCAAGCACATTGAGACCAAGTATCATTTTCTGAGACATCAAGTTCAGAGGGGAGTGTTAGAAGTTGTACACTGCAGCACTCAGAAGCAGTTGGCAGATGTTCTGACGAAAGCTATCAAGACTGATCAATTTCTCAGATTAAGGGATGGAATTGGTGTTACAAGTTTTGATGGAATATGAATTAAGGGATGGTATTAGATTTAATTATTAGATTTAATTCATATTTAAGTTTGTTAGATATTAGATTTAAATATTAGATTTGATTCATATTTAAGTTTGTTAGATATTAGATTTAAATATTAGATTTGATTCATATTTAAGTTTGTTAGAGGCTTATAAATAGGGTGTCAATCATTGTAACTTTTAATCCTTTTTGTAGCCATCATTCTCTGAATAAGAATATTTCCATTCATCATATATTCTACCTTTGCACCAACAACTATTAGCTTGGACCCCTGACTTCAAACCTGGTGACCTAAAGATTACTAATGCCCAAATATGTGTTACGTTTGTATATATTACTACATGAATATTGGATGCCTACTACGTTGTTTTCGATTGCTTAAGTGTTTGGACACCTTTATCACTCGATGAATCCTCTAGGAAAAGAATAATGTGGATTTGTGCATGAGTTCTTTTTCGATATAATAATGGTTGAGACAATATACTGTTGTATTCTGGTGGAATTGGAAGGTCATGCTCTATTTGTTCATTACTTTTACACTCATTGCACATAGGCTCAAGACTTTTTGAATCAATGTGGGAAACTGCAAGGCCATAATAAAGATAATAAGAAATCTAAGGGTAAGAAAATACAATCAAAGTTAATTGCATTGAGAACATTGAGGATGATTGTCACACCCCAATTTTGACCCTGAATCACTGATTCAATACATTCACCGTGGCTAATGCATCTCTACATAGCATAACATGCATTCCATACTGCATAGTGCCTAGAATATCAGTCGAAATAATTTCTTTGGAATTACAGGCGAACCGGTCAAGTTAATCTCCAGATGTGCGTCAAATCAGTAGATGAAATGTTTTAAAAATCAAGCTTCTAGACATCAATTTTATTAATCTACGTTTTGCGTAGTTTAATCCGGTATGCTCGATTTATTTTTCGGCTAATTTCTCGGCCACTTTCTGATCAGCTCAAACCTGTTTAACCGGTCAAATTTTATTTCAAAATTAAAAGAAACGCTGTATTTTCCCAATAAATTTATTTCACACTGATCATTTTGGTGCATTAAATTTAATTTTTCGAGCGATTTCGCGCCTGATTTTTATTCGCTTTAAATCCGTTTATTTTCATTATTGTGTCAAAAAAATCAAAAAAAAAATTAAATAGGTATAGTCATGCTCTCATTTTAATTTTATCATGTTTTTATAAAAATGTGAAATTTATTTAATTTAAGTGATTTAAATTGATTAAAGCTTTAGAAGAGATATTCTAGGCATTTTTAATTTGGTTAACAATGTTGTGTTTCTTTGGTCCAATCGTAGCCTTTAATTCAAATTAATCAGTGATCCCAATTAGAAAACACAAGGATCCCTATCCTCAATTATCCTCCTCAACCAATGACCCTTTGACACATCACCAAAAAAAACACAAGTTAAAGAAGCTCATATTAAAAAATCCAACAGATGCCTAGGAGACAAAAGGGGGCACTCTCAACGTCTCTTTTGGGGGGTCTCTCATTAAAAAAGATCTTTTTCTGAAAATAAAGGGGATATAAAAAAGAGGAGAAAAAGGACCCTAAAAAAGGAGGGATCTCTTTTCTCTCGGAACTTCTTCACTCGTCAAACCCTAGCCGCCACTCTCTCCTAAACCCTCACTCTCCAAAACTTCCTCATCTTCATCGCTCACTCTCACTTCTACTCCAACCCTGAATCCGCCGCCGTTTACATCCAAACCCTTTTCTCTTCATCCGCCGCCACACCCTTCATCAACCCCAAACCCCAATCCGCCACCATCACCTCCAACCTCACTACAACCCAACCGCAAACCACCCGTCACAACACCACACGCAAACCACAAATTCCATCGTCACAAATTTTCCCTTCGCCACCGTCTGTTCATCATCCACGAATCACCTTCATCTTCCTCGCCTACCATATACCATCAAAATCATTCGTCTTCACCCCCACTCTTTCCATCCAAAGCTGCACCGAAACAACCGAGTTTGAAACTATCCACCTAACTCAACGGTTTTCCTCATGCGAGTGGAATCGAAGTTCATCGCTTACCGCTTACAGACCACCTCATATACCGTCTTCAATTACCATGCTTGGTAGTCTTCAAAGTTCGAATTTTTCCTCTAATAAACTTGCCGGTGAAATACCCTCTTCCATTGGTGACTTGATTTTCTCTTAAAAATCTCTCTGTGGCTTCGAATTCATTTTCTGGGGCTATTCCAGATTCATTTTCTGCTCTTCCTGATTTGGTTCGTCTGGATCTGAGTTCAAACCAACTCAACGGGTCTATCCCGAAATTTATTTCTGAAATGAAGAGTATCAAGTACTTGAATCTAGATAACAATAACCTCAATGGCGTTGTTCCTGTTAACCTCACTTTCGTTAAGAGGTTGGAAGCATTCAAACTTGGTTGAATCGTTCTGGCGGTTTCGCTCTTGAAAAAGACAGCCCAAAACCATCTCGGCACAACCGTTAGTTGTTGCTGGCTCAGAGGAGACTTTGGAGAAGAAGCCCAAGGATGGTCCTAAACGGTGCTCCAACTGCAATAAGCGGTTCGACTTGA
This sequence comes from Lathyrus oleraceus, assembly GCF_024323335.1. Taxonomy (NCBI): domain Eukaryota; kingdom Viridiplantae; phylum Streptophyta; class Magnoliopsida; order Fabales; family Fabaceae; genus Lathyrus; species Lathyrus oleraceus. The sequence continues at coordinate 1,542,332 of NC_066584.1, read as the reverse complement.
CACGATTTATTTGTCTATGTGGTAACCTTTTCTATGTTGTACATCGCTACTCAGACAAGCAAGACTGTCCATTTGACTACCGCACTACTGGACGGGATGCGATAGCCAAAGCAAACCCGGTTGCCAAAGCTGAGAAGCTTGACAGGATAAAGAATTTGGTGTCTTAAAGGTTTCATGTTTCGAGCTGCTGTTATGCTCCTTGACATCATGGGATGATTCGAGTTTCTGGCATATTTCATTAATGTTGTTATTATATTTTTTTATGTGATGCGAGACTTGGGGGATTATCCTTGCAGATGGAGAGACTGCATATTTCATGTGATTAGCTGTAAAGTACATGCCCCAGTTTTTTTCATTTTTTATTTTAGTCTCTAAATCTCTGCTAGTTTGGTGGAAGTTAGTCTTTTTTTTTAAATCTGGAAGTTGGTGTTTTAAGCATTATAAGTCTTTTATTTTGTTCCCTATCTATATCTAGTACATGTCGAAATGGTATGTGCAATTGACAGTTGATGTATGAAGGATCCATAGGCATGAGTAGATTAAAAACAAACTTCTTGTTTTCTGATATCTGGTGATAGGGACTTTGTTGGCATATTGCACCAGTTAAGAATGAATAGCTATAATATCTTGCTTGAAAGGCTCCTGATGTTCTCCGTAGTGCAGCAAATATAATGTGGCAGGGGGCATCTTTGCTCAAGGGAGAAGATCTAATTGGAAAACATTTCAATCGTCCTCTCGATGGTCAGTTTGGTTCTTGGTATGGAAACTCTAAAGTGTCTCTTGAACGGATGAGGAGGAAAAGGCATTGAGAGGGTTAATTACTAATGCGATAAACTCCAAGCATAACAGTAAACTTTTTCTCCATAATACTTTATTTCATTATTTTATTTATTTATTTATTATTGTTGGAGTTAATTAATTAAATCTTGACTAGTTAAGTTACTTTGGGATTAATTAATTTTAATTAACTTAGTTATTTGATTCAATTCAATAATTTTGATAATTAATTTTAATTAATTTAAATAAGTGATTTAATCAAATTTTAATTAATTAATTTTGTTAATTAAACATTGATCATTTTCTTCCACTATCATTTCCCAATCAAACGTAACTTACAAATCATTTATGTGAATCATTTCAAGATCATTTCACAAATCAACATAACATTTAAACCCTTTTCTAAAACGTGAAGAAAAAGATTACCTGGATGGAATGTCCAGTCGTAATCCCGAATATTAGGCTCAAGCTGTAAGAGCTTGCAAGCCGTTAATACTCGTCTTCTCTTTAACACTCCAATATTCAAAATCATTTTCTTAATAAAGTTGGAAGAAAAAGATTACCTGGAGGGAATATCCAGTTGTAATCCCGAATATTAGGCTCAAGCTGTAAGAGCTTGTAAGCCATAAATATTCGTCTTCTCTCCAAAACATTTATAAATATTCAAATATTGGAAAGAAACAGACTGCCTGGGTGGAATGTCCAGACGTAGTCCCGAGTATTAGACCCAAGCTGTAAGAGCTTGTAGGTCACAAGTACTCGTCTTTCAAATTCCAAAATACTTAATTCCTATCTTAACCTTTTTCAATAAAGATGGAAATGGAACATGGTGTATACCATGCACTCCTGAGGCTTGGATTCGAGATGTATATCTCGCTCATCCAAGTTCTCGCCATCACTCAAAATACATCAAACCAATCAAATTCTTTTCTCGCCGTCGTGCGACTAGTCAAAGAACCTTTTTTTAAATGAAAGATATATTGTCTTAAGTGATACAAAACAATGTTTCGGCCACGATTGTTGAGTAGAGATAAATGACGCTTTTCCGAATGTAGATTTATAAATCCGTTCGATGTGTGGTATGCGTCCACTCCTCATCTGTTTTGGGTAAAACAATGTTTATGTCGATTAATACAGTATAGCTTTCGCTAAAATCGACCAACAAACAAACATTTTTCTACCCAGAACTACGTAAGCCTTGATTTCTCTTTTGAGATACGTAGGAGCAGGATTTTTAAATCTTGTCAGGCCCACTAATAAAAAAACTTAGGTTTAGTCCTTCGTTAAAAAATCCAAAAATATTCTTCTCTCTTATATTCTTTCTTTTCCCACTTAATAAACTGAAAAGCCTAACATTTAAACTAACACTAATGCACACAACTGACCTAATGGTTCCCGTTGAGTACAACGGACGTGAGGGGTGCTAATACCTTCCCCTTGCGTAATCGACTCCCGAACCCTGATATTGGTTGCGATGACCATATCTTATCCTTTCTTTTGTCTTGGGTTTTATCGATATTTCCCCTTTCCTTTTTAGGAATAAATAAAGTTCGGTGGCGACTCTGTTCAGTCCATCATTGCGAGCGTGCAATCGCGTTTCGCTTTGAAGTCGTATCCCCATTTTTTTCGAGGTGCGACAGATGGCGACTCTGCTGGGGATCAACAACATCCCTAAGTGAGTCAAGCCTAGTTAGGTCGTTTGTGTGCCTTCGTTTGTTTACCTATGTGGCTTTTCTTTATTGTTTTTACTATCTCTATTGTAATATTGATATGAATCTGTTGTATTGGTTCGATTGTGGTTTGGTACTTGGATATTCTGATTGCAAACCTTGTGGGAAAGACTTTTTACCCGAGTCTCGAGTAAAAACATAAGATAGGACGAGGTTGAGTAGTGCGGGTCCGCGAGATGTATTTCTCGTTGGGTCGGTACGAGAACCTTACTTAGAGTAGATTCTTGAGAGGATGTTGTCGCTCGGCAAGTAAGTTGCCGTAAGCTTCGATATTTTCTTTAGGATCCATGACTCTGAGAACCATTTGTAGAACCTTAGTTCTTTGCAACAACTAGGAAAGATGGTTGCGTAGTGTGGGTCTGCGAGATGTATTTCTCGTTGGATCGATGCGAGAACCTCACTTAGAGTAGATTCTTTGGATGGAGTTGATGCCCGGCAAGTAAGTTGCCGCAGGTAGCAAACAGTCTAATGGATCCATGACTCTAGGAACTTTTTCAAAAACCTTAGACCATACCTGGTGAGAACCTATTCTTGGAAAACAATCAGATTCATCAGTACCTCAGACTTTTGAACCCGTGTATGAAAAAAACAAATGTGCATGGCTTGCATTGCATTCATTCTCATTCCATTGCATTTGCATCGCATCATAATGCATGTCATTTTCCAGACAAAATACCAAAAAAAACTCATCCATCTTTTGTCCGTGAAGCAAAGTGATTCTCAACACGCGAAGAGCAAAGAACCATGTGTCAGGAGATGATGGACGAGCTAAGGAAAAGCCAAGAAGCACTGAAGGAGGAACTCAATCTTTTGAAGAGCCAAATGAGATGGGTCTTGGAAATGCTGCAAGTCTTGTTGGGAAGAGAGGGTCACCCAATATACATTGCTGCAACAAAGAGAGCTACTACGCCACATCCATCTGGTGTTACCCCAAGTCAAGGGAAATGCTATGTGGCAACTCCTTATTTACCAGTATATGGACCTCCCTCAAGACGTCATCAGCAACATCCTCTGGCTATTGCTCCTCAAAGTCACCAAAACCAGGTTCAAAACAAAAATCAGAATCAGAACAAGAGGAACAAGGATCACAATGACTCGATTCCGGTGCCATATAGCAAGCTCTACCCGCTACTGATCCAGAATGCTTTGGTGACCCCTCGAGCTCTCACGCCTGTGTCACCATACCTACCATGGTACAATCCAAATGCAACGTGTGAATTCCATAAAGGGGCATTGGGACATAACCTAGATTCTTGCTGTGCGCTAAAAGCCTTGGTGCGAGGACTGATTAACAAGAAGAGTTTAGTCTTTGAAGAAGATCACCCGAAGATCAAGTGCGAATACCATACTAGAACAATGGGGCACTCCATCGAGGAATGCATGAGTTTTAAGCTCAAGCTGCAAGGATTGATTGACATAAGGTCGCCAACACTCAAGGAAGAAGGCTCAGGTACATATACCTTAATTTTTGGGCCAGGTAATGAGAAAGGGAAAGGACCCTTGAAAACCCTCAAGGTTTTGTTCCACAAGGAAGATGTCAGGGATGTGGCTAATGAGCTATCATTGTTTCCTGGTAAGAGCATTGAGATACCGCCTTGGATTTCCAATGTCACGACCCATACCAATGAAAGAAAAGGAGAAGTGAGTAGTGGATTCAAGAAGGTTGCGTTCGACGATGAGATTGAAAGAAAAGAATTTGAAGATCATCATGTCAAAAAGCTGGTTGATCCCAATCTTCAAGTTTGAAGAAATCAATTCCCTAAAGCTGGCAATCATTTGGTTGTTTCAACACTTCTTTTGTAGTTTCTTTGCATGTTGGTTGTTATTTGCTTTTAAACATTGTTGTTTTATTTGAATTGGTAAGATTAATGAAATGTTTATGCATCTTTTGAATTGATCCATTCGTATTCACTCGTTTTTCATTTATGTTAAAAAACAAAAATACTCCTGTCATTCACTTTTGTTTATCAAACCGTTGTGTTAACAAAGATTGGAAGGAGGATGATGAAAACGAAACACCTGAAATTGTTGTGGTATGCTTTTGAGTAAAACCTTGTTGATGATGTAAGGCATTGTTTCAAATCCCCAAACACTGAAGAGATAAGGAGTTAATCCCTAGTCAACCACTTTGAGCCTAGAAGTTGGTGTTTATTTCGGATCTAAAACCCTTAATCTTAACCTGGGGCATGGTAGTTATGTTCAGATAGTTTGATCGTGCATTCGATCTTTCAAAAAAATCGTCCATATGTACACCCTCCAATTAGGTTCAACCACATGTTATCCTTCGCGCACACGTTGAAGTGTCGAAGAAGTTAAGAAAAGTTAAAATTAGTGTTGGTTGATCCTTATCTACCAATAATGTGGCAGTAATACCTTTAAAGAATAAAAAAGGCCCGCTAAGTCAAATACCACAAAATGATTTAGGCAAAAGTTAGGGCATCCCGATGGACCAAAAGCTTCAGAGAAGCGGTCCAGGCAAAATTAGGGATAAAGAAAATCAATCAAAAGAGGTCATTAAATCCTCAACAAAACAAAAAATAAGGTGACTGCCATTTCAAGAAAATTCGTCTTGAATCCTCATCACACCTTCGAACCCTCTTGGAAGTCAAATGCGTGTATTGAATTAACTGAACATAGGAATTGGAGATCATCAAGAAGAAGGGGTGGGTAAAAACAAATTTTGAGCCTTATATCCTTTTGTTTCAAGAAACCGCGAACCAGACCACGTTACAACCCTTAAAAGACCTAATTGAGGCAGGGTTTATTTTGAAAGCATACTATAACAAGGTTGTGTTAACTTGACTCCAAAAGATTTTTGTTAATCATTTGATGGTACCAACTTGCATACTGTGAATGACTTGATCACCATTGTGTTCTTATCAATGACTCGTTCACTGTATTTCACCCATTCATATCAATAAACTTTGATTTCAAATTGTTGCATAAGCATGGAATTAAAATTGCCACTTTTGAATGAACAATCTTATTTGCGAGTCAACACTTAGCATCAAAGAAATTCCAAATACAGTTGAGGAACTTGATAAAGTGAAAGAAGTCTAGTCAGGGGAAAATCACTTCGAGCATCAGTTAATTCGAGCTAATCACCAAGGTTCAATTAGCCAAGAGTAATTTGTTTCAAAACTCAGACTGGGGCAAGCCACCTCAGAGCTCAGTAAGTCCAATCACTCCAAGGTTCAGTTAGCCAAGAGTAATTTGCTTCAAGACTTAGACTGGGGCAAGCCACCTCAGAGCTCAATGAGTCCAACTATCCAAAAGACAGTCAACCAAGAGTCTGTCATTCCAGCATTTGGTTAGTCAAGTTCGGACCATCGCAAGTTTCAAGCACTTGGGGCAAGCCATCTCGAGGTAGTCTCATGGAAAGTTGTTTCCAAACTCACTTTCAAAGCGAACATTTCCAAGGTCCCAACAAACTGGGGCAAGATGAGCCACAGAGGGGCAGACCCCTTTCACGCTTTCAAACTGCTCAAACAAATTTTGCCATACGTCAACAACTATCGAGTTTAAGACGAGTGCCCGAAAATTATGCTAGCACGATTCATTAATCCTACAAAAGCATCATTTGGCTAAGCTGTGGCCATCAAACTGGATAGGATCCTCCTTTGGCAACATCTATCATAAAATATTTGGTTGAGTTCTCGGTGTTGAGGAATCATGAGCTTCCAAAAAAAGCCTTTACAAACTCCCAGTCTGCCTAGTGTCAGCATTCTCATAATCATGATAATTCATATATCATGCATAAAAGGAAATTCAAATCATGCATAGCCGAAATGTACTTCGTGCTCATTTTGCATTGACCCAGGTCACGTTGTCGATCCTAGATCCTTTGACCTTTGATTCCAATCTGTATTTGGTGCCCTTAAACCATCATCCGGTTTTTGCAGTCATTTTCAAATCCAACCCAGTTGGCACCTATTAGAAAATTTTCCATTAAGGTTCATTTTTTTTTTTGGATTATCCGATGAATTTCCGGATTACTCCTCGAATTTCCACAACTTGTCTGATGTATTTCCAGATGTTTCACCATCTATCTGAGGTGTTCTCTGATGTGTCTATATTCTGATGTATTTCCAGAATTTCCTTGATGTATTACCAGATGTGTCTGTATTCTGTTGTATTTCCGGAATATCACTTGTAATTCTGATGCGTTTCCAGAATTTGTTTCTTTTACTCTCTGATGAATTCCCAGACATGTCACTTTTATTCTGACGAAGTTCCAGAACCCCTATGTCATTCCCTGGAATTATTTCAAGACTCATTGGTGTCTCCTAAAAATCAGTTGTTGCTAGGCATTATTCCAAGCTCAGTTGTTACTAGAACTCATTTCAAAGTCCAATGGTTGTTGGCAAAATCCGTTAAAAGCTGGTTGTAGTCCATTGCTTACGGTCAGAGTCCAATTGTTGATATTCCGGTGTCAGGTCATACTTGAACCTGCTCTGAAGAGTTTTTCCAGTTTTGTTCAATACTATTCAGGTCATGTATGAACCTGTTGTTGAGCTTTTATTCCGGGGTCAGGTCATACTTGAACTTGCTCTGAAGAGTTTTTCCAATTTTTGTTCAATACTATTCAGGTCATGTATGAACCTGTTGTTGAACCTTTTTATTCCGGGGTCCGGTCATACTTGAACCAGCTCTGAAGATTTTTTTGTTCAATCCTATTCAGGTCATGTATGAACCTGTTGTTGAACCTCTTTATTCCGGGGTCAGGTCATACTTGAACTTGCTCTGAAGAGTTTTTCCAATTTTTGTTCAATCCTATTCAGGTCATGTATGAACCTGTTGTTGAACCTTTTATTCCGGGGTCCGGTCATACTTGAACCTGCTCTGAAGATTCTTTGTTCAATCCTATTCAGGTCATATATGAACCTGTCGTTGAACCTTTTATTCCGGGGTCCGGTCATACTTGAACCTGCTCTGAAGATTCTTTGTTCAATCCTATTCAGGTCATATATGAACCTGTCGTTGAACCTTTTATTCCGGGGTCCGGTCATACTTGAACCTGCTCTGAAGATTCTTTGTTCAATCCTATTCAGGTCATATATGAACCTGTCGTTGAACCTTTTATTCCGGGGTCCGGTCATACTTGAACCTGCTCTGAAGATTCTTTGTTCAATCCTATTCAGGTCATGTCTGAACCTGTTGTTGAACCTTTTTATTCCGGTGTCAGGTCATACTTGAACCCGCTCTGAAGATTCTTTGTTCAATCCTATTCAGGTCATGTATGAACCTGTTGTTGAACCCTTATTCCGGTGTCAGGTCATACATGAACCTGTTCTGAAGAGTTTTTCTCCATGATTATTCCCCAGCGTTGTCAGGTCTGGTAAGCCATATGTGTACTTACTCCCTAAATCTCTTGTACTCTGAATGTTGCTTATCAAATTCCACTTTGAATACTCCCTAGTGTGTGTCTGATTCTCCAGCAGGACTGTTTCTCCAGCAAGTTTGGTTTTACCCCATTTGTCTGTCTCCCTGTGGATCATCAGTATTCCCCACAGATTGGTCTATCTAGTAGTATCCCCTGTCAAGGGTCCACCATATCCCTAGCAGGGAAGAAAATTAAAAAAAAATCATGCATCCATGCATATCATATCATGTCATATCGTGTCATATCATATCATATCACATCATGTCATGGGGATTCAGGATCAAAATCCGGGTCTTCTCAGTATTTAATCATCTCCCACTATGATCATATGAAGAGTGTACTGCTTCATCTTCTCATGTTGAAGATACTTAAATAGGGGCAACTGTCACACCCCAATTTTGACCCTGAATCACTGATTCAATACATTCACCGTGGCTAATGCATCTCTACATAGCATAACATGCATTCCATACTGCATAGTGCCTAGAATATCAGTCGAAATAATTTCTTTGGAATTACAGGCGAACCGGTCAAGTTAATCTCCAGATGTGCGTCAAATCAGTAGATGAAATGTTTTAAAAATCAAGCTTCTAGACATCAATTTTATTAATCTACGTTTTGCGTAGTTTAATCTGGTATGCTCGATTTATTTTTCGGCTAATTTCTCGGCCACTTTCTGATCAGCTCAAACCTGTTTAACCGGTCAAATTTTATTTCAAAATTAAAAGAAACGCTGTATTTTCCCAATAAATTTATTTCACACTGATCATTTTGGTGCATTAAATTTAATTTTTCGAGCGATTTCGCGCCTGATTTTTATTCGCTTTAAATCCGTTTATTTTCATTATTGTGTCAAAAAAATCAAAAAAAATTAAATAGGTATAGCCATGCTCTCATTTTAATTTTATCATGTTTTTATAAAAATGTGAAATTTATTTAATTTAAGTGATTTAAATTGATTAAAGCTTTAGAAGAGATATTCTAGGCATTTTTAATTTGGTTAACAATGTTGTGTTTCTTTGGTCCAATCGTAGCCTTTAATTCAAATTAATCAGTGATCCCAATTAGAAAACACAAGGATCCCTATCCTCAATTATCCTCCTCAACCAATGACCCTTTGACACATCACCAAAAAAAACACAAGTTAAAGAAGCTCATATTAAAAAATCCAACAGATGCCTAGGAGACAAAAGGGGGCACTCTCAACGTCTCTTTTGGGGGGTCTCTCATTAAAAAAGATCTTTTTCTGAAAATAAAGGGGATATAAAAAAGAGGAGAAAAAGGACCCTAAAAAAGGAGGGATCTCTTTTCTCTCGGAACTTCTTCACTCGTCAAACCCTAGCCGCCACTCTCTCCTAAACCCTCACTCTCCAAAACTTCCTCATCTTCATCGCTCACTCTCACTTCTACTCCAACCCTGAATCCGCCGCCGTTTACATCCAAACCCTTTTCTCTTCATCCGCCGCCACACCCTTCATCAACCCCAAACCCCAATCCGCCACCATCACCTCCAACCTCACTACAACCCAACCGCAAACCACCCGTCACAACACCACACGCAAACCACAAATTCCATCGTCACAAATTTTCCCTTCGCCACCGTCTGTTCATCATCCACGAATCACCTTCATCTTCCTCGCCTACCATATACCATCAAAATCATTCGTCTTCACCCCCACTCTTTCCATCCAAAGCTGCACCGAAACAACCGAGTTTGAAACTATCCACCTAACTCAACGGTTTTCCTCATGCGAGTGGAATCGAAGTTCATCGCTTACCGCTTACAGACCACCTCATATACCGTCTTCAATTACCATGCTTGGTAGTCTTCAAAGTTCGAATTTTTCCTCTAATAAACTTGCCGGTGAAATACCATCTTCCATTGGTGACTTGATTTTCTCTTAAAAATCTCTCTGTGGCTTCGAATTCATTTTCTGGGGCTATTCCAGATTTATTCCAGATTCATTTTCTGCTCTTCCTGATTTGGTTCGTCTGGATCTGAGTTCAAACCAACTCAACGGGTCTATCCCGAAATTTATTTCTGAAATGAAGAGTATCAAGTACTTGAATCTAGATAACAATAACCTCAATGGCGTTGTTCCTGTTAACCTCACTTTCGTTAAGAGGTTGGAAGCATTCAAACTTGGTTGAATCGTTCTGGCGGTTTCGCTCTTGAAAAAGACAGCCCAAAACCATCTCGGCACAACCGTTAGTTGCTGCTGGCTCAGAGGAGACTTTGGAGAAGAAGCCCAAGGATGGTCCTAAACGGTGCTCCAACTGCAATAAGCGGTTCGACTTGACACGATTTATTTGTCTATGTGGTAACCTTTTCTATGTTGTACATCGCTACTCAGACAAGCAAGACTGTCCATTTGACTACCGCACTACTGGACGGGATGCGATAGCCAAAGCAAACCCGGTTGCCAAAGCTGAGAAGCTTGACAGGATAAAGAATTTGGTGTCTTAAAGGTTTCATGTTTCGAGCTGCTGTTATGCTCCTTGACATCATGGGATGATTCGAGTTTCTGGCATATTTCATTAATGTTGTTATTATATTTTTTTATGTGATGCGAGACTTGGGGGATTATCCTTGCAGATGGAGAGACTGCATATTTCATGTGATTAGCTGTAAAGTACATGCCCCAGTATTTTTCATTTTTTATTTTAGTCTCTAAATCTCTGCTAGTTTGGTGGAAGTTAGTCTTTTTTTTAAATCTGGAAGTTGGTGTTTTAAGCATTATAAGTCTTTTATTTTGTTCCCTATCTATATCTAGTACATGTCGAAATGGTATGTGCAATTGACAGTTGATGTATGAAGGATCCATAGGCATGAGTAGATTAAAAACAAACTTCTTGTTTTCTGATATCTGGTGATAGGGACTTTGTTGGCATATTGCACCAGTTAAGAATGAATAGCTATAATATCTTGCTTGAAAGGCTCCTGATGTTCTCCGTAGTGCAGCAAATATAATGTGGCAGGGGGCATCTTTGCTCAAGGGAGAAGATCTAATTGGAAAACATTTCAATCGTCCTCTCGATGGTCAGTTTGGTTCTTGGTATGGAAACTCTAAAGTGTCTCTTGAACGGATGAGGAGGAAAAGGCATTGAGAGGGTTAATTACTAATGCGATAAACTCCAAGCATAACAGTAAACTTTTTCTCCATAATACTTTATTTCATTATTTTATTTATTTATTTATTATTGTTGGAGTTAATTAATTAAATCTTGACTAGTTAAGTTACTTTGGGATTAATTAATTTTAATTAACTTAGTTATTTGATTCAATTCAATAATTTTGATAATTAATTTTAATTAATTTAAATAAGTGATTTAATCAAATTTTAATTAATTAATTTTGTTAATTAAACATTGATCATTTTCTTCCACTATCATTTCCCAATCAAACGTAACTTACAAATCATTTATGTGAATCATTTCAAGATCATTTCACAAATCAACATAACATTTAAACCCTTTTCTAAAACGTGAAGAAAAAGATTACCTGGATGGAATGTCCAGTCGTAATCCCGAATATTAGGCTCAAGCTGTAAGAGCTTGCAAGCCGTTAATACTCGTCTTCTCTTTAACACTCCAATATTCAAAATCATTTTCTTAATAAAGTTGGAAGAAAAAGATTACCTGGAGGGAATATCCAGTTGTAATCCCGAATATTAGGCTCAAGCTGTAAGAGCTTGTAAGCCATAAATATTCGTCTTCTCTCCAAAACATTTATAAATATTCAAATATTGGAAAGAAACAGACTGCCTGGGTGGAATGTCCAGACGTAGTCCCGAGTATTAGACCCAAACTGTAAGAGCTTGTAGGTCACAAGTACTCGTCTTTCAAATTCCAAAATACTTAATTCCTATCTTAACCTTTTTCAATAAAGATGGAAATGGAACATGGTGTATACCATGCACTCCTGAGGCTTGGATTCGAGATGTATATCTCGCTCATCCAAGTTCTCGCCATCACTCAAAATACATCAAACCAATCAAATTCTTTTCTCGCCGTCGTGCGACTAGTCAAAGAACTTTTTTTTAAATGAAAGATATATTGTCTTAAGTGATACAAAACAATGTTTCGGCCACGATTGTTGAGTAGAGATAAATGACGCTTTTCCGAATGTAGATTTATAAATCCGTTCGATGTGTGGTATGCGTCCACTCCTCATCTGTTTTGGGTAAAACAATGTTTATGTCGATTAATACAGTATAGCTTTCGCTAAAATCGACCAACAAACAAACATTTTTCTACCCAGAACTACGTAAGCCTTGATTTCTCTTTTGAGATACGTAGGAGCAGGATTTTTAAATCTTGTCAGGCCCACTAATAAAAAAACTTAGGTTTAGTCCTTCGTTAAAAAATCCAAAAATATTCTTCTCTCTTATATTCTTTCTTTTCCCACTTAATAAACTGAAAAGCCTAACATTTAAACTAACACTAATGCACACAACTGACCTAATGGTTCCCGTTGAGTACAACGGACGTGAGGGGTGCTAATACCTTCCCCTTGCGTAATCGACTCCCGAACCCTGATATTGGTTGCGATGACCATATCTTATCCTTTCTTTTGTCTTGGGTTTTATCGATATTTCCCCTTTCCTTTTTAGGAATAAATAAAGTTCGGTGGCGACTCTGTTCAGTCCATCATTGCGAGCGTGCAATCGCGTTTCGCTTTGAAGTCGTATCCCCATTTTTTTCGAGGTGCGACAATGATCAATTTAGAGAGAATGGCAAGACTCAAGCACCTATAACCGAAGTTAATAAAATCGCGACTACATATGCTTCAAACTCTAAATGCCATGAATTAGACAATGAAGAGGTCCTAAATACATTTGTAAACACTAATGAGTTTGGTTAGGGTGAGTTTCTAGTAACAGGTGTTAAGGAATCCACAATATACAATGAAAATGTTTGGGATACAACCAAGATTGTCAAAATCGAGATCTTACATGAGATAGGGAGAGAATATGAAGATCGTAAAATATAAAATCGTAGGTAAGATCGGAAGATCCTACCCAATTATTTTTATAAGATCGAAATGAGGTAACAAGATCGTAAAACATAAGATCACAACAAAAATCGTAGAATCCTACTAAAATGAAAAAATAATATTATATATTTAAAGTATTTTTACATGTTAGTAGGAAAGTGTATTAGTGAGAAAATGACTCTTTTTCATATTTTTTAGATATGTATGTTTGACTTTTTATACTTTATTACAATAACATAGAACATTTGTTAGACATTAAAGACATATTTAATCAATTACTAAGATTATCATAAGTTAATTAGTTAAAACAAACCCTATACGTGAGATGTTTATTCTCAAAACCCTAAATCTAAAACTTCATAATTTTAAAAGGCACGCATTTGTCTTCGTCGAACCAAAATTGGTGTGTCTCTGCATCTTGTCATCCTTCTCATATTTTATGATAGTGGCCGAAAATGGTCAATCATAGTCGAAACTGGTAAAGAACCCACAAAATCAATGGTTTTACGATTTTTTTTTCCACAATTTGACTACAACACAAGATTCTACTTAAGATCTTGATTGCTGGGATTGAATGAGATCGTAAAATCTTAAGATTTAGATCGAGATCTTGACAACCATGGATACAACTAATAAACTTAAAATGTTAGACCAAGGTGATATGCGAGTATTATATGAAAATGAGACCATAATAGACAAAGCCTAACCTCCATCATGGGGGATGAGGAATAACTTGCAACAATCCAAAAAAAAATGAGGATCCCTTCACCTAAGTGATAAAGTAAAAAAAAAGTGAGAAGAAAGCCTGGGTGACAATGAAGTTATTATAGTGGAATGTCAGGGGCATTGGAAACATAATACAAGGTTGGTTATCAAATATATTTGCTTCTCCCACAAGCTAGACATCTTAATCATCGTTGATACTACCATATCTTATGGATATTTTCCTTCATCTTACTCTAAGCCTCACAATATTAAGACATTTGTGTTTAACTTAAGGAAAAAACATATTTCCAATCTTTTAGATTCCTGCATGTATGATTTAGACCTTGATGTTTTATGCCTATCTAAGCAACGTATTTCCTTTTCTTTTAAATTGACATGAAGAAATATTACATAGTTGTAGTTTATACCAACATTTACCATGTGGAGAGAAGAAAACTTTGGTTAAAACTCAATACCTTGCGACGTATATCTCCACCTTTAAAAACCCAATTTCATTTTGTTTATTAATATATTTATGTGACAAAGATTTAACCTAACTCATTTTATGCCAAATTCTGTATAAGTCCACATCTTATGCATAATTAATGTCATTGCTATTAATATTAATTTGCCTTTTCAAAAATATTTATCATTTGATGTATCATATAGTTGCATAAAACTAATCAAACCACAATTGCCTCAAATTATTTTTATTAGTATTGATACATTGATCACACAAGTTTGCTCAGAAAAGTTTTCATTACGGGGAGTACAACATTTTTGTAAGTGGCTTCTGTGGGGTGAAAACTGTCCCAAAAAACATGATCTGAATGGTTGGAACATACAGATCCAAAACGGTTACATAAAAACGCAACCTCTACTTTTCCTGTGCCACAACACCCTTTGTCTGCATTTGTAAACCCTACATTCATAATTAAATACTCAGTTAACAAGACAATACAAAATATATATAAATTATCAAAAAAAATATTTAAAAAAGTAAAATCCAATTGAAAATTAAATTTTAAAATTACCATATTTTTGGTCGTTCACAATGATATCCAGTATTGGATTGTAAACATCAAGATAAATAATTTTACTATTTGATAAGTTCTGACTAAGAGAATCAATTTCCTTTGATAGCTTTTCATTATATAACATTGTTGCATTGTTGTACTTTTCCACACATTTTCTCTCAGACCCTCCGGCCAATGTTCTCTGCATAGGCAAACACCCCACCGGCGGCGCACTGAATATTCCTATCCTTCGCACTCCTAGTTGATATAGTTCCTTTCAATTAAAATCAGATAAAATTCTAATAAATTTTATAATATAGTAAATTCATATTTAAATAACAACACACGGGTTTTCTAAGATAAAAAAAATATGGTGACAAAGATTCAAACTCTGACTACACCGTTCTCACTAGAATGAAACATATAAGTATACGATAGAGTTTAAGTATGACTTATTTTTGATAAGATGAAATTTAACTATACCTTGGTGAAATTAGAAGCTATACTAACTATAAAATCGGCGTATGAAGAGAATTCAGGATATTGAAATTTCCTCAAATTAGATATGAAATATGTGTTGGAAATGTCATTGCTTCCAAATACCAAAAGGATAGCACTATTGGCTAAAATGTCATTTGTTCTATTTTCTCCAACCAAGGCTTTAAGCTTTCCAATATATTCTTTGAATGAGTCTAGCTGGCTTGATAAAGGTATAGCAAACTGGTTATATGCAAAGAAACGTTGTTAGAAAAAAATGTTACTGATTCAGCCTGCATGGAATCACGATCTTATATTGACCTGTGCTTTTGATGTCAAGGAATCGAAACCGGCGCCACCAGATGCAAAACACACACCAGTGATCAATTCATTAGGGTTGAGTTTTGGATCCAAGTAAGGAGGTAGATATTCTTTAATGCCTAATTCTTCAACTGAATATTTTTTTTATAAAAAATGAAAGACTTAGTAATGTAAAAAAATCACAATGTTAACTCAATTTGAATCATATTTAATATTTATAAAGTGCTAGCTACCTATAAAATCTGATGGAACCTTTCCATTGCTAAATCGACCGGTTGCAACCCTTCCAGGAAAATCTATTCCATATGGTGCAAAATTGGATCGAGCTACTGTTTTTTTAAAGTTATTATTTCCAGTATCCATGATAGAATCTCCAAACACAAGCAATGCAGGAATTGAAACATTTGGTGGAAGTTCTACTTTTGCATTTGTTTCAAAACAAATAACTAAATTGAATATCAAGTGGAAAACTATAGTGGAAATTAAAGTTACAAGAGAATGAGAACAAGGGAGCTTCATTGAAAAGTTCATGTATAAAATACAAGCTATGAAAACAACAATAACAAGTGGAATTATATACAAGTCCATGTTATTTTTCCATATACATATATATAAATATATATATAAATATATAAATATATAAATATATAAATATATATATATATAAGTCCATGTGCATCCACCTAATAGAGTTTAATGTCAACAAAAGATTTTTACGTCAAGATTCATCAACTTATTTTCTAAAATATTTTATATGTATTTGATTATGATTAAGCATTTATGGGAATTATTTTAAATTATATCTTAAATTATAAGTTGTTTAGTAAAATAAAAATCTAAATTAAAGTAAATTTACAATTCTAATATAACATTATTATTTATTTTTTCCGTAATGTTTACCTTTTATAATTTTATTTCTTTTTATTCTTTAAATTTTTATTTTTAATCTCATTTATGAATGATAACTTTGTAAACTATTTTATATTTTCCACTTAATTACCGGCGTGATCTCCCTATTTTATTATATTCACATAATTAATTTTATCTTTTAATTTCAAACCATTTTTATTTTATTTTTTAAAAAATTTTCGTTGAAATTTGATGATATATCTTTGATGAAATGAGAGAAAAGATAGAATATCTATATATTATATTTTGTCTCTATCAAATGTTTGTTATCACAACATAATATAATATCTTAATCTTGAAATTCATAGAATCCTGTCATTTTAGTTCAAATTCTTATCTTGAATTGAGTAGATTAAAAAATCAAGATACAAAAGTACCTTAGTCATTTAACTTTAAAATAATATAATTTTAAAATTTTAAAAATTGAAATTTAATATAATATAATTAAAAATAAAAAAGAAATTTGATATTAAATTAAAAATAATATTTCAAAAAAAGTAATTAATTATTTTATTGAAATTTGATTTTATAAAATTAAAATTATTATTAAAAATTTCAAAAATATGAACGAATGTCGAGTTTTTTTTTTAAAATAAAAAACATGTTTATTGCAATGATATTTATAAAAAAATCTTACTTTGTAAATATCAATAATCTTTTACCTTCATATATAAATATAAAAAAATGATAATGTTAGGGAAAGAATTCTAGCTCATTAGGGACTAACAGACGTTTTAAGGTTGTTGTAGGGTTGATCAATCACCCTTTTACTTTCTTAGTCATCGCATCAAACAGTGATAACCATGAGGTCATCGTTGTGTGGTTGAATGTTGGTGACATCCTTCTCGAAAAATGTAATCTTGTCCTTCCAAGCTTATGGTTCACTTGCCTTGGAGTCAATTGGCGAACCATCAACGACTAGGATTTGGTGGGCCTATTTATTCCGAGAGGAATAAGTATCTTCTTCCCTAGAGAATCATCCTACAATGGTGTTAAGGGTGTGGTTAAAGGGTTTGTCCTCGCCTCCTTTAGTTGTCTCTTTACCCTTCTTGGATCCTAGGTTGTTCGAGGAATCTCGCCTCTGAGAGATGGATTCTCTTGGTCCCCTAACAGAGTTGCCCGTCACATATTATTCATATGACCTTTTAGGATTATGTGCTATATCTTCTTTTTGAGCCAACAATAGTTCTCTATTTAGTGTTCCTCAACCTAATGAAACTTGAACCAGCTATGAGGACCAGACCCTAAGACGTCTGTCTTAGGGTCGACAGTTGGGGGATGTAGTGCATATGTAGAACCTCTCTCCATATTTTCTCCCTACAGGAATTCAGGGAAGTGAAGCTTTCGGTGGATTTTCCACTTTGCTTGAACATCATTCTGTGGTTCCTTTGTGAGTTGTATGTATTGGGAGTGAATTCATTTATATCTCGGGCCTTCTTTGCAGCATTGCAAATGGAAGATAGAACATGTAGGATACTAGTTAGACCAATCAAATATGTATTGATACAGATTAACTAGTTCTCATTTCTTATGGACTTTGTGATCTAGGCATCAAAACAGACCTAAAGATGCCTCTCATCTAAGGAAGACCATTCATGAAAATTGTGTGGATCCTTATGGATACTGATAAAGGCGAAGTAAAGGTCAGAATCAAAGATTGTGAGGAATGTTATAAGGTAATTGGTATTATGTAACATTGATCATTATCAAGCTATTAACATTAAACAAGCGCTTATTGGGAGGAAACCCAACCACATTTGACAGTTTTCTCTAAAATAGTCTTTAGTTTATTCATTTCTTTTAAAGAAACAAATTGATGAAATAAAAATGCCATGAAAACAAAAGACGGGCTCACTAAGCACATAAGGGCCATGCCATCCCTCGCCTACCGCGGCCATGAGAAAGCCCAAAATGCATAAAGCAAGCCTTCGACTATAGTAACTCAGATGGCATAGCAAGAGACCCGTTATAGAACATTAGGAACAATAATCAGACTTAAATTCAACTTTCCTAGTAATTTTATTCTTATTCTTTCTACCTTTCCCATATTCGAAAAACCCTAGAACACACTAGAGAGCTTCATCGAAAGACAAAAACATCATAAATTTGCATTTTAATTTGGTTCAGTGATTGCTCAAGTATGCCATTTTACTCAATTTTTCTTAAACTCCTCTAAATTATGAACATTGATTCAAAAGAAATGTAGATTCTGTAATTTAGGAATAAATAAGGGACATTGTATTGTTTCATGATATTAACTTAGGATAAAGTAGGATTACTTGCATGAACACTTGATATGGATGCTTTAGGATGAACAATGAGGTATTTTCGTATGTTGAGGCTTCTAGGTACTTAATGAATGTGTGAAAGAAGAATCGTCCGTTATATGTGTAACGAACCAGTGAACCTATATGTTCATATTTACAACATACTCGTGGAAGTTACAATTCAGAGGCTAGATATATGACGAACACACATTCAGAAGCTACATCCATGAGAAATTTTACACTAAGTCAGAAAGAAGAAATTTGGTCCAAGATAAAACACTTGAGTTGGAGGGTTCGAGAGAGTATTCTAATGCGGTGCAAGAGAAAAACGCACGAGTTTGGAGTGTTTTGGAAACACCTAATGAAGTTCTCAACCTCGACATATTGAGGGAGTTTTACGCAGACGCCAAACCCTATAAAGAAGCACCAATGAAGAAGGTTTCTTAGGTACAGGGCCTACAAGTTCCATTTAATAGAGATGTCAGACATGAATACATAAAGGATAATTATGTGGAAAAGTTTATACTCTTGGACCCATTCGTAGTGTAACTAGGAAAAGGAAATTGGAACTATGATGATATTATTGTTGATATCCATGAGGCGGGTAAAACCTATCAGTTAGGACAAGATGGGCTTTCTATCTGTTTCAAAAGATCTTACTTGACCATTCAAGCTCAAATCTTGATGACCTTTGTTCTATATAATATTACTCATGTGAGCCACATATCCTTTGCTACCCAAAACACTGTGCAACGAATATGGTACATCATGAAAGAGAAGAAAGTGGACATAGAGATGGTAATCTCAAATAAGATTTGGGAGATTGTGGATTTAAGAAAGAGACATATCATTGCTATCTTTGGATTGATCATGGGACCGTGCAGAAATTTTGGTGTAGACATTTCGGATAATCATCATGTCTGAAAAATGTCTAAGCTTGATGATACTTTTATTGCATGATACTGTACATGTCGTAGAGAGAGGATACCTCCACCACCACCACCACCACCACTGTAAGAACACGTTTGGTTCTATATCTACATACCTTTATATTTTAATGATAACAAAGTGTAGAAGAATAGTTTTATGCACTAATTGTTTGTTAAGTGTGCAGAAACTCAAAGGTCATAACATAATCAAAACAGAAAGAGCAAATTTTGTTTAAAGCATATTCTGATCAAGGAACTTCAAATGCTTGTCTGAGGACAACTCTGATAGTTGAAGACTCTGAAATAAGCCAACTATGATTGTCAACTCAGAAGATAATAAAGCCTAATGGAAAGAAAACTTCAAATCAAATCAAAGCCTAAAGCAAGGTCTGGAATATATCAAATTAAAAAAGCCATACTCTGAAGAAATCTATGCCATTGAAAAATTCAATTTGAATGCAGATGAAGTATGAAGAAAGCATATTGAAGAAAACACATGCTAAACAAAAGGAAGATTTCAAATATGTGTTTAAAGAAAGTTAAGCTTCAAGATTATCAAGTCAACGTTTATGAACATAAACCATTGAGACAACCTCTGATAAAAGGTCTGACTACATGTGTGTCTGCAAGTATCATAACCCAGTACTCCAAGGACTCTGAAGTCTCTACATGTTCTTAAGGAAATTTTTTAATTCTACTCAAGCTTCATCAAATTATATTAGACGCCTCTGACTAGAAGTTGGTAAGCAAATGAAATATTCTATAACAGTCAACGCATTTTATCTGAAAAAATACTAAATGCTTATGCATTTCTTGTTCATATTCACTATGGATTGTAGTACTTTCAAGCCTTGCTCTGAATAGACTTTGTAGTCTACATCATCTAGGATCCAGACTTTGATCAAGCTTTACTCCATCTATTATATAAAGCCTCTAATTATGACGAGTATTACACTCAAGGAAAGTACAACCAAAAAGAGATTTTCTTATGAAGACAAATTCTGATATTTACTGAAGCTTCAAACCACTTTCATAAGAAGCCTCTGACTAATATATTTGAATTAAAGGTCATTACTATTTGATGTGACAGAAGTACAAAAAGCAAATATACTTTCAAAGTATAGAAGCTTCTCATGTCCCATAATCAATAACTCTCTATTGCAAGCGCCACTTAACTGCTGCATATGAAGTGGCCTAATACAATGGATACTTTAAGGTCAATTCCTTTTATACCCTCAAAGGGATATTCCTTTCAACTGATCTATCCTTCAACGGATCAATTTATCTCTTATATATATATATATATATATATATATTATATATATATATATATATATATATATATATATATATATATATATATATATATATATATATATATATATATTATGAAGAAGAAGAATATGGAAGTGTGTGTGTGTGTGTGTGTGTGTGTGAGAGAGAGAGAGAGAGAGAGCATAAAATAAGAAGAGAGAAAGAAAGTAGAAAGGATAAAAGAGCACGTGGATGTGTATGAGTCTTAGATGACATTAAAGCTACAACACCACAACACAACAAAGAGATAAACACCTGGAACTTTCATTGTATATCTTTTAAGTGTAATCATCTAAACTTAATCTTGTGTAATATGCTTAACAAAGAAGCACTCTTATAAACACAAAACGTTATAACCCAATCTGGTTATGTTCCTCAAGCGACCATGTTGGTCAAGTTCTTCAGAGGGCTTTGAGAGGTAGTCAAAGGGGGTGAAATCTTCTTAAGCGATCAGGTAGGTTAAGGTCTTAAGAAGACAATGGTCGTTGGGGTTTCTCAAGTGAACAGGTAGGTCAGGCTCTTGGGGAATTAGTGACATGTTGCCATTGCTTTGTAATCATGATTTGATTATTGGATTAAGTCTTTGGCTAAGGCAAATCACCCAGGTGGATGGACTGGAGGTAGCCTAGTTAACGGTGAACCAAGATAAAATGCTTGCATATTTTATCAATGTTCTTATTATTCTTGTTGCTATTCTTGCGTTCGTTTTGGGAAGAGAAATTTGTCATACTAGAAATCCAATTCACCCCTTCCCTTCTTGTGTTTCATGCACATTCAATTGGTATCAGAGCACCGATTATGTTATTGACTTGATTATTTCAAACACTTAACCATGTCAGAAAAAGATCCAGTTTTTGAAACACATTAAGGAAACGCAAGTTGCAATGATAAAAGATCTTTTGTCCGCTACAAGCACACATCCTGCAGATGATGATTATGTTGATGTGCAACAAGATGGAGATCAACAAATAAATGAGCAAGTAAAGCAATCAATGGCGCTGACCTGAATTCAAGGTTAAGGATTTCAAAATAGGATTGGTTAAACTTTTAAGGACATGGTGCTCAAAATTTCAAACTCTTGCTTTAGATTGAAAGTGGTAGACAAAGGTCACTCATAAAATCCAGTAAAGAAGTTCATTTGTAGTTAAGCAATGAAGCAAAGGGTTACGATGAGTACTCTCAATTTGTTCATATCTCTGAACTGATGAGATGGCTAGTTCACTAGGCAGTCAGGAGATCAAGCATGAAGAAGATGAATCCTAGAAGATGCTTGTGGTCCTAAAGAAGCATCAACCTCCGCTGAAAGCAGAGTCAAATCAACTCCAGAAGCCAAAGGTGAACATGTGGACTTGTGAAGTCAACCTTTGTGCAGAAAATATGAAGTGGTCAAGAAGGTCTTCTATATTACGCACAAGGAGTTATTTGAAGGTAACAGAAACACAAGAAAAGGGGGGGGGGGGGGCTTGAATTGATTTTTTAGAATAAAATCTTTTGCTACTCAAAACAAAAAGGAGAGACCTTGAAATAAAAATAATGATCACAAATATTTTTATCCTGGTTCATTAATGAAACTTGATTTCTCTTTATCACAAGGACTTAATCCACTAAAACCAAACTTGATTACAATCATAAAGACTAACCGTCAATATCTTCTTGAGAAATTCTGACTATATCCTAGTCTCTCAAGAAAATACAACTCAGAAGTTAAGAAATAAAGTGTGTTACAAATATTCTTCTATGAAAGCAAATTACACAAATGTATAACAAATATTTTCACACAAAAATATTTTCTATGAAAGTGTATGAACAAAAGTTCCTTACATGTGTATGCTTTTATTTCTCTCAAAAGTTGTTACTTAATGCAATGTTTGCGCAATGGTTCTTCACTAATAATTGTTCTTTATTCATTCCTCCAAGACTCCTTTATATATACTATAGAAAGATCCATTGGATAGCAGAAATGGAATTTCCATAATTAGTTAAGTCCTTGCTCAACGGTTTGTAAAAATAGGAGACGGGATGGTACAATAATACAGTCCTTTTCCCATAAAATTAGAGTAGTGGAGGGAATATTGATCTTGTACTGTATACTATTTTATCACGTAAAACTTTTGAGATTATCTTATAATATCCATAGGCTTCATAAAGAGAGATAATGAAGCATGCATAAAAGAATCAAAGTTTGTATGAGAGAGTCTTCAGAATCTAGTCTTCAGAGTCTTGATCCAATTCATCAGAACCCCGTCTTCAGATTCTGGTGACACAGTTCATCAGAGTTGTTGAGTGTCATACCCCAATTTTGTCGGGTATTTCAAATTCATCTAATACATGTCCATTTGTCAAGTTATATATTTTTTAGTCATATGCATTTTTATTTTCAAATACAATCATCATAATCATGCATATATACGTTATAGTAAAAAAGTCAATATTTTACATGTTGAAGAAATTGACTAAAATTGCATTTTTTTCATTATGCATATTGAAAAAAAATCATGATCATTTGATTTATCATCAAAATATCCACTTGAATTTTATTAATCATTTTCATGCATCATAAAATAACAATCAATGTTTCTAGAATGTCCAAAATATCTCTCATTTATTATATTATTATTCCATAGATATATTACATCATTATTCACTATTTAATTAAATAAGTTTCTAGAAGACTCTCATACTCTTTGCATAATTCATAAACTATCATTTCTAGAGCCTATAAATAAATCTCATTCCATTCACAAATGACACCACCAATCATTCACGGAAACTATGTCAAAACTCTCTTTATTTTTCTCTTCATTTTCTTTCAAATCATTTCTTTCTTTTTATTGAATAAGTAGACTCTTATGCTCGTTCTTTATTTAATTCTATTACATTTTTACTCTTACTTTATTTATTTAGTATCTTAATCATCACCATTTTGTATAGAAACTCAATTGATTTTAAATCAAGAGTTAAAAAATATTCTTGAACCTCCATAAGCAAAAATGACTCGTTGTTGTTTAAATAATACTTATGCTTGTTCTTTATTTAATTCTATTGTATTTTTACTCTTACTTTATTTATTTAGTACCTTAATAATCATAATTTTGTATGAAAACTCAATTGATTTCAAAATCAAGAGTTTAAAGTGTTTTTGAACCTCCATGAACAAAAAATGTCAAATGAAAATTGATGCTTGTTTTATATAAATAATATATTCAATAACTTTCCAACATTACCCCGAGCATGAATCCATAGTTCTTTTGTCATGAGGGTGAATAAAACGGTAAAATCAAGCAAATATATATTGTTGCATTTTTGTTGATTTTCAAAAAAAAAATTGTTTATTTGCTGATTTTGAATATATCACTGTGTTCGTGAGATCGAGTAGATAAATTTTTATTATTTATTTCCTTAATTCCGTGGAAATTTGAGAAAATTATGGTGTTTTCACGTTTTCGTTGGAATCTAATTTCTTCAATTTTTGTTGCCTTGGGAATGGTACAAATATGTGGTTGGAGAAGATGAAGTCTTCTTCACACCGAACATTACATCCTCCTGAATCTCCCTTTTTTGGGTTTAGAGCATTTTCCTAACTACACCCTTAATTTGCAGCTTATTTTTGTCTTTTGTATATATTTTTTATTTTTTATTTTATTATTATTGCTTTATTTATTTATTTATTTTGTTCTTTCTTTTATTTCCTTTAGTTTTTTTACTTCTTTTACCTCTTGCATTGATAGTGTGCCTCATCCCTTTTATCATTTCTTTTATCTTTTTTATTGATTTATTTCTTTAGTTTATTTGATGCATAATTGTTAATCCAAAAAGCATAAAATGACCATTAAAGTTAACCTTTCAAAAATACTAAGATAAAAGATATTTGATCAACGTCAAGTACATTTTTCAAAATTCCATGTCTTGCTTCCTACACCCTCGTACCTGCTACTTCTTCTTTTAAAATTGGGTATATCCTTATAATTTTGTATATTTGATTTGCTGACATTTTTATATAACATTGATACTAATCAACATTTAAGTGATGGTTAACAATAACATGAACCAAAATACTTTTTTTTCCTTTCCTGTCTTATCTATTTAATTTATTTTAATTACTCTTTTATTTATTTGGATTAGTATTAATCAACCAAATAAATATGTATTGAGATTAAATAAACAAATGATAATTTTAGAAGTAAATCATTTTTATTATTTATGTTATGTTTGATTATTGTTCACTCATTTGTTTACCACAAATTTAAATGAGTAAATATACGATAAAGTTGAGGTAACTATGACTCCATTCTAAAAATCTTGGTCTAATACCGAGCAGTTTTTCTCTAAACCCGATTACGTCCATATCAATGCGAATTCAAGTCTTTTTTTTTCCAAATTAATATAACTTCTAAGAACTTTCTTTTTATAATTTATACTTTGGATGAAAAAGAGAATGATAGGCGTTGACCTCACTATCTCTCGAATAATTGAATGATCGACGCTCGCCATATTGCTCAAATTTTCGTCTTCCGATTAAAATACTTTAAATAAACTTGGATAAAATAATAGGTAGCACTCGTCTCGTTATTCCTTGAATAAGCAAGTGGGAGGCGCTCGCCTCACTACCGCATATATTTGATTGAACGAAAACGGAATATGAGACGTTCGCCTTATTATTCCTTGAATAATTAAACGATTGGCGTGTGCCATATTGCTTAATTTTTTGTCGTTCCTTCAAAATACCAAACACATTAAACTTAATTTTTTGCCCCCGTGCGACCAACAATTCAACTCTTTTAAGAAAGAACATTGTTCAATCCTTTCTAACGCGCATAACAAACTAATGCTTAAGCCTCCTCCGAGAGTAGACGAGTCAATGTTTAACCTTTAGAGCATGGTCTAAACAATTGTTCATTAAAAGACACCAACAAACTGTAGTTCCCCAAACTACGAATGCTTTGATTTCCTTATTTCACTATAAGAATACGTAGGCACGAGATTGTGAGATCTTGGCGAGCACACTAATAAAAAACCTTTCATTTTCCTCCATTATGAGGTTTCCATTCATTTCTATTTTCAATCTCTTTATCAGTCAAAGAAAACAAATAACATTAGCTAACATTCAAATCGCAAAGTTAACTAAAAGGTTCTCATTGAGTACAATAGACGTGAGAGGTGCTAATACCTTCCCCTTGCATAATCGACTCCCTAACTCGAATATGGTTGCGACGAACATCATTCTATTTTAAAGGTTTAATCGATATTTTCCTATTCCTTCATTGGAATAAATAAAGTTTGGCGGTGACTCTGTTCGAATCATTTTTTCCGTGACCATCGCGAGGGATCCTATTTTTCGAGATGCGATAACTAGCAACTCTGATGAGGAATTCTGCTCCAAGCAAGAGAGAGTCAAGTCTAAATTATTTTACTTCACGATAAATATTGACTTTGTTTAATTGTTTTCTTTATGCTTTCTTTTTCATTATATGCTTTATCATCTTGTTTGTTTGTAGATCTGGGATGATATCATGAGTAAAGCTCTACACCCGAGCTTTAGAAAAAGAAGAGGGAACAACTAAGTTTAGACTTGGAAGTTGTGTAGTGTTAGTCTCCAAGGACCACTCTTTGTGAGCCTAGCATGAAGTCTTCCCTTGGAGTAGACCTTTTCATAGATCTCGTCGTAAAGCAACTAGCATGTTGCGCCACTTGATTAATGAAGAATCTATGACTCTGGGAACCACATTTAGAACCAGTTTCCATCTTGGTGATCGTGTAGTGTTAGACTCCGAGGATCTCTCCCTGCGTGCCTAACATGAGAACCCCGCCAAGATCAGACCTTTTGTTTCTCTCGTCATAAAACGGCTAGCCTGTTGCAGGACGTTGATACAATTAGCGTCCATGACTCTTTGAACCTTATCCAAAACCTGAAAGTCAACCCTATGAGTGGTTTATGGGTAGAGAGCGTAAAAGTATCCACTATAGGGAACCTACCTAGTAGGCGGTTATGTGATACTCATGTTATCATGGATCCTAACTATACATGCATTACATTTTTTTGCATGCCAAAATACAAAAATTTCATGCATTCGCATTTCATCAACATGAATTGCATATCATTTTCATAAACCAAAAAACTCATCCCGCATTTTGTCCATAACCAATAGGCTGAATTCCAGGTACTCGTATTGAACCTCGAGAGCTACTAAAAGACAAGGGAGTGCTTGGAACAAAATCAAGTTAAGCTGAGAAAGGATATGAATGACATGAAAGGCAAGGTAGACCTGATGTTGGAAGCTATGCTAGCTCAGTCGAAGAACAATCTTCAGCATGTCGTCACAAAGAATGTTGTTTCCCTATCAGGCTTTACTGTTAGGACCAACCCAATGTACAATCTCCTACCTGACTATGATCCTCCACAAGTGAACATTCCTACTCAACCTCGATTGATGCCATTGACCAATCTTGAAGGTGAAAGGCTTTGTGTCCTTGAGGAGAGAGTCCAAGCAATAGATGTGAATGACAATTTTAGGCTCGATATGTGCTTAGTGCCAGGCCCAGTGATCCCTCCAATATTCAAATTACCCAACTTCGATAAGTACAAAAGGGATAGTTGTCCAAGGCACCATTTGGTGATGTTTTTCCGAAAAATGGCATCACATACTCACGATGACAAGCTGATGATTCACTATTTTCTATACAGTTTCATTGGACCATCTTTAAGTTAGTATATGAAGTTGAAAAGAAGCCATATTCAGTCATGGGAAGACTTAGCCAATGCCTTTTTGAAGCAGTATAACTACAACTTGGACATGACTCCAAACCGAAGGCAGCTGCAAAGATTATCTCAAAAGAGCAACGAATCTTTCAAAGGTTGCACTTGATCTACCAATTCTCTCCATCAGTAATTTCCAAAAGGAAGAGGAAGATGAAATCAGTGCAATCATGACAGATGTTGGGTATTCTCATGGTGCACCAACGAGACCTTATGATCCCTCATCTTTTCAACAGTCACCATTTCCAGCACCACGCTACCCTTATGGATAATCACCAACACTCAGAGCGACATATCAACGACCATGTATTACTCCTCATGCAAATCAAAGATATCATGGCCGAGGATATTAGAATCAACATCAAAACCAACCCAATCCTAGAAACAATTTGGAAAGAAGGAATGATCGTCTCAATCCAATCCCTACGTCATAGAGTCAATTTCTGCCATATCTGATTCAAAGCTCGCTGGTGGAGCCCAAGTCTCTCAGGCTCTTTCCAGAACCATACCCATCTGGATATGATCCCGAGGTGCAATGTGGATATCATGCTGGATTAATAGGACACTCAACTAAGGACTACAATGCTTTCAAGGCCAAAGTACAACAATTGATCGACAAAAAATACATTCATTTACATTTCGATCATTTATCATTTTATCTTAATTTTTACATTTCGATTTCAGTTATCTTTGTCTCCAAAATCTTTTATATTCCAAGTCTTGTCCAAATTTCACATTGTTATCTTCACATTGTGTTTTCGATTTCAACCATAACATGGTGTTCAAAGATTTTAATTCACACAAATATGTTCCGGGAGATTTTTGAGTTTGATCCCTTAAGTATTAATAGAAACTAGTTTTGTTTAACAAATTTACCAGTGAATAGTAAGCAGATGCAATCCATGGAGAAACCTAGTTGCACCAATCATTCTCAGGGTATTGTTGCCATGTATAATGCAATGAGTAGAATCAAATATGGTGTGGCAATCAAGGGATGCAGTAAGTCTAGGAATAGATATCAGGTTGTTGCAGAAATCAGGTATAAAGAAAACATCAAGGATATAAAAATCAACATTGAATATGATACTGCCTTTGAAAACGGCATGAATGGAGGCTCCATTAGGAAGCTTTTTGCAGAAAAGTTTGATTTTAGTGAGATGAGTAAAAACAATCTATTACGGCAAACATAATCAGTGGTGTCAATATCTATTATCCAGTTATCTAATTGACAAGTAATGGAATAGAAAGAAGGTGACGCACCTGAGGGTGAGTTGATTTTAGTATTGATATTTGCAATGTTTGGAGATGAAGAATTAAAATCTTATTGAAGTAGGGCGATAGAAGCTTTATGTTACTCAGCAGTGAAACCGATGGTTCGTTTAGATTGATCAAGAATATCTACAGAAGCAGAGTTACCGGAACTGGAGAGATCTTCAGGTTGAGAGCTTTGAGCCATTTTGGTGCGCTTCAAATAAGTCGGTATACCGTGTTTTTTGAAACACACATCAACTGGGTATCCTGGTTTATTGCAATGAGAGCATATTTTTATATCTTTGCCACGCCCAGCTGGAACAAACTTAGGATTTACTTCAAATTGGTGTTTCTTGTAACCAGTTTGATCGAAATGGGCCACAAGCTTGTCTTCGTCTTGAGAAAAAAGGAAATTTCATTCTTGTTATATGAGTATCGAAAATGCTTTGTTGATGTGAGGAAGAGGCATCATTAACATAATTTGGGAACATGCTTGGGAGTATTGCTCGTTTAGGCCCTTCAGAAAATGAATGACATATTCTCCTTCGCGATATTCCTTGATAGTTAGCAAAAGTGAACACAGACATTTGACGTTGCAAGTACAAAAGGGTAAAGGTCTGAAGTTTTTTTAATTATTTCCATTGTTTTTTCAGGTAGGTCAAGTATTGTGTTTCACTAAGATCGCCTTGATGAAGCGAGTAAGTTTTTTCTTGGATATCCAAGATTCAAAAAATATCCCCATGATGATACCATTCTTGGAGTTCAAGCCAAATTTCACCTGCAGATTCCACCGAAAGTATACTAATTATATTGCAATATCAAGTTTGATAGAGTTTGTAAGCCAAGCCATTATCATATTGTTACAACGATCCCATAGGGAAGAATTAGGGGTTTCTGAACGAACTAAGGTTCTACCAATGAAACCTAACTTGTTCTTGGATCTAAGGGCGATTTGGATAGATCTTGACCAAGCATGATAATTTGTGTTACTCGGCGGAGGAGAAACTATGGCAAGCCCAGGAATATCATTGAGATGCATGTATAAAGGATCGATCATCTCGATTTGATAATTCCTAACTGTTGTTTGGACGACAGAGAACGTGGTGTTGTTATTGTTAACGGTTGGTTGAGTGGTTTCAAAAATCAATAAACAATTGAAAAGAAAGAAAAAAAATTTTTTTTTTGATAAATCTAATATTGATAACAAATGATCAGGGTAAAATAAGAAACAACACACGCTGTTGATGAAACACAAATATATATATATATATATATATATATATATATATATATATATATATATATATATATATATATGAGATTTTTATCCTCAATGAGGCATAAAGATTCAAAAGGTAATATAAAGATACGCGATTTACCCGAATTAGTAATTAGCAATAAATGTAAGATTTTGTTCCTAAAACATTTAACTATAAATGTAAGTTAAGGCAATGGTTAAAGAAAAGGAGTAAAAAGCGGAAAAGTAAAAGACACTGAAAAGGCTCACAAACTTGGTACGCCATTCTTCTCTCTCCCTCTCTAGTTTAATTTGCGTTATTCATTTTCAAGAATGTTAAAGTATTGTTAATTTGAATCTTTTGCTCTTTAATTTGTCTTTCTTTTCTCTATGATCGAACCACTGCCGTCTCGCATACGGCACCTTTTTCCGGTGGTCCTCCGCCATGGCTGCGTCGCCTTCGTCGGTTCATTTCCAATCATTTATTCTTGCTAGTTGCTTATTGCATATGATTGTTATTTCTTAAATTATCTTTTATTTTACTTTTAATTAAAATCATTTTATTTGTCTAGAATATAATTTCATGTTATGAATGCATGATCGTGTTTTTTTTTTCTTGACAGAAAAATGGGACGTGAAAGAATATCTATGAAACTAATTCAAAACGAGAAATCAAGAAAGACAACATTTCAGAAGAGAAAGAAGGGCTTATTGAAAAAAGCGAATGAACTTTCCATTCTTTGTGATGTTGATGTTTGTGTGATTCTCTATGCACCCAACTTTGAAGGTGAAGGATTTGCAGAACCTGAAACATGGCCTAAAGACACAAACGAGGTACAAAGGATTCTTCAAAAATACTATAACACAACAGTCGATAGACGTCATAAGGTTTATCATCTTCAAGAATATTTCCAAGAAAGGTTGAAGAAAGTTGCGTTTGAGATTTCGAAAGTGCGAAAACAAAGGCTAAAGATCATGTATCCAACTTGGGATGAAGCTTTTGATTCTCTTAGAGGGAATGAATTGAAGTCACTTATTAGCACATTGGATTCTAGGTATGATTCTTGCTGTCAAAAGATGGATTTTCTTAACGGAAAAGCGAATATGGAACAATCACATCCTAGTACTTCTATTTTAATCTCAAATCCAAGTAGCTACTTGAATCCATTTGTAAACAACATGTTTCAAGAGGGACAATGCTCTCAACCTTCTTCGATGAGTGCACAAGCTTTCTATCAGCCACTTCAATTAGGACAATGCTCTCAACCTTCTATGGTGTTTTCGAGTGCACAAGAATTCTATCCGTCACTACAATTAGGAGAAAGTGTTGAACCTTTTTCGATGATTCCAAGTTCACAAGCCTCTTATCATCCACTTCAATTAGGACAAAGCGCTCAACCTTGTTCGATGATGCCAAATGCACAAGCCTCTTATCATGTGGAGCCTGAGCCTGAGCCTGATGAGTCTTATCCTTATGAACATATTGGAGCTGGTCGAAACTTGTCACCATACTATTACAAAGGGAACACATCAATGCAATCACATCCTGATCATGTGCAAACTCTTCCTTTCCAGAATATTCCAAATCTGCCACATGGATTTCAGCATAATGGAATCACTGATATGGATGTTCTTCAAGCTGATATGTTCAACTACAAGGATGAAAGGAATTAGATCATATGTTTCATCATTTTTGGGAATTGGTGTTTTCTTTGTAATTGATATTTGTGTTGGTTTTTGTTCCTGTCTGATAGGTTTTTCGTAGTACTTTGGTTGTGTACCATTCAAATTACCCTTAACAGAATCCATTTTTTGTTTTGTTTTACAGAGGTTATATGACTCTGCATCGGTTGTAGCTGTATAATTCATTTTGTTTTGCCTTTTAGTTACTAATGGTTTCTACTTTGAGTACTTTCTATGCTAGAACTTGATAGTGCTTTTAGATTTGATAAAATGGTTTGATTTGAGTTGATTTTTTTTTTTATATATGAATCTGTAATTGAAGTTGGTTTATTAAATACATCTTATTAATAATTAGTTGGCAAATACTACTACCACATCTTAACCACATTTGTATCTCTTTTCAATGTTTGTGTCTTAGATTAGTATATTATTCAATAGAACGATATATGTTATTATTAACCAACGTAGAGCATTAAGTCCCATGCACTTACAAATAAGCGAGACTCCACACCGACTCTACTATAATATGTGTATATAGAGCATGTACTTATGTCTAGGCTTAGTATTCAATAGGTGATTATGTTGGATCTAACAATGGTAAGCACCTTTCGATGTCATTTCACACAATGAAAACAGATTTCAGGTTGCAAAGCTAAAACAAACATTAAGATTAAAAACTAATCAATATTACATCATGAGTTTATGTACATATAACGCACAACCTATTTAGCACATGAATATAATGACTACATCTAATTCCAACAATAAAACTTTTAGCTACGCTTACACATGGTTAGTGTAACAATTGGTCTTTTCAGAGATATCGACTTTGGAAACAGGATCTTCCCTATCACCTAAGTAGAGTTTCCACCTTCAAACTTCCTTTGTTATCCTCTTATTGTATATAAGAGCAAACCTACTCCAATTTTGTACTCCTCTGATACACTGAAGCTCCTTTTGCACTGAATTGAAAGTTTATTTATAGGAAATTTTTTGAGTCAAACGCTGACCACACCATTCTCTAGTCCAACACGCCTACCCTACTCTGACACCCTAACCATCTTGTTTTTCTTCTTCGACAAGAAATGTTTGCATATGTTCCATGTGTCCTTGGTCGTCTTTCCTCGCTCAGCACACCACCCACTCGACTAGCACACCAACCTTTGCTTAACCATGAAGCACTTGCATCTGGTGCTGCCACCTAGCCCTACAATGTGTCGGTGGTATTCCATTTCTTTTCACCTATTATATATTCTAAAAGTGATTTTTTTAACCAACTATCCTGTCCGGCAGGTCCTAAAGAAACTAGACATAGCAGGTCTACGTGAATTCTTTTGTTTTGCCTTTTGGCAGAGTTCAACTCGCCAGTAGATGAGAAGGTGCCCCCTATATGGACACTATCGGTGGATGATGCCTCAAACATCAAAGGGAGCAACTCCAAGATAGTATTAGAAGGACCAAGAAAAATATTGATCGAGCAATTGCTAAAATTTGAATTCAGGGACAGCAACAACCAAGTCAAATATGAATCCCTCATAGTTGGTATGACCATCGCCTTAGAAATGGGTGCTTCAAGATCAAAGTTGAAGAATGATTCCTAATTGGTAACCAACCAAGTTGTCATAGATTACTAGGCAAAGGAACCCTAACTCATTAAATATTTCCATAAAGTACATGAGTTATCAACACGCTTCGAGTCCTTTGAAAAAAAGTACGTACCCAAGAAGCAAAATTTCATAGCAGACCTTTTGTCTAAACTATCTAGTATGACGACAATGGAATACAATTGAATAGTGATACAAGAGACTCTCACTGCCTCACCTTTGATGAGGACGAGATCTACACCCTGGAAGTTGCCCCAAACTCAAGTTAGACGTCGTTCATACTGCGTTATCTGCAAGAGGATGAGTTCCCCGTGAGGAGATTGAGGCGAAGAAAGTTAGGAAGCAAGTTTCTAAATACACCTTTTTGTCGCCTCTTAAGACAATATAAGCATATTGAGCTTCCACGGGAAGATCCTTGATGTAACACCCCAAAATTTGATTAATCAATTTAATCAAATTATTTGTGTTTTTATTTTACTATTTAATATGTGATGCGCTTTTAATTAAATATATTATTAGTTGTACGTGTATGTGGCATGTGGTGAGATGTAGTGAGAGTATTTGTGGGTTGGTAGAATGATTAAAATAATTGTAAATGATTAGAATTAGTAATTATTTTTAATTAATTAAAATAAATAGAAATAGAGGTTTTGGATGGAAGTATGAACTAAGAAGAGTTGGGCCTAAGTGTAATTATTAAAAGATTAAATTCGATTTTTAGAGATAAAAATGGGTTAGTGGAGTTTTGGGGGGGAGTACGTAAAGTTAAAGTTTTTGAGAAAATGAGGTTAGGGCTTGAAGAGGGAAGAAGTCAAACCATCAACCTTAATCAAATTCAAAATTGCTGCTAGAAATATGAGGTAGGGGAAGAGTTTCTATATTGGTGTTTTGCATGAAAGGGTAGAAGAAGGACCCTTAATCTCTTTAGGAATTGAGTGATAACTATTATGAATTGTTGTTGTGGTATGATGATATGAAAATTTATGATTGAATGTGTTGTTATCTAATTTTCGTGACTAAATTCATATGTGTGAAATTTTAATTTTATGGCTATATGATATATGTCATTGATGAGGTTAAATTGTGCAAATTGGTGATTTAACACGTTATAATGATGATATTATATGTAGTATATTTTATGGATGTTCTAAGAAGATTGAGAAGCCAAAATTGAAGTTTTAAGTGGTCTCTCATGGCTACATTCGTGTTTCTGCAACCTGGTGTAGGGTGACGGGCGCCACCCAGATGGCGGGCTGATTGTCATGCACCTTAAGACGCTGACTGACGTCAGCGTTATGATGGTGAAACCGTCATGATTTATAGGCTTGGTTTTATAAGTCGGTTATCATTATAATGACATGTTATGGGCTTTTAACAGGATGACGGACGTCACCTTGGTGACAAGCCTCCTGTCATGTTGTAAGAAAGGGCATTTTTGTCCCAATTCATGATAGTTCGAGTTGTAGATTCGTATTTTTGATGTTATTTTGTGGTTTGGCCGATGGATGGTTAGTGTTTAATTGTGTTGGTGTTGTTAATTAATTATTATGATATTAATTAAGCTTGGTGGAATTATTATTGTTGAATGATAATTGACTTACTTACATGTTGTTATTTACATGGTGTAGCAAATTGTATGGAATGCATATGATTTCGTTTGTGATGTTATATGATGTGAATATGGATCATATTATTGTAAAATGCAAGATTAGATGGTGATTAATTATGTATTGTTGATGTGATGATAAATAGTTTAGAAGAATGGACTATTTGTATGTTTGTATGAATTGTTGATATGATTGTTGCATAGTAGTTTTGAAGAGGGAATTATCATTGTGTGTCAATGCATGTTGGTTATAGTCAGAAGGGGGACTGCAAGAATTATTATTCTTGTTGCATTGATTTGTATTAATATGCATCATTATGTCGTGTCGTTGAAAGAGACATGTTTTCTAGTTCGGAGGAGGGGGAGGGGGGGATAATGGCTTGCACCGTGCTTAGAAGGGGGCTTGGAGCTCATAAGGGGTGGGGGGTCATGGGTTCAGAAGGATGGTAACATGAGGTTGTGTGTTGACTATGGACAACTGAATAAAGTTACAATCAAGAATAAATATCCTCTTTTGAGAATTGATGATATGATGGATAAGTTATTTGGTGCTTGTATGTTCAGATAGATTTATTTGAGATCAGGTTATCATCATATTCGTGGGAAGTCAGAAGATATTTTAAAGACTGCATTCAGAATGAGACATGATCCCTATGAGTATTATGTGATGCTGTTTTGAGTGTCTAACACGCCTAGTGTGTTTATAGAATATATAAATAGGATTTTCCATCCTTATCTATATCACTTTGTGGTTGTGTTCATCGACGATATTTTGATATATTATAAGTCTAATAAAGAGCATGAGGATGGTGTTGCAGACTTTACGAGAGAGGGATCTTTATACCAAGTTGTCCAAGTGTGAGTTCTAGTTAAGAGAAGTGAGTTTTCTTGGGCATGTGATTTCTAGTGGTGATATTACTGTTGATCCATTGAAGGTTGATGTTGTATTACAGTGGGAGACCCCGAAATTTGTCACTAAGATCAGAAGTTTTCTGGGTTTTGGCTGGTTATTACAGGAGGTTTATTGAAGGTTTTTCAAAGTTGGTGTTGCCTTTAAATTAGTTGACTCGAAAGGGTCAAGCTTATGTGTGGGATGTTCAGTGTGAAGAGAGTTTATAAGAATTCAAGAGGAAACTAACGACAACACCAGTTTTTATTTTTTCGAATCCGAGCGAAACCTTTGTGGTGTATTGTGATGCTTCGAAGACTGGTCTAGGTGGTATGCTAATGCGGAATGATCATGTTATGGCTTATGCTTCTAGACAGTTGAAAGTTCATGAGAGAAATTAACATACACATGATCTAGAGTTGACAACCGTGATGTTTATGTTAAAAATGTGGATGCATTATCTGTTTGGTTCCAGGTTCGAAGTGTTAATGAACATAAGAGTTTGAAGTACTTGTTAGATCAGAAATAGTTAAATATAAGGCATATGAGGTGGCTCGAATTTCTGCAGGATTATGATTTTGGCTTGAGTTACCATCAGAGTAAAGCTAATGTTTGTAATTGATGCATTGAGTAGGAAGTCATTACATATGTCGATGTTGATGGTTCGAGAGTTGGAATTGATTGAGCAATTCAAAGACATGAGTTTGGTGTGTGAAGAGATTCCTAATAGTGTGAAATTGGTATGTTGAAACTGACTAATAGTATTCTCGAATAAATCATAAAAGGTAAGAAAACCGATTTGGGATTGATTGACCGATTGGTGTTAATCAATCAAGGTAAAGGAGGTGACTTCAGAATCGACGAGAATGGTGTGATGCATTTCAGAGATGGGGTTTGTGTCCCATATGTACCAGAACTTAAGAAGAGTATTCTTAAGGAAGGTCATAGAAGTGGTATGAGTATTTATCCCGGTGTCACTAAGATGTACCAAGATTTGAAGAGAATGTTTTGGTAGCTAGGAATTAAGAAGGAAGTAGCTGAGTTTGTTTACACTTGCTTGACTTTTCAGAAGTCAAAGATTGAACATCAGAAGTCGTTGGGTGTGATGGAACCGTTGAGCATTCCTGATTGGAAATGGGACAACATTTTCATGGACTTCGTGATGAGTTTGCCGGAGAAGATGAACGAATGTGATTCTATCTAGGTCTTCGTTGATAGACTGACTAAATTGACTCATTTCATTCCGATTAAGATCATTTATTCTATGCAGAAGTTAGCTAAGTTGTATATTGAGAAGGTTGTTTGCCTGCATGATCTTCCTTCCAATATTTTTTCTGATAGATATTCAAAATTCACATTGAGGTTTTTGCAGAGTTTGCAGGAAGCGTTGGGTACTAAGCTGAAGTTGAGTTTTACTTATCATCCGCAGACAGACAATCAGACATAAAGGACTATCCAATCCATGGAATAAGTTTTGAGGACTTATGTGCTAGAACAAGAAGGTTTTTGGGATAACTACTTACCGTTGTTTGAGTTGACTTATAACAACAATTACCATTCAAGTATTGGAATAACACCGTTCGAAGCGTTTGTCCCAAGCTCAGAAGGGAGGCTCCTGAGTTCAAAAGGGGGGACCCGATTCCTTAGAGAACCAAATATTGAATTGGTACCACATGCATTATGTCACGTTGTATCGTGAGTCTCATTACATATATGTGCTTATTATTGTGGAATGAGTGTGAGATTGTGATGATGTTAATTGTGCATTGAATGCATATTATGTTATGTATTTATCTATCCTTGCATTCCTTACACTGTTTTATAACAAAGTTTATTTATCACCCATTTTGCTTAATATTATCCACCATGGACATCTTGCAGATAATTAAGAGTAAAGTTGTTGTTTTGTGTGGAAGATGACTTGTTGGAGCTATTCATCTTTTTACTTATCATTTTATCGCAATTTAGTAGATTTAATGTTATGATCTTGTAACATGAGAACATGGTGTTTTTGTTATGTTTTGAGTTAATGTTGAATTATGTGAATTAAGTCTAATGCTTTATTTGCGAAGTTTAAATTTTGAAGTTGTTATGATATGATTTCTGCTGCTTGTTGTATGTTGATGAGTTTTTGAATGGTTGTCGGAGTGACACCTTAAATTGTCGAATAAATGTTTTTATATATATTTTGGGGTTTAGGGTGTTACACTTGCCGCCTCTTAAGGCAATACACAAATGTTGGACTTCCACAAATGATAGCCTCGTGCTTAGGGGATTATATACATCTCGAAATATGGGCGGGCTGAGTTGTAACCAAATTAGATATTACCCATATCCAAGATACGACGTGATATAAACCATTTGTAGGCGGGAAAACTACAAACATGCATTTGTAAGCATTTGCAAATAGGATCAAACATGTTCCCTCACACATTGATCACCGAATGAATGGCTATGGTAGCTAATTATATCACTTAAATGGCATTTAAGTCTTGGTCTTGGATCATGAGAAGGGAAGGAGAATATAAGAGGAACATTCACTGAGTCACTTTCTGACTAGCATCCGAGGAGCTATTTAATTGGTGTTCTTTGCGTGAGTAACTTCTTTGATGTTAAATTTTCCTAAAGATGACTTTACTTTAAGAAAAAATAGTATTATACTAGTCAAAAAATACATAATGCATGACTCCCCTATGTTGATAAGGGTGATTAGAGGCCTTAGTGATCTCAGGGTGGTTTAGGGTTTGCTCACGGTGGTGTGAATCCATCTTCAATCATGTTTTGGGGTACGAAGAGGGTAAACTCACGTAAAGTGAAAAGTTATGTATTTTATAATTTCACGTATATGTGTTACGAGAGGTTTGCATCAGTTATTAGTTGCCCCCCAACCTTAGAGTTGAAATATTTATCGAGATATCTTTAGGCATGAGTTTGGAGACCCTAAAAACTAGCAACCAATCTACTTAGATTGGGATCATTTAAAAAAAAAACTAAAATATTCTTTCCTTATCAAAATGCCCCTAACAAATATATCTAAATTGATAATTAGTTTGCAAGTAATAAATCCTATTAAGAGTGAGTGTGGAAAAATAACAAAAGCTATAAAAGACTTAAGAGCATCTCTAATGCATGTTGCTTAATGCTTGGATTTATTTGTTTAAGAGCTTAACATTTTTAGAATTAGAGTAGATATATGTGATGTGTTACTTAAATTTTTTGAGTAAGTTGCTTTATGAAACAATACAAAAAGTATACTTATCATTAAATATTAATATTGATAATTTGTAAAATAAAATATAAATTGATTAGGTCAAATATAAATTATTTATTAAAATTACTATTGAAGTAAAATTGATTTAAATGTGGTATTATTTAAATATAATGTGGTAATTTGATCCTCACAAAATAGCGTAAACAATTGATATTAATTCTCATGCTGTAGCATTACTACCAATATTCTCTGTAGCTAGTTCTGCTTGCACAGAACCGGACCTAGAAAGATAACCCTCCATATTCCAAATGGGAAAATTTTATCATATACCCCAATACTTATCCCACACCCCTACAATTTACACATTTCACCAAAATATCTTTATATAAATACTTCAAATTTAATTGGATTCAACACAAATTAAATGGATTTAAACGAGAAAGTGATGAGATATGCAAGCCAGAGTGTCATTGCAGTTTATGCACCATTTTATCTGAGTTCAAACTTCAAACAATAACCATTTTGAAAAAACCTAAAACCCTACTTTGTGACCGAAAACCCTAGATCTCTTTACTGGTCGATCTCATTTGTTAGTGGTTACTACATGCTCTTACAATTTAATGATTCTATTGTACTTTTGCAGCCAATTTTGTGCAAAGTCATTGACATTGACGACGATGATCACTCTCATGATTCAGTCATAATTGCTGAAAAAGTTTCTACTCAAACTAACAAGGGAATAAAAATTGAAGCTACTAATCAAATTGTGGTTTGTATAATATTGTGATGTTATTTGTAACTTCTTGCTGTAGATTGATGTTATATTTTCTAACTTGTAAATCTCTCTAAAACTTTGCCTTTTCAGGATGTGTCTGGCATTGATGATGATAATTGGTGAAAATGTCTGCAAAAGTAACAAGGGGAAGACAATTGAAGCCATTAATCAAGTTGTGGTTTGTATGAAATTAAGATGTTATTTGTCACTTCTCGCAGTAGATTGATGTTATCTTTTCTAACTAGTGAATATCTCTTAAGTTTCGCTCTGTATCCGTCTCAGGGTGTGTTTGGCAACGATGATGATTTAGTGATAATTGGTGAAAATGTCCGTAAAAGTAGCAATGGGAAGACAATTGAAGCCATTAATCAAGTTGTAGTTCGTGTAAGATTAAGATGATATTTGTCGAATCTCGCTGTAGATTGATGTTATCTTTTCTAACTTGTGAATATCTCTAACATTTCGCTCTAAATCCTTTTCATCCTGATGTTGATTATGGCCTGGGTTTTAAAATGATTATGTAGCTGATTCCTTTCAGCCTTCCCTGCCATTAGAGCCCTATAACTCTAAAATCTAAGGAGCTACACAGTTTAACAGTTTTAGTTTACAAATCAAATTGGATAGTGTTAACCACTCTTCTGGAATGGAGTCTTTTGAATTATCTTCTCAAGATGCTCATAGTAAGAAGAAATCAGTTGCATCAC
Organism: Lathyrus oleraceus; assembly: GCF_024323335.1. Lineage (NCBI taxonomy): Eukaryota > Viridiplantae > Streptophyta > Magnoliopsida > Fabales > Fabaceae > Lathyrus > Lathyrus oleraceus. Next base: position 1,501,794 of record NC_066584.1, on the reverse strand, counting down.
TGCATAATGGGCGTCCTCGTTTGAATATTTCATTAGGCGCAGAATCGTCTAATTTTGAGAGGTTGTCGAAACATTTTAGCAATAAAATGGAGTCTGCTGATTTGCAAAGCAATCCAAAGACTAGGAAGGTAGTAGCAATTCAGACCATGCAAATATCAAAGATGAAAGTATGAGGAAATTCAAATGTTTAAAGAAAATTCAATGCCAGAGACTCTCCTTTCTGTAGAAAGAAGGTAACATTTTAATTTTTGATACCTTTAAAGCTATGCTGTTATAGTTATAGTTATAATCATAATTATATGGGTTTGCAGCCAAATTACGAATATTTACAGAATTGGGTCAAAAGAATCTTGAGAGAGTGGGAAATTTTGGAGAAGAATCTGCCAGGTTAGTTCACTGTTACTTTTACAAAATAGTTTGTAATATTCAATTTAGTACTAAATTTCCCTTTTCAAGTTGGTGGACTTGTATGGACACTTTTCTTTTTCCCTCATTAGATTCAATATATGTTCGAGTTTATGAATCAAAGATTGATGTCATGAGGGTTGTAATTATTGGAGCAGAAGGGACTCTTTACCACAATGGTCTTTTCTTTTTTGATCTTTTGTTTAATGGTTTCTTTCCCAATACTCCACCGTTATGTGGCTCTTTTATTTTAAGTATGACATTATTTATTGCCTTAGGTTACTTTGATCAGAGTTGTCTCAAATTTTGAGAGGCTGGAGTAAGAAGTTAAAGTTATGTTTAATTGTGAAAGAAGCTAAAGTTATTTTCAGTTATGTGAGAAGCTAAAGTTATGTTTAGTTGTGTGTGAATTTTCTTTAAGGGATTAACTGTGGTATATGTGTATGAAGGCCTTTTTTGTTATAGTTTAATCATGAATGTGAGGCTCCGTCTTTGCACGCTTTCAAAGATGGCTTTTTGAGTCTTACCGTCTCGTTTTTTATTAAGTCTGACAAAAGGGACATTTTTCATGGCAGCATGTCAGGTTCCACAATCAAATTGGTTCTTCTAAGTTGAATCCAAATTTGAATGAGCATGGCACTGTATGTCTTAGTCTACTTAACACTTGGATTGGTCATTGGTGACAAGAATGAGCGTTGGCTTCCAGACTCTTCAACAATTCTACAGGTTCTAGTTTCCTTACAAGGTCTAGTCCTGACTGCAATCCCTTTGTTGAATGGTCCTCAGACCGCTTTCGGGAATCATCCAAATAAACAAAATATATCCGAGTGTCGTAGATATAATGAGCAAGTGTTCATTGATTCACTATGGCTAATGATACATATAAGAAGAAGACCTCCAAAGGTTTAATTCTTGTTGAGTTAAATTTGTGTTTATTCCTTTCATTTTTTGTTGTTTAAATTTTGAGTGAGGAAGTGTTATCATTTATTCAGGGTTTTAAGGACTTTGTAGTGGAACATTTCCGCAACCGAGCTCATAATATTATGGGAGCATGCAAAGCATACAGGGAAGGTGCTCAAGCTGATTCTTTGGTCAAAAGTGGTTTTCATGATGTTGATGAGGGTAACAAAAGTGGTTTTCTATATGTGAACCAATGGAAGAGCTTGTCAAAGAGTTTGAGTGAATTGGTGCTAAGTACTGAAAAATTCCATTGCTGCAAAACAACATTCTCTATGAATTCCCAAATTTGAGACTTTACTCAAAAGTCTATTACATCTTACTATATGCAGTTTTTTATTTAAACATTTCAAAGACAGGTATTGAGTAATTGAACTAACTATTGTCACAATGGCTTGTGGGGAGCCTACACTTTCTTGCAAATTATTTGAATTTCCCTTTCACATTCATTATCGTTCTATCGTACCAATTCATTATTCCTGGATTGCCATATATAGAATAGAAATGAGATAATTTCAGCTTCCTGTGATATTCAAGTCAGGTTTATATCCAAACTAGTTGTTGAATATTTACATTTGAAGTGGGTGTTGAACACACTTTTTTTATATGGTAGGAGTCAACTTCAAATTATTTGTATCAACCATTTAAACAATATTGAGCCATATTACAAAAAAATTATAATATTAATGAGAGTCTAATTGTTTCACAACATCCTTTTGAAAGTCTTGATTGATCCGGTTATAACTAGCTCTATCTACAATTCAAAATTGATATAAAAAAAAGGTAATTTTTATAAAATTTTGATGTTGGACTCCTGATGTGGTGTGGGCAGAGTGAAAAATGAAAAGTGTGTACCTTATCTCTTACGCGTGTAAAAGTATTTCGGTTACCTTTTGGTTATTGGTGTCACTTATTCAGTTTAATCGATGCCTATGATTAGGGGTGGACATAAATCGTCCACCCGGCCCAACCCGGTGAAACGGGTTACCAAACTGGGTTACAGAGGGTTCAAAAGAGTGGACCGGGTACCAAAAATGGACCCACGGGTACCCAGACCCACCCATCTACGAAACACAACATTTTGTCAAGTGGGGGGAATGGATAATACCTCATGCTCAGAGATTCCTCTTGTTCTCACTTCTCTCACTCTCTCATTTTTCCTTCCCATATTCTCTCACTCTCTCGTTCCCCCACTCCTCTTGTTCCCAGATCTCTCACTCTTTCATTTCAATTACAATGTGATTAATTGTTTCCTTCCCATATTCTCTAATGTTTTCACACACTCTCAGTTCTATCACTCTTAGTTAGGATTTCTGAATCTAAGGTTTTTAATTTAGGGTTTATGATGATTGTTGTTGTTTACAGGTGATTAAAGGCTTTGGACCAGTTCTCTCACTCTACGGGTGATTAGAGTTTGTGTTTTTTTGCTTATATTGTTATTGTTTCGATGAATCTCTTTGTTCTCTCTAACTCTCTAACCTAACTTAGAAACTTGATTTGTGCATAATATTTGATTACTTTGGATTGATCTTTGGTATGCATCAAACAATATATTATTGTGTTAATTATCATTAGTGGTTTATTAGTTGAATTTAATACTAATTAATTCTGAACTGAAGTTGGTAATGTCATGGTCGGTTGTCCATTAGTTAGATGAAGTATTGCTAATTGTGTCAATAGAACATTTTGAGGCCATGCAAGAACAGCTTGATAAAACTGTGACGATACACTATATAGCTAGGATCAATTGATACATTTTGTAACATCTTGGTAGATGAGCAGCAACATACGTTATGTTAATTAACAGTGTTATGTTATTGGTTAACAAATAGTGTCATGTTATTATTTTTTTCATTATTTCTTGATTTTCTTGATTTTCTCTTACAGGCTGAAAATGATGCAGTTGACCAAGACCTTCAAAATTGATGTGTGTTTACTTTATATCAGTATGTCTTTACATGTGTAGAATTAACGGTTTTGATTTGATTAAGCATTGTCTATCTCTTCATGATAGGCATATGGTAGTGGTAGTTTATTGTTTTCCATTTCTTGAAGAGCTTGACATCATCTTTTCATTGGATTCTCAAGCATCTGGTTTTGGTTTAACAAAGTTGTGTTCCATGGGATGATTAAAGATAATGGTGGGAGGGATAAATATTCTGTTAAAATGAAATATTCACTCTTGACACATATGGGTTAAATTGAAATCCATTTGATGTTGTAGAATTTCATTTGTATCGGAACTGTTAGGATCTGCCACTTGAACTTATTGGAATCGACGTTAACTCAATGAGATTTGTTGCTATCGTGACATGATTGGTTATAAAACAAGTTAAACTCAATTAGTGATGTTTAGAATAATTACAATGCTATTTCACTAAAGCTAAATGGTAGATTGACTCTAATGATTTAACTTCTACCAGTGTTAATCAACATTTATATTTATTAATTAAGACTGATATTGTAGTTTTGATTTGAGTATGTTTTATGAGTTTTTACCTTATGCTGAGAAATGTTAAAATTGGTTTTGAATTGCAGGTTAGGTGAGAGAGGAATGCATGTTGAAGAACTAGCAAGAGAGCTCAAGTTATTATTGGACAGGATCAAGTCAGTTCTCTTATTTTTATATTGTCTTGTTATGGGTATGATAAGCATTTGCTTATGATTTAAACTAAAATTTGTTCATAATTCCAGGTTGTCTGTAAAAACTCTTGAAGATGAAGGTATGGTATTCTCCATACTCCCACAGATAATGTTATGGTCTTATCGATAATGTTATGGCATGGCTTAGGTGGAAGTGGCTTAGGTGGAAGTGGAAGCACTTGTAATTCAAGAACCAAAACTTGACACATATATTTTGAGTCCTATCATCCAAAGACCAACAATTTGCAACTGTTTGATATACTTTCAAAAGTTCTCTTGTTTCTCATGTATTGAGTTTTTGTATATGATACGATGGTTGTAATTTTTTCATTTCTTTTTAAGGCATGTGTGGAAGTAGCATAGCAGCTGTTATTTTGGATTGAAGTTTTTGATACTTTGAATTTATTTTGAATCTAAGTTGTAGTAATTTATAGCTCAAAATATTATCAAAATGTATTACTGGGCTCAAAATAATATCAACCCAATAAAACCTATTAAACCGATTGCATAACCTGCAACCCGTCCTTACCCAACCCGTCCAAACCAATTACAAAAATGGGCAAAAATGGGCTTATATGGCTCAACCGCGGGTTGTGATGGGTGACGTTTTTGGGCCCGAAACCGCCCAACTCGGCCCGTTGTCTAGCCCTACCTATGATGGAGTAATTTCTAAGATTATTTATGATGTTTAGGGTATTTGGACAATAAGTAGGACTTGCTCAGATAGATTGAACTTTATGGATATGATAGTGAAAGTAGTGGAAAATTAGTTCTTTCTACATTATAGAAAATAATGATTTCTTCGCTAACCGACTTCTCATATCAATTATTTGGGAACACGTCACTACCCACATTTTATTACGTGGATGGATGATAATCCAGTTCGGGTGGCTCATGCCCTTTGGCCTTACTTATATACTTGTGCGACAACTATATACTTGACTTATTCTTTTTTTTTCTTTATGGATCATTTTTCTTAAGCATGATAGAATGGGACAGATTTAAGCATTACCAGCCCCGCTCTCGCCTTTCTGTACCAATCCCACTAATTGGCGGTAAAAATGGTCACCCATCCCCTCCCCAGTAGAAAACGGATTTCCCCATCCTCATTTGTAAAAGTTGTTTTTTTTAAATACATATTTTTTTCATAACAATCAAAATTAATAATTAAACTAAATATTTAATCATTTTAATAATAATGATAATATTTAATATGTTATTTAAACTATATTTTAAAATTAATAATAATAATAATAATAATAAATTTTCTATCTTAAATTAAAAAAGCTAAATGGATAATAAAAATAAAAATAAAAATGATAAAATAAATTTAATAGATTGATATGGGACGTGATGAGTGTGAGACATTATTAGCATCCACCACTTCCGTAATTAAAAATCGGATTTTACACGCACCCGTAGTTAAATAGGATTTTTTTCTATTAAATTTGAAAGCATGCCTAAATAAAATTATCACAATGCAAGTTGATTGAGGCTAGGGCTTCATATACTACTGTATTAAACATATCTTCAAACATTCTATTTAACAAAATTATTTTAATAAACTTTGTGATTTCTTATTTATTTTTAGATGCCTAATTATAAAATTTGTTTTAGGCCTCAAAAGATATTAGATTACCTCTAACTAAAAGAACATTTGATAGTTATGAACATGAGTACAATTCTCAAAGCGTAATTCAATCATGAAGCAACATATCATTAGCTGGCAAACTCGTGATATGAAACATATTAATACATTTTCTTAAATGTTAGTACTTGATATAACTCCACGGGTCAGTTTCTCACGTTCTCTAGTATTTGTCTTCAAGTGCTTTCATCAAGATCTATTATCAAAATAGTTCTGTTCCTTCCAACACAGACCAATTGAAAGACAAATAACTAAGTGTTGGCCACATGTTTTTTCCTCTTTTCCCTTTGTTGAGTGGTTGAATCAACTTAATAGTAATCGTACAAATCTCCTACTTAATGTACGGTACGTTATTAATGGACCTCAATCCCTCTTCTAGCTGGAGTTAAAATAATATCTTTACAGGAAGGTGCTATTTTTTGGTTTCGCATAGATATTTTTTATTTGAAGTAATCATATTTTCTAATATTACTTTATGTTTAAGTAATATAAGAAGGTGAAATTATAATTCTTTATTTCTATCAGTGTCTTTTATTATTAACAAAATAGTTTATTATAATTGGGTAACTCAATATTCAATTCAATCTAACCCCATAAATTTGTAGTTTTATTCAAACTGATTCAATGATGTTGTGGATGATTATTTTACCTCACCCAACCTTGGGATATGGTTTTGATTAAATGTAACCCAAACCGACTCATATACACTCTTACAAAGAATAATGACAACTAAACAAATGACTTTCATTAATAATGACATTTAATGCAATAAGAAAGTGAATTAATTGTTGGAAAGAGAGAAAATTTGTAACTAATTTTTACTCTCAGATGCACAAGAATAAAAAAGAAGAAGATGAAAGATGGAAAGAGAGAAAATTTGTAACTAATTTTTACTCTCAGATGCCAAAACGGTTACAGTGAAAATTCTGTTACAAATTGAACTTGAGTTCAGTGTTTATATCATCAGAACCACTAAATGAAACTCAAATTAAATCTAAATTCAACTTGAAATGAATGTGAATTTGGATTACACTTCAACATCATTCATTAATCCACATTCAAGACTAAAATCAACAGCACCAATTCCATCTCTCACATGAATAAAGTGTCCAGTCTTGATAGCTTTAGTCAGCACATTTGCAAGTTACTTATGAGTTATATATTTAACAACTTCAAGCACTCCATTTTGAACCTACTTGCGCAAAAAATGGAATTTTGCGTCAATGTGCTTACTTCTTCCATGCAACATTGGATTCTTGACAAGGCTTATAGTTGATTTGTTGTCAATCAACACCCTTACAAGCTTGCTCACCTTGATCTTCAGAACCTGCAATAAGTTCATAATCCAAACAGCTTGACAAGCAGACAAAGCACCTACAATGTACTCAACTTCACAGGTTAACAATGTAACCATTGGTTGCTTCTTGGAGCGTCAAGAAATGGAATCTCTCAGACACTTGAAGAAATATCCAGAAGTACTTATTTTGTCAACTCTGTCTCCACACAAATTAGAGTCTAAATAGCATATCAGCTCTGAATCAGATTTAACACTATAAGGAAACAAAACTCCATACCTCATAGTCCCCTTAATATATCTCAATATCCTGACAACAACTTGGTAATATGACCAATTTGGTTTGTTCATAAACATACTCACAATTCCAACTGCATAACAGATGTCAGGTCTGATATTACAGAGATATCTCAATGAGCCCGCAAATTATTTAAAAAGTGTAGCATGTACATTGTAACACCCTTCTAAAATACCCCAAATGTTTAATTAAAATAACAATAACAAATATATATATCAGAGTAATTATGCACCAAGGGTGTCACACAACACTTCACACATTTCACCATAAAATTCAGTCATGCTCATTATTTAATTCAAAATAACATTTTTTTGCATAATTCGCAGCGGATAGAAATCAAACCAACCATTCAAAACATATAACTGATTACATGTAAAATTATTCAACAATTAAAAACATCTCGTCCCGATGTTACATCTATCAGAGCATGACCCACTACGGAGACTACACTAGACTCCAAGCACTAGCTTCTACTCAATCACTGCTCGTTACCTGAAAAATAGTTGTAAGGGTGAGTTCTCCAATCGATATAATAAGCATTATAAATCATCATGTAATGCTAAGTAATTTAACACGTTTCATCACCCAAATCAGATTACACATTCAGTAACGGCACATCAACTCCAATGTCATACTCAATAACAACATAAAATGCAACTCAAATGAGACTCGACTCGTCATGCATGTGGTACCAATCGGAGCAAAACTCCCAACTTAAAATCATTGCCATTTTATTGGGCATCAAGGCATAAGCCTTCAACTTTCAACTTAAAATTTGCCAATCCAGGCCAACGTGGTGTGAGCAAAGCTCCGACTTAATGCATATGAATGTACATGGCATACACGACTTTAAACTGTCGACAACATAATAATAATAGCAATACAACAATGTTTTCAACAAAATCAACTTATAATCAACTTTGGCTCACCAAGCCTACAACTCAGTATTTTCAACAACTTTAACACAACTTATCAACCTATTCGTATCAACACTTCATAACATAAACTCAACAAAATTACTCATCAAAATTAACGATAATAGGCCAATCACCAATTATGTTCACAACATTAAAATATCAATTTTTCCAATTTCCAACAGTGTTAACCGGTTAACGCCCTGGGTTAACCAGTTAACGCAGGACAAAATACACTTTCTGGCAAAACGCAACAGTGTTAACCGGTTAACGCCCTGGGTTAACCGGTTAACGCAGGAAAAACAGCACATTTCCACAAAATATAACAGTGTTAACCGGTTAACGCCCTGGGTTAACCGGTTAACGCAGACAAAACAGCAGTCCCTGCGCTAACACAAGGCAGAATGCAGAGTTTCCGCATTTTCCGCCGTTGGAGGACCTCCGGACCTCCGATTCAATTTCCGTAAAAAGCTATACGTTCGGGGGAACACGACTCACACAATTACGGACTCAATTACAGCGTTAATACAACTTATTCATCACAATATTTCAGCATTCAACATCCCAATTAGGGTCACTTCAACGGTTTATCACTACCCATGACATGTTAATCTATAATACCCATTAAACGACGATAAACCCCCCTTACCTGAGATAATCCGGCAATCTCTAAGCTTCGAGCTTTTCCGTTCTTCGACCTTTGCTCTCTAGCTCTTCCTCTTTGCCCTTTCTCCACTTTTCACCTTTCAGCCGCTTCTCTGTTTCACGTGAAAACTCTTTACCAACAAATGAATACCCTTTTTCCTTATTCCAACTTATATATTTTCCACTAATTATTATTCCAAATAATAATAATAATAATAATCCAATAATTCAATTTATTTAATTAAATTAATAAATATATTATTAACTTAATTTAAATAATTCTCTTATTTTATTCGGGGTGTTACAACTCTCCCCCACTAAAAGAGTTTTCGTCCTCGAAAACATACCTCAAGCAAATAACTCTGGATAAGACTCTTTCATCTGACTCTCCAGTTCCCAAGTCACATTGCCACCTGCTGGTCCTCCCCAAGCTACCTTCACTAAGGCAATCTCTTTACCCCGCAACTGCTTCAACTCTCGATCCTCAATCCTCATAGGCGATATTTCAACAGTCAGGTTATCTCTCACCTGTACATCATCTACTTGGATCACATGCGACGGATCAGGAATGTACCTCCTCAACTGGGATACATGAAAAACCTCATGCAAATTCGCAAGTGACGGCGGTAAAGCGATACGATAGGCTACCTCTCCTATCCTCTCCAAAATCTGATAAGGACCAATAAATCGAGGTGTCAACTTCTTTGACTTCAAAGCTCGACCAACCCCAGTTATCGGAGTAACACGAAGAAACACATGATCTCCCTCTTGGAATTCAAGTGACTTCCTCCTCTTGTCATGATAACTCTTCTGACGACTCTAAGCAATTCTCATCTTATCCTGAATCATCTTAATCTTTTCTGTAGTTTGTTGAACAATCTCCGGTCCAACCACAGCACTCTCACCGGACTCATACCAACATAACGGTGTCCGACATCTCCTACCATACAAAGCTTCAAACGGCGCCATACCAATGCTCGAATGAAAACTATTGTTGTAGGTAAACTCAATCAAAGGTAAATAACAATCCCAAGCACCTCCCTTTTCCAAAACACAAGCTCTCAAAAGATCCTCTAATGACTGAATCGTCCTCTCAGTCTGACCATCAGTCTGCGGGTGATATGCAGAACTCAATCTCAGTTTAGTTCCCAAAGCCTTCTGCAAACCTTCCCAGAATTTCGATGTAAATCTAGGATCTCTGTCTGAAACAATACTCGACGGAATACCATGCAAACTTACAATTTTCTCAATATACAACTCAGCTAATTTCTCTAACGGATAGTCCATTCTGATCGGAATGAAATGAGCCGATTTCGTCAATCTATCCACAATCACCCAAATAGCTTCAAAATTCTTAATTGTTCTCGGTAAACCAGAGACAAAATCCATACTGATACTATCCCACTTCCACTCTGGAATAGCCAACGGTTGCATTAGCCCAGACGGCTTCTGATGCTCGATCTTTGACTTCTGACAAGTCAAACAAGAATAAACAAAACTCGCAATTTCTCTTTTCATTCCCGACCACCAAAATAACTTTTTCAAATCATGATACATCTTCGTAGCTCCAGGGTGAATACTCAACCCACTACGATGTCCTTCTTCAAGAATACTCTTCTTAAGTTCGGTAACATTCGGAATGCACACCCGACTACCAAATCTCACAACACCATTCTCATCAACTCTAAATTCGCCACCTTGACCTTGATTCACTAGAGTCAACTTATCAACCAAAAGCACATCGGATTTCTGACCCTCTCTGATCTCATCCAGAATACCACTTGTTAACTTCAACATTCCCAATTTAACACTATTGTGAGTACTCTCACACACCAAACTCAAGTCTCTAAACTGCTCAATTAAATCCAATTCCTTAACCATTAGCATAGACATATGTAATGATTTTCGACTCAATGCATCAGCCACTACGTTTGCTTTACCCGGATGGTAATTCAACCCAAAGTCATAATCCTTCAGAAACTCTAACCATCTTCTCTGTCTCATATTCAGCTCTTTCTGATCAAACAAATACTTTAAACTTTTATGGTCACTGAAAACCTCAAATCTTGACCCGTACAAGTAATGCCTCCATAACTTCAGAACAAACACCACAGCTGCCAACTCTAAATCGTGCGTCGGATAGTTCCTCTCATGAACCCTCAGCTGTCTTGAAGCATAAGCTATAACCTGCTTATTCTGCATCAACACGCCACCCAAACCCAACAATGAAGCATCACAGTAAACTTCAAATGATTCCGACGAACTCGGTAATATCAGGATAGGAGCAGTAGTTAACCTTCTCTTTAACTCTTGGAAACCTTCTTCACATTTTGAGTCCCAAACAAACGCTTGCCCCTTCCTAGTCAACATCGTCAATGGTAACGCCAACTTAGAAAATCCCTCAATGAACTTCCTATAATAACCAGCCAAACCAAGGAAACTTCGAATCTCAGCAACAGACTTCGGAGCTTCCCACTTAGATACCGCTTCTATCTTAGAAGAATCAACAGCAACACCACCTCTTGAAATCACATGACCAAGAAAACTGACCTCTTCTAACCAAAATTCACACTTGGACAATTTAGCAAATAACTTCTTTTCTCGTAGAACTCCCAAAACCACTCTCAAATGTTCAGCATGCTCTTCTTCAGATTTCGAATACACCAAAATATCATCAATAAACACCACAACAAACTTGTCTAGGTACGGATGGAAAATCCTATTCATATACTCCATAAATACTCCAGGCGCATTAGTCACACCAAAAGGCATTACAGAATACTCATAATGTCCATACCTTGTTCTGAAAGCAGTCTTCTGAATATCCTCGGTTTTCACACGGATCTGATGATACCCAGATCTCAAATCTATTTTGCTGAACACTCTTGCACCAACCAACTGATCCATTAAATCATCAATCCTCGGCAAAGGATACCGATTCTTGATCGTCACTTTATTCAGTTGCCTGTAGTCCACACACAACCTCATAGTACCTTCTTTCTTCTTAACCAATAGCACTGGTGCACCCCACGGTGACACACTCGGACGAATAAATTTCTTATCCAACAGATCTTCCAACTGACTCTTCAATTCAGTTAACTCAACAGCAGACATACGGTACGGAGCCATCGATATCGGCCTAGTACCAGGTACCAAATCAATCGAGAACTCCACTTCGCACTCTGGCGGTAATTCATTCACCTCTTCCGGAAACACATCAGGAAAATCACACACCACGGCTAGATCGCCAATCACCAGTTTATCTTTAGCCTCCAAGGTCGCTAACAGCATAAACAACTCTGCCCCATCAGCTACTTCCTCATTCACTTGCCTTGCTGATAGAAACAAACTCTTTCCCTCCTCAATCTCAGGAAAGACCACCGTCTTATCAAAACAATTGATAGAAACTCGGTTAAACACCAACCAGTTCATACCCAGAATAACATCAATCTGCACTAGTGGAAGACACACTAGGTCCATCCCAAAGTCTCTACCAAAAATACTCAAAGGACAATTTAAACAAACCGAAGTAGTAGTCACTGAACCCTTCGCAGGAGTATCAATTACCATACTACCAAACATCTCAGATATCTCTAACTTAAGTTTCACAGCACAATCCAAAGATATAAAGGAATGAGTCGCACCTGTGTCAATAATAGCTACAAGAGGAAAGCCATTAATATAACACGTACCTCGGATAAGTCTGTCCTCACTGGAGGTTTGAGTTCCGGTCAATGCGAACACCTTCCCAGTCTGAGATTTCTTTGGCTTCTGACACTGACTTCCAATATGCCCTTCTTCGCCACAATTAAAACAAATCATTTCCTTGTGCTTGCAATCAGCTATTGCATGACCAGTCTTACCACAGCGAAAACACCTCTTTACTTCAGCAGTGCATACATTACTCTTATGACCAGCCTGACCACATTTGAAGCAAACTATACCAGCAGGAGCACCTCCCCTACTGGTCCTCTGAGCCGGAGCAGCTCCTTGTTTCCCTTTTCCCACTGGGGCATCATACGGCTTGCCACGGTTTTGATGTTGCTTGCTCCTGCGGTCACTGACAATCTTGTAATGAGCATTATTGTCTTCCTCAAATATCCTGCAGCTATCAACCAATTCAGTAAAAATGCGTATCTTCTGATACCCAACAGCCTTCTTAATTTCAGAGCGCAGTCCATTTTCAAACTTGATGCACTTTGAAAATTCAGCACCGACACCAGTGTAATGAGGATAAAATTTGGACAGCTCCACAAATTTCGCAGCATAATCAGTGACAGACATGTTTCCTTGCTTCAGCTCAAGGAACTCAATTTCCTTCTTACCACGGACATCTTCCGGATAATACTTTCTCATAAATTCCCTACGGAATACATCCCAAGTAATGACTTCACCTGCCACGGTCAACCTCTCGTGAGTCTCTAGCCACCAGTCATCAGCTTCGACTGCTAGCATGTGAGTACCATACCGAACCTTCTGAGCTGGAGTGCAATCCATAACACGGAAGATTCTCTCAATCTCTTTCAACCATCCCAAGGCTGCATCTGGATCATGCTTCCCTTTAAACACCGGCGGATTCTCTCTCTGAAAAGTCGCCAAGCTACGTGATCCAGCATCTCCACCAGCATTTGGCAAGTTCTGCACAGCTTGTGCCATCGCTTGCATTGCGGCAGCCATTGCAGCGTCATTCCTTCCAGCCATTTCAACTTATCATTACAACACAACTTAAAGTTAGATTGGTAACAATACACAATTGTTAGACAGTAACGACACGACAACTGGCCGGACAGACCGACCTGCTCTGATACCACTAATGTAACACCCTTCTAAAATACCCCAAATGTTTAATTAAAATAACAATAACAAATATATATATCAGAGTAATTATGCACCAAGGGTGTCACACAACACTTCACACATTTCACCATAAAATTCAGTCATGCTCATTATTTAATTCAAAATAACATTTTTTTGCATAATTCGCAGCGGATAGAAATCAAACCAACCATTCAAAACATATAACTGATTACATGTAAAATTATTCAACAATTAAAAACATCTCGTCCCGATGTTACATCTATCAGAGCATGACCCACTACAGAGACTACACTAGACTCCAAGCACTAGCTTCTACTCAATCACTGCTCGTTACCTGAAAAATAGTTGTAAGGGTGAGTTCTCCAATCGATATAATAAGCATTATAAATCATCATGTAATGCTAAGTAATTTAACACGTTTCATCACCCAAATCAGATTACACATTCAGTAACGGCACATCAACTCCAATGTCATACTCAATAACAACATAAAATGCAACTCAAATGAGACTCGACTCGTCATGCATGTGGTACCAATCGGAGTAAAACTCCCAACTTAAAATCATTGCCATTTTATTGGGCATCAAGGCATAAGCCTTCAACTTTCAACTTAAAATTTGCCAATCCAGGCCAACGTGGTGTGAGCAAAGCTCCGACTTAATGCATATGAATGTACATGGCATACACGACTTTAAACTGTCGACAACATAATAATAATAGCAATACAACAATGTTTTCAACAAAATCAACTTATAATCAACTTTGGCTCACCAAGCCTACAACTCAGTATTTTCAACAACTTTAACACAACTTATCAACCTATTCGTATCAACACTTCATAACATAAACTCAACAAAATTACTCATCAAAATTAACGATAATAGGCCAATCACCAATTATGTTCACAACATTAAAATATCAATTTTTCCAATTTCCAACAGTGTTAACCGGTTAACGCCCTGGGTTAACCGGTTAACGCAGGACAAAATACACTTTCTGGCAAAACGCAACAGTGTTAACCGGTTAACGCCCTGGGTTAACCGGTTAACGCAGGAAAAACAGCACATTTCCACAAAATATAACAGTGTTAACCGGTTAACGCCCTGGGTTAACCGGTTAACGCAGACAAAACAGCAGTCCCTGCGCTAACACAAGGCAGAATGCAGAGTTTCCGCATTTTCCGCCGTTGGAGGACCTCCGGACCTCCGATTCAATTTCCGTAAAAAGCTATACGTTCGGGGGAACACGACTCACACAATTACGGACTCAATTACAGCGTTAATACAACTTATTCATCACAATATTTCAGCATTCAACATCCCAATTAGGGTCACTTCAACGGTTTATCACTACCCATGACATGTTAATCTATAATACCCATTAAACGACGATAAACCCCCCTTACCTGAGATAATCCGGCAATCTCTAAGCTTCGAGCTTTTCCGTTCTTCGACCTTTGCTCTCTAGCTCTTCCTCTTTGCCCTTTCTCCACTTTTCACCTTTCAGCCGCTTCTCTGTTTCACGTGAAAACTCTTTACCAACAAATGAATACCCTTTTTCCTTATTCCAACTTATATATTTTCCACTAATTATTATTCCAAATAATAATAATAATAATAATCCAATAATTCAATTTATTTAATTAAATTAATAAATATATTATTAACTTAATTTAAATAATTCTCTTATTTTATTCGGGGTGTTACATACATCATCACCCTTAACATCAGAATCAAACCTGTGATTTGGTTCAGCAGGTGTAATTGCAGACTTGCAATTCATTAGCTCATATCACTTCAGAAGTTCAAGTTCATACTTCAGCTGATGCAAAATTATACCCTTATCAGAGTACAAAATCTTCATCCCTAGAAAATATACCATATTTCATATATCAGTCGTCTCAAACTCATAATTCAACACCTTCTTGAACTTGACTATCTCATCTAAACAACTCCATCTTAGCAATATGTCATCAACATATAGACACACCAGAATCATATTGTTATCAGATGTATACTGAACATAAACATCATACTCCATCTCACATTTTCTGAATTCTTGAAGCTTGAAAAATGAATCAATTTTCAGATTCCAAGCTATAGGAGCTTGTTTCAGTCCATACAAATCTAGTAGATTGTGACACATAAACTTCCTCTTGTAAATGACCATTTAGAAGTATATATTTCACATATAAATGCATCAGAGATTAAATTCTACTATCATTTATAAAAATCACCAATCTGATTGTTTCATGCCTAGTTACAGGTGCAAATACCTCAAAGTAATCTAATCTAGATTTCTGTAGAAATCCTCTAGCTAATAACTTTGTTTTAGGTTTTCCAATTGATCCATCTAGCTTTAGTTTCAACTTTTAAACCCATCTCACGTTGATGGATTTCTTGTTCTTTGGAAGCTCAGTAAACTCCCAAGTTTTGTTTCTTTCTATATCCTCAAGTTCTTCTTTCATGGCCTTCAACCATACTTTCTTCTTGAGAGCTTCTTCAGTACTAACTGGTTCAATTTCTACCAACATGGCACACTGGATGACTTCCCCTTCAGAGTCTATCTCATTATTTGTAAACATTTCAAACTCTGCAAATCTTCTTGGTATTTGTCTGATTCTTTGTGGCCTCTAAACTTGTTCAAAATCTTCTTCAGATGCTGGAACAGTATCAAATGATGGACTACCTTTAGAGATTGGACCACTATCAAAAGTATGATTATCTTCATAGATATGATTACCACCAGACTTTGGATCAGATTCAGATTCACCTTTAGAGTTTTCTTCATACCCATCTTCAGAGGCAGAATCTTCTTCAGAGGTAGATTCTCCTTCAGAGGAAAAATCTCCTTCAAAGTCTGAAATATCTTCAGAAGTTAACTCAGGTGCTAACACTGAACCAGAGTTGGATTGAGACTTACTCCAATCTCATGCTTTTGTTTCCTTCATAATGACATATTTGTTGACTTCCACCTTATTAGTGACTGGACAATAGAGCTAATAAGAACATGTATTGTGGTACCCAATCAATAACATTTATTTACTTCTATCATCCAGCTTTTTTCTAGTAGCACCTGGAACATATTTCCTAACAAACATAACCAAATACTCAGAAATGAATCACACTTGTTGGTTGGACACTTGTTGAGCACATACGTTGTAGTGGCAACAACTTCTCCCCATATGGTGTGAGAGAGCTTTTTCTCCTTCAGCATGCTCCTTTTCATATCAAGCAAAGTCGTGTTTCTTCTTGCAGCAATGGTACACAAAGTACTTATTTCCTCCAAGTGAAGGTACTTCAAATGGTCCACATACATCAGAATGCATTACTCTTAAAGCATGTTTTTCTCTTGAACACACTTCTGATTCAAATGGCAATCTAGGTTGCTTGCCTTTCATGCATATCTCATATGACTTATCAGGCTTCACAATCTTATGAATGCCATGTAATAGCTTCTTAGAACTCAGATGCTCTAAGATTCTGAAGTTCAGATGCCCCAATCTCTTGTGCCATAGCTCACTGTCACCTTCAACACGTTCTGCACTAAGGAATTTATTTTCATTTGTCTGCATATTCACCTTGAATGTTCTATTTATTTCCTGTTCAAATTTCATAATCAACTTCTGATTAGAGTTATACAATTTCAAGAGATTTTCCTTCATAGTAACTGAGAAACCTTTCTCAACTAGATGACATACACTCATAAGATTTCTCTTCATGCTATGAACATACCAAACATCCTTGATCAGAACACTTTTGCCATTCTTCACTCTGACTTTGACATTTCCCATTCCTTCAGCATTTAGGTGCTTATCATCAACACATTTGATCTTTGTCCTTTTTCTAGAGCCAAAATTAATCAACCATCATTTGTTTCCAGTTAGGTGACGAGCATCCAGTGTCCATATATCACCAGTCTACTAAATATACACCATCAAATTCATAAGCCATCAATAGCACAAGTTCATTATCAGACTCTCCTCTGGCTATGTTTGCTTCTTCGGATTTCATTTCCTTATTTGACCAGCAATCAGCAACAAAGTGGCCAAACTTCCTACAACAGTAGCATTGAACCTTTTTCTTGTCAAACTTCTCATTTCCCTTCTGATGTTTCTTCTCCTCAGGGTTAGAGGCTTCTGGATTCTGATAACCACCACCAGGTCTCTGCTTGTCCTCTGACCAATACTGTTTTTGATTCTTCTTACCAGAAGACACTTTCAGAGCCTGCTCTACCTATCTTTTAGAGTTTCTCTTAGTCAAACGCAACTCTTGTTCCTCTAGAATACTTTGCAACTATTAAATTCTCATGGTATTGAGGTCCTTAGAAAGTTCATTAATGTAATCAAACTGAGGAGTAAGTGATCTCACTACCTTTTCAATGATTACTTGTTCAGAGAGAGTTTCTCCATAATATTTCATCTCATTTGTGATCAGAATCATTTTGGCGGTATAATCAGGTACCTTCTCATTAATCTTCATGTTGAGATTCTCATACTGTTTACATAGATACAGAAGCTTCACCTTATTCACTAATGCATCACATCCGTAGCATTGTACTAGTGTGTCTCATGTTGCCTTAGTCGTCGTTGAATCAACGATCTTCTCAAACATATTCATATTTGCACACTGATGGATATAGAACAGCGCCTTTTGATCTTTCTTCCTCGTTTCTCTATGCATATTTCTTTGCACTTCCGCTGCATCTACTGGAACCACCGTGTAAGCTTCACTGACGAGATCAAGAACATCTTGAGCATCAAACAACACACGCATCTAAATCATCCACAAATTTCAAAATTCTTTTCTTAAAATATTGGAAGCTTTGTGTTCAAGCTACCGCTTTTGTTGTTCGTCTTTGTTCTTATACAAATTCACTAAAATCTCACCAATACTCGTGTTTCCCAATCCCTTAGAATCAAGAAATGTGATTTTGTTTTAATTCAGATCTTTAATTCATCGTGACTTGAATGAACAAAATCAATCGCACACGTCTAACGTACACTCGTGTTTCCCGTTCCTGAATTAGAACTGGAGCTCTAGATATATATTGTTGGTGCACAAGAATGAAAAGAAGATGGAAGATGGAGAGAGAGAGAGAGAGAGAGAGAGAGAGAGAGAGAGAGAGAGAGAGAGAGAGAGAGAGAGAGAGAGAGAGAGTTTATAACTAACTTTTACTCTCAGATGCAAAAACGGCTACAGTGAAAATTCTGTTACAAACTGAACTTGAGTTCAATATTTATATCATTAAAACCACTAAATGAAACTCAAATTAAATCTAAGTGCAACTTGAAATTAATGTGAATTTAGATTACGCTTCAACATTAACTTGGTAGAAGAATATAAAAAAAGGCGATAAACACAAATGTTTGCTTATCCAGCTCGATCAAATGATACTTCTAGGGAAGAGAGGAGAGCATCTCTTCAATTTACTATACTACAAAAGTTATTATAAGATATTACAAATGATTTACAAGAAAATAGTCTTACAATTCCCTAAAACAAAACTTATTTTATACCCAAGTGTTTCTCAATCTCTCCAATTCTCAACACAGTAATCACTAAAATCCAAGGTGTTTAACAGTATTGTCTGATCCTTCTAGATAAATCCAAAGGTTTTCGTAAACCCTAAACTCTTATTTCTCCTTTTAGCTCTAAAGTTCTAAATATTGTCACATCTATTTATAATTGCTAAAACCTAACATATTCACAACAAAGCCCAAAACACAACTCATTAACATATGAAGTCATGAACTGGACCAAAAAAATCTCAAAACACGTAAAACGAGAAAACTAGATGGATTATTGGAAAACTCTGACAACGTATGAACCGACTCCGACCGAGCGCTACCGCCGACCTCCATTGTTGCCTCGTCTCGCCGACTCTCCTCCGATGTCGGCCCACGTCCGGCCGTTGACCCTCTTCCGCCGCCGACAAAATTATGTAACTCCTCCACCGCATGCCACCGTCAATCGTCGGCCGCGGTCATGTCTTTGACACCTTCGTCTCTTATTTTTGCTTGATTTCTGAACCTCTGACTTTTTGGATGACTTTTTGAAATTTACGATTTTCTAGCTTATGCAATCTTCAAATATGTTTTCTTCTCTTCATCAGTTAAGATTTTAAAGCATACTTCAATATGGAAGATATGATAAACAGGTACTTAGCACATAGTTATACATAATAAATTAAAAAAAAAACATGCACGTAAAAAAATATATAATTATGCAAAAAAAATATTTTAATAAAAAATATATCAACACAAAAATAATTAATCTAACAACAAATTTAAATTTATAATTAAGTGACAATTAATATTTATTTGTTTATTAGCGGATATGAATATCCATTTAAAAACTATTAAACTATTACATTACTTATGTATGACTTCATTAATTAATTTATGTTTATTGTAGATGTATTCATGATAAATTTTATTTTCAGATACAACTTCTTTTGTCATGTTTAGCATGACTTAGATCTAACATAAATTTTAGGATGATGTTATTTAAAATACAAAAATCATCGGCTAACAAATCACATATTTTTTTAGAAGTAAGAAAGATTGTATTAATGCCATGAACGATCAAAGATGTGTGACGAATTATGGCGTGTATGAAGACATAAATCATTTGTTTGTAATATGTGATTTTTTGGTAGGTTGTGCCAATTATTTTTAATTGGTTACTATTCTCTACGATATCCCAAGGAATGATTTTGGACCATCTCTTACAGTTCGGGGGACTCAGTGGTTTTTTGAAAAATATTTAGTTGACTTTTAACACTATCTGTTTCGCAGTGGTTTGGGTTATTCGGAAAGAGTGAAATAAGCGTTTTTTTTCCAGAATAAAGTGGAACATTTGCAAATGTTATCTGAAAGGGTAAAACTTCGGTCATTTTGGTGGTTAAAGTCGAAATTTGTTACTTTTAATTATGACTAATAGTTATGGAGATTAAATCCTTTATCTTGCTTATCATATGTTATGTAGATTGCTTTTCGCTATTTTTTTCAGTTTGGATTGTAATTTTGAATTCTTTCTTGTCTTTTTCGATACATCTTGTGCCAGATTGACTTGTTTTGGTCGTTAATATATATATATATATATATATATATATATATATATATATATATATATATATATATATATATATATATATATATATATATATAACAACGAGAGTTTAGGCTATGCAATACAAGCTAAAAGATTTACAAGTCAATCATTCAAAAAAAAAACTAGAGGTCCATTAGAACTTGCTTCAAACCATCCCACGATAGATTTTTAGCTAATGCCACAATTTTAATAACACCTTTATGGCCTCCTTTAAAGAGGATTTCGTTCCTAACTAACTAGATAGACCAACTAACATATAGCCAAAATAAGATACACAAATTCTTCTTAATCTTTCCTTTCAAGAGATTTCCAAAGGCCTTCAAATGGTCCAAAACCCCAACACATGTAGACAGTTAACCATAACCAATCCACTCCAAAATACTTTGCCACACGCGTGCTTCCACTGGACACATAAGAAAAAGTTGGAAATAAGTTTCACCAGTTCCTAAACAAAGTGGACATACTGGATTCTGTAAACACGTAATGATCCCTATTTTAGTCGATTCATCCCTTGTTTGAATTCTATTAAAAAGAAGTCTCAAAGTAAAGTCTTGAATGTTGCTTGGGACGTTGGATTTTTACACCAGCTTTAAAGCACTAGACATATTCTAATTCTAAGTGGGAACCTGCACCATAAATGATTTCCATCCTACAACATGCAGCCTTAACCGAGTAACATGCTACATATCACACCATCAAACAAAAGCATCGGCTAAAACCAGATTTGGACTAACATTAATAAGAATATTTTGCAGTTCCTCCTATTCACTCCTTATTGCACTTTCAAGAAGATCATGATTGATCCTCATATTCCAAATCCAAACATCATTAAGCTAATGGCCATCGCCATGCACTTTTGATATTGAATCCTACACAATAGCAAATAAACCAAGAAATAACAAATTCAAAGGATTTGAACCCTTCCATGTGTGTCTCCAAAAGTCAATTTCTAAATTATTTCTTAATTTACGAGCAATGTTATTTCCAAACCAATTTGGATCTTACCTCCAAACACCTACTAAAGCCCTTAGTCTCTCCACCAAAGTGAAGCTTTCCTAGAATTAATATACCAAAAAGGGTCAAGGATCAAACCATTGATATCTCCATACCTTAAAGCTATATGAGGGTGTCAAATATAGTTATGCATTGAAATGACTTTCCATGCCCATTTGTTTAGAAATGCCAAGTTGAATGATTTGCAATGCTTGGCCCATAAGCCACCTTTAAGTTTCGATTTGCAAGTTGTTGACCAGGAGACCTATTTTATTTTCCTCTTGTTCTCTTCACTTTCGATGAAAGCTCGTTGAGTCTTTGTAACTTTTTAGAGAACTACTTTAGGTTATTTGTAGAAGGAGAAGTAGAATAGAGGGATGGAATTCAAAATTGAGTTTAAAAGAGTCACTCGACCTACAAGAGAAATCAGTTTACCTTTCTAAGAAGAGAGTCGATTGCGAAGCTTAAGCAAAATTGGATCCCAAGTTGAACTCCTACGAGGGTTGACCCCAATTGTAAGTCTAGAAAAATGAAAGGGAAGTGATTGATTGCACAAAATAAGAAATTAGATGTTGCCAATAAGAAATCAGGATCAACATTAAAACCCAAGATTTTACTTTTATGAAAATTAACTCATAATCTAGATGTCATTTCGAAACCACGCATTACAACTTTAATTGACCAAAAATTTCCCCACAATGTTTTCCCCAATATAATCGTATCATTCGTAAATTGTAGAAGATCTAACTCAATATTTTATGTCACTTTGAAAGGATGAAAACTCGACAATGAACAATCATTTTTCATAAGACCTGACATGCCTTCAACCACAATAATGAAAAGAAATGGAAACAACGGATCTTCTATGTTAATCTAAAATAATTGTTAATAAAAATTTAATTAATATATTAAAAGTATAAGAATATTTTATTTTAGGATTTAATTGAAATTCACTCACAGTGTAAAAGAATTTTACAGTGTCGATTAATCATATGCGTTGGATATTGAAATAAGTTTGACTTTTATTTTAAAAATCTATAAAGTAATGCAAACGAGTGATGATGATGAAACGACATTATAAATATTTTTACATGACAGTGCATAATAATTAATCCCTTTATTTTATCAATTAGTCATAATTATAAAAAAAAAATATTTTAATATCTCTAAAATAACACATATAAATAATTATAATATTCTAACTGTATAATTTTTTTTTATATTGACGATAATAACATCTGACCATATAATTATACTTTTATAATAAAAAAATATATCTCTGCTGAAACAATATTGAACTTGATGGGTAGATGTTTTCTTTTCCAAGAATTGAACTATATAATAAAATAAAAAAGGTAATACTACTACTAGTTAGAAGAGTAGAATATATGTTATACACGTGTGCGTACCAGATTGAAGCCCTAGGGTTGATCCCAACACAGGCCAAATTGAAAGTGATTGATCCTAAAGGTATGAGGTGAATGAGTATGGGAGATGTAAAGAAGAAGAAAAAAACGTACAAATTAAATCACATTCATGGCCATATATCAATTGCCACCTAACATTTTACTGCTCTCACGTTTATATTTAATTTCTTCTCATGGCCTACCATCCCTAATGCTATCTACCAAATTTAGACATTATTTCATTTTGCTCTTTGTTCTTTTGGCACTAGTTTCAATCATTCTTTTATTTTTATTGTTATCAAATTAATGTAAGTCACATTTTTTTCTTTCTGATATAGATTCTAAGTCACAGATAATATGATGTTGAGACTTAAGTAGTACTACGTAGGAAGTAGGCATGACAAAGCGCGTTTCGGATATGGTTTTTATTTTGGTAAATTCAAATTTGAATTCTCAAATAATTTATATTTTTCATCCTCAACCATAATGGAGAGTTAAAATCCAAATTTATGCCTAAAATAAAATATCATCTCAAAAAATTTCATACACATTTTAAATATTTTAAATAATTAATATAAATAAAAATATCAAAATATTAGACACATATTTAATATTTTAAATTATCAAAACTAAGTATAATGTCCCTGTTACCCGACTCGTTCATATTTTTTTTAATCGGAAATAACCCAAAACTAAACACAAATTCAGTCAAAAGTGAGTTGTTCCCGTCAACTTCGAGGCAAGTTCGAGTGAATACCTCCGAGTACGAGTTATGTTGTAATACCTATTAGGAATGTTGGAAATTCGCCTTAATGCGGAATTTCACCAAATCTATGGAGAATTCTGAACCAAATCTTGATGAACTAGGATCAATCTTTATGATTAATTACTCTAGTTGTTCTTCACTTTTTACTCGAGTGAATCAACCACACATTGGTTGCAAGATTTCGCTGCATAAAGATATAAAGGTAATGGAAGGATAGTATTGTATATTCATGAAGGGACATATTTAACTTGGTTAAATAATTGATCTAATTAGGGATTGTTTGTCTGGTTAAGAATCCAAACATTTTAAAATCTTTGGTTTGGGAAATTAGTTACTTAGTAACTGTTTCGGTTGGAAGGCTTATCTGATTCAAAATCTTTCATAAATTCGAGATCAATCTAGTATAAAATCTCATGTTGGTTCGTAGTTTTCCTGTGAAATCCCTGGTTTGGTTCGCAAGCTTAGTCTGATTAGAAGCTTGTTAAGGTTGGAGATCGGTCCAGTATAAAATCTCATATGTTCCTGGTCAGACTATCAAAATCCCAGGTTGATTCATGAGTTCAGCCAGGATTAAAAGCTCACACAGGTTCGAGATTAGTCCATGTAAAATCTCGGTTTAAAGCTTGAAGAATAACCGCTTCAAGTCATTGTCTAAAAATAAGACCCACCATTTTAAACCGTTGTTTGAAAGGAAGTTAGTCATAAACTTCATTTACCTTGTATAAGTGGGATAAAGAGTTCAACGTGCTAAAATTTATTAAGTTTATTGGATATTCTCAAGAACAAATCTTGGGAAAAATATTATGTCTTTTTTTTTTTACCAAACCTCTATAGTATCTAGTGTTGTATTCTATCCCTTAACTCTTTACTTTGAGCATTTTATTCTTAATTTTCTGGTGCTTATTTCTAAAACTTTTTTAAAATAGTTTTAAACTCAAAAAATAGTTCTAAATATTTTTCAAACTCATGTTTTTTTGAAAAGCAGGTGGAGCATCCGCTTTCATTTTGAGTAGATAGATCCAAATGTATTTGATGAAAGCTTTTACAAAAGTAATGTAATAAGAGTAATCGCTACTAAAAGAAGGAAAAGATGGTCCTACAAATCAATATGGATTAATTCAAACGGACAATCATACATAATTTTAGACAATAGTGTATGCAATCTATGTAATTTGCCAAGACAATAGGAATTAAAAAATTCAATAGAACTTTTATTGCTCAAATGTTTATTAAATAAGTCAAGAATACTATGAATAAATCTAGGACCATATCTATAATGCAAAATGCACATATTATAGTAATTGAACCTGCATTATCAAAACTATGAGCGTCAATAGTATTATTTACAACATAACTCACATTTTGAGACTTGTTGCATATGAGCTTTCTTGAAGATTCTAAAGCTAGATTTTAAAGCAATACAATCATTATCATCAAGAAATCCTTCAAGTAGCATTACATTAGATGTATGTGATTTGACATAATATTTGTCAAAATAAGATTCCAAATACACATTGTTATCCTTGGCATATTTAGACACCCAAATTATATTTTTAGTAATTCTAGGAACATTAAGTAAGTTGTTTAGATTCAACATATAATTGAACATAAGTTTGGATCTAAATTTTGAGA
Organism: Lathyrus oleraceus; assembly: GCF_024323335.1. Lineage (NCBI taxonomy): Eukaryota > Viridiplantae > Streptophyta > Magnoliopsida > Fabales > Fabaceae > Lathyrus > Lathyrus oleraceus. The sequence goes on along the minus strand of NC_066584.1, from coordinate 1,476,260 downwards.
AACCACCTGATTTGACTACCAAGCTACGACCATTATCAACTATAGCGTAATTTATATGGACCTTCACAAAGAATGTTTATTTTGTAAATAAGAAGTACTAAAAGTAATGTGATGGGACGACCCAACTATAATGTAATGTATATGGACCTTCACAAGAGTGTTTATTTTGTAAATAAGAACTACTAAAAGTAATGTGATGGGACGACCTATCTCTACAAACTAGGATTGGGATTCAAGGCATTGAGGTACTTGGAGTTCATCTTGATGAGTCCAAAGAGCAATTGCTTGTCGGGATGGATACTTGATTCTTTTTGCCTCCATTATCATTAGAAGGACCAATTGAAGATGAGGGATCATATTTGATGTAGAGTTGATAGATTTGTCAATTACCTATGATGTAGACTTGTCTTCCACACCCTCTACCATGATTAAAACGTCCATACTACGAGATTATTGATAGGAGCCAAATGGTCCACCATTTCTACTAGAGTTAAGACTTGTTGTGGCCTAAATAACAATTGCAGTTGTACAAAGAATTGATTGTTTTTGGCGAAACTTGTCTAGTTAGACTTTTTGAACGTTCAAGAGGGCTTCTACATCATATATATATATATATATATATATATATATATATATATATATATATATATATATATATATATATATATATATATATATATATATATATATATATATATATATTTCAATTTCTTCTCCATTACCATAAATCATCGGTATAAAAGACTATATTTTTTTGGTAGATCTTAAAGAACCGCCTCTATTGTGGTCCCTTTTAGTGATATGATCTCTAATAACTAGCAAATGAATCATTTATGGGTCTAACTCATAAGAATATTTAAAGATAGAACAATTATCTTGGTGACTTTTAATTTTATCCTTAGTTAGAGGGTGGATTAGTTCAACTGACAATAATATTTGAATTTAATTGATATACTCTAATAATGTAAAGATTTTTTAAACTATCAGTTAATCACATTATTTGAAATATTTGACTTTTATTTTAAATATTTAAAAAGTAATACAAATAGATGATTGTGATGCATTGACAGTGTAAAACTTTTTATAATGACAGTGCATAACAATTAATCTCATAATATTTATAAATCAATAATTTTTTTTGCCATAATAATAATAAATAATAGTTACATCTTGTTTCATTAATAATATAATTATTTCATATTATTTGCGCATATATTCAAAATATGGGCAGTACACACTTCACACCCCGAGTAATTTCTTGACAACGTGACAAGTCCTCTAGGCTCACCCTCCCCACCTAAAACTTTAATTATACTATTTTTATACAAAAAAAATTTATTTTCATTACATTAATTTCAGAATCCAACTGCCTGTAATATATTCTTATTAAATAAAAACAACTGTGTGTGAGCTGTTTTATTTCCCACAAATAAATTTAACCCATGGATTTTAGTCTTTATAAACATTTTTTCTCATTTTGCAAATTTAAAAGTTTGCTTATACTTTCTCCAATCTTAAAGAAATATTTAAATAAAAAAAAAAAAGTAAAACAATTTTACTTTTGACAAATAGCTTAATAATCAAAATTTTACTCTTTAAAACAAATAATAATATCTAGTATGTTAAAATTTTAACTCACGCATCTTCAACATTACTGTATACCTATTGGAGTCATATTAACGCACAAAACTTTATATTAATATTATTTTAAAAAATTATTGATTTATGAAAGATTCAACAAATATATCATCAATATATTTGAATTATTTAATTCAACTAACAAATATGATTTCTCTCACTCGCTATTATATTACATAATTTTATTAAAACATTTGTCTCTTATAATAAAGATAAAACACATTTATTGGACAGGACCTCGAGCAGCTGAAGTTCTAGTAGTAGTTATGATCCTAATTGTTTGTGTATAAATATTCATGTAAAATACATTATCCTATAATACATTTAAAACCTTCTTTATTTCATTCACAAGAAGGAACAAGTGTTTGTTGTGTTTCTCCAATGACTTCTTCGTTCTTGATCCATTTCATTCTATTCTTTACTTTGTGCTTCAAAGCAAAGGCTGTGATAAAGCTTCCTCCAAATGTTACAGTTCCAGCAGTGATAGCATTTGGAGATTCAATCGTTGACTCAGGAAACAACAATCACCTCAAAACTTTGGTCAAATCTAACTTCCCTCCTTATGGCAAAGATTTTCAAGGTGGTGTTCCAACTGGTAGATTTTGCAATGGAAAAATTCCTTCAGACATTCTAGGTATTCTCTCTCTCTCTCTCTCTCTCTCTCTCTCTCTCTCTCTCTCTCTCTCTCTCTCTCTCTCTCTCTCTCTCTCTCTCTCTCTCTCTCTCTCTCTCTCTCTCTCTCTCTCTCTCTCTCTCTCTCTCTCTCTCTCTCTCTCTCTCTCTCTCTCTCTCTCTCTCTCTCTCTCTCTCTCTCTATCTATATATATATATATATATATATATATATATATATATATATATATATATATATATATATATATATATATATATATATATTCATTACAACATTTTCTTTTCTATTTTCTCTCATTTCTAATCATCAAAGCAAAACATTTGTTGAGATATTTGTTCAAATTTAGAAACTTATTTTTGTCTTCATTTGTACAGTTTTTCTTTAGCACTATGATATTTTGGGTGTGAAAATTGACAGATAGCCATTTTGATAGGGTCTGAATGTAGTAATTTTTGAATTGGGGAAAGAATATTGGTCGTTTAATATATATTACCAATTTTTTTTGTGTTTTTCATCTATAGATCTTTTTGGCTACAAAATTACTTCATGAAGTTATGATTAAATTAAATTGATAACATAGCAATAATTAGTAAAAGAGAAGAATAGTAACAAGTATTAAAAAGTTTGATTGTTTCATTTATTTATTTATTTTCTATTGATAGATCCTAACAACTTGGAGAAAGTATGAGATCTTCAATCCACCAAAATATTTATGATTTCAGATTTCTTTTTTTGTGGGATCCACCAAAATATGACTTATAATAACATCATGTATGTTCTATTTCCCAGAGACCTATGTATCTTCCTGTGTAGGTTCTTGTTAAATTTAATTGAATATAAAAATATTTGAAGTATGATTGTGATTCAGCAATCATATAAAATATTTTATACCGACAGCATAATAATTAATTTCTTAAAATAAAATATGAATTATATTTTAAATTTATTTATATATATATATATATATATATATATATATATATATATATATATATATATATATATATATATATATATATATATATATATATGAGATTTGAACTTGAAATATTAAAATTAATAAAATAAATTATTTTCATTGAGAGTTGAATTCAAAACCTCTCACTTATTAAATGGGTGCTCTAGAAAACTTATATTTTTCTTTTGTATTTTTCACTAGAAACTTATAAACAAATAACTGTTTTTTCCCAAATTCATGTCTAGATTTTTTGTTACTTTATTTAAATTATATTTTTTCAACCGAAAAAATCAAATATTTTTAGATTTGACATCATTATCCTGATAGTCAAAGAGTTCAATCTCAAAATTAATATATAAAAAATTGTCACATTTATAGAAAGTGGGGATAAAAGATAGGGGGAGAAGAAGAAGGAGGATGATAGTGACAAAACAAAACACTTTAGAAATGTTACTATGCAAGTTAAAATATAAGTGCCTTATTTGCAGTGATCAATAAAACTACCATGCATAAAACAAATTATCAATAGGTCAGATTCTGATTTCCAATGAACTTCCTTGCAGCTGAAGAATTGGGTATCAAGGGGTATGTACCTGCATATTTGGATCCAAATCTCAAATCAACTGATCTTCTTACGGGCGTAGGGTTCGCCTCCGCAGCATCAGGATACGATCCATTGACACCACAAATTGCGGTAAATATATATATATATTAAAAATAGTTTTTTATTAATTAAAATGACACTAATGATTATTTCATAATATTATCAGTCGGTGATACCGTTATCGACTCAACTAGACATGTTCAAAGAATACATAGGAAAGCTGAAAAACATGGTTGGAGAAGAAAGAACAAACTTCATCCTAACCAATAGTCTTTTTGTTTTGGTGGGAGGTAGTGATGACATTGCCAACACATATTTTATTGCTCATGCAAGATTACAATATGACATTCCTGCTTACACTGATCTTATGTCCAACTCAGCCACTAATTTTGTAAAGGTAATACATACTTTATATTTATAAATAAATAAAAAATAGCAGGGTTAGGTTAAATCTTTTATAATTTACTGAGGTCGAAGAATTAGTCTCTGCAGCTGTATTTAGAAGATATTTGATTCATACTAAAAAAACTTTGACTTACTATATGATTATTTTCCCCCTTGAATAGGAAATATACAAACTTGGAGCTAGAAGAATTGCTGTACTAGGTGCACCACCAATAGGATGTGTGCCATCACAAAGAACTCTTGCTGGAGGGATAGTAAGAGAATGTGCAGAAAAATATAATGATGCAGCAAAGTTATTCAATCTCAAACTCTCAAAGGAGCTTGATTCTCTAGGTCACAACTCACCTAATAGCAAGATAGTTTACATTGATGCTTACAATCCTCTACTTGATATCATTCTCAATTATCAAAAATATGGTAATGATATTTGATCTCAAAGTACTATAGAAAAAGTGACTATGCAACCCTTATATTACACATTTGTTAACCAAGTTTTTATTTTCTTATTGAATTTTAGGGTTCAAAGTTGTGGATAGAGGTTGTTGTGGCACAGGGAAACTAGAGGTTGCAGTGCTATGCAATCCTTTTGATACTACTTGTTCTGATGCTTCTGAATATGTGTTTTGGGATAGTTACCATCCTACTGAAGGAGCTTATAGAAAGCTAGTAGATGCGATTCTTCAAGAATCTTTCAGCAGATTGTTATAATGAGTTTGTCAATTTAATTGTTGGATTTTGCAGTCAAAGAATCCAATTTCTTGTTTGTCTGGGGATTAAGATGATTGATTGTTTCAAGTATTAGTACTTACTATCTATTTAAAAGTTGATTTTTGGGAGGTTTTAGTGGAAAAAAATTTAAAGGATTGTGTCTGTATCTTAAAATATATGATATTTTTATAAAAACAATACGATTTTATATACTAATATAATATATTGTTTTTTAAAACTTTTGAAATATTTAACACATTTAAAATATATATGCAACTCTCTTAAAACAAATTCTCGAAGAGAATTTATGTATTCATATAATAGGACAGTTGTTCGTTATGAAAAGTTTATTATTAATTAACAATTGATTAGTAAAATTGATAGTGTTCATATTTGAATTTAAAAAACAATTGGTAAAACAAAACAAGAACAATTATATTGGTATCATCTATTTTGAAAGATGTATAATTTCATATTGTTTAGATCAAGGAAGTTGCTAGCCAGGTTCCACTATTAGAAGAGGAACTTATAGTCTAAGATATATAGCATTGCATCATGTGTGGATATGGCAATGTTAAGCACCATGCATGTGCATGAATACCTAAGAGAGCATGCATGGATTAATATAAATATTAGAGTCATGGTTTTGTAACGAAATCATAATTTTATCATCCACGATTACTTTTCTGCAACAAAATATTGAATTTGACGTGTCAAATTTTTCTTAACTTTTTTCTTTTAACATTCAAATGGTTTTATTGTGAAAATTCTAACAAATTTAGTGAATTTGTTGATAACTTCAAATACATTAAAAAATTTGATGTGAGTAAAAAATAAAAACAGAGACAATTAAATTCAAAAGTGGGTTTATGTTCATACTCCATTTTCAATCTTTTCTTTGCTTGATTGGGAGTGAGACTCGATTTGGTGCCTTTGTTTTTAGGGGTGTGTTGTGAGGTCAGTTGTCCTCCTTTATTCTTTTAGGTGATCGCGTTTACCTTTATTTGGTGATGTGGTGTTTGGTGTCTTGATGTAGACTTCTATTTAGCATGGTGGATTGGTTGTTCTCTTTTTTTGTGGTTTTTCTTCTACTCGTCTTCCCTTGTTTGGGCTTCTGTTTAGCCGACTTTTATCGTTTTAGTGCACTGCTAGTGCTCTTAGCTGTATCTTTTACTCTTTGACTTAAACTCATGCTGATGTCAATTTACTCGTCAACCACATTGTTGTGCTCTCTAAATTGAATTATCATTCGACAACTTTAATCAAGTCCAAACCACGTTTGAACATTGAGCTTGCCATTTGCATCCAATTGCTTTCAACCATCTTTTTTGGCTTAGGTAATCTAACAAGTCCATAAGCATGGTTTTTCAATTGTATTCGACTCCACCTATTTTCTAATGCTTCCCTGAAGGTCCATTTTTTAGTTTTGCAACCCTTCAGACACATTCAAAGTGTAACACCGGCATAATTGTACCTTTGAGATAGTACAATCTCCTTTATTATCTTATCACAAGTCAAAGGATAGTTTGTAATTGTTATGTATTTACTACTAGTATCCCTAATGGAGACCTACACCACAAACTAAGTATTATCCACCGGAGTTTCTAAAATCTTCCTCTCTGTTAGACATGAGACTCCAAACAAAAGAGAGGGTGTGAATTTGTGTGAGATTGAAAGTCCATTTTCAAAATAAAATCTTTTACAAATTTAAAGTTTAAAACTCTTTTGTATAACAGACAGGGTAAAAGCAACATAAATAAATGACTAGAATGTAAAGAGTTAAGGGATAAGAGAAAATACCAAAATTATAGAGGTTCGGTCTTAATGAAGTGACTTATTCCTCTCTCCAAGAATTTCTCCTTTAATGTTTCCACTATCTTTAGATATTTTATAAGATATGACCATGAATCTCCTAATACAAGGATTGGAGTTTTTCAATGGCTAACTTTCCAACCAAGACCGAAGCTTTAAGTACGCAGACCTCCGCAACCAACTGATAGCTTTTAGCATAGGCTAAACTCGCGAACCAAGAGAGACATTTTTAACAAATGACTTAGTTCACGAACCGATTGAGAGTTTTAATAACGGATCCCTCTCAAACCAAACAGAGTTTTTACTTGGTTTACCTTAACAATCAAAATAGATATTTTTACTTGGTTTACCTTTGCAACTCTTAGGCTTTAAAAGTGCAATGCTCGCGGGCCCTCCTTACCCTCGCCCTCATTTTTTTGTTGGGAGGGCCAAGGTTTTAAGTCAGCACACTCAATAAAGCCCGCTTTGTCTTTCCCTTTTTTTTGCAGGCATTTACGTGGTGGACATACTCGTTTAGCTCCCATACTCACAGATATAAAGATTTTACTCTCAAAAGCACTAAGGAAAGTGTGAGAAATAAAGAAATAAAGAAGAGTGAGAGAAATGCATCTCAAATACGTTTTTTGGTCTGTAAGAAACGATGAAGAAGCCCTTTATTTATAGGATAAAGGTGACTAAAATATGGAAACAATCCATGGGTTTTTCAAATATGACCCCCAAAAATGGAAGGTTTTTATTTCTAACTTATGTCAACCATTGAGGGACTTTGCCAATCTATTATAGGTGTTACAAATTGATATAATTAACTATCCCAAAGGCCTAATAGAATATATGTTTCTAAAACATACTTCAATTGATTAAACAGCTCCATAATCAATTAGTTGGGCTTTTAAAATATTTTTAGGTGATTTATGAAATTAATATAGGTTTTTCAAGAGTTTCAAGTGTGTGTTTGTGTGTGTGTGTGTGTGTGTTTGTTTGTGTGTGTGTGTGTGTGTGTGTGTGTGTGTGTGTGTGTGTGTGTGTGGTGTGTTGTGTGTGTGTGTGTGTGTGTGTTTGATTTTTCTTAGTAGAATCAAGAGTTAGTCTTATATCTTTATAGATATTGATCACTCGACACTGACTTGGTGAACTTTCACACTTGCTCTCTTTCACAACTCTGAAGCTTCTTATTCTTTGCCACACTATCTTTGACTTTAGCACTTAATTTGAACCTAGAATCTTCTTCTAATGAGCTTTTGATCCTTCAGGCTCCACTTTCCACAAATCATAACACTTCCCACCTTATAGATAGAAATTAAAAACACAATTACCATAAATTTGATTTGGCAATAGGAAAAACTTTGACGACCTTCAAAACCTAGTTGGTTACACTTTCCTACAACAAACCTCTGTAAGTGTTGGGATGTTTATTCATTTAAATGAACACCTTCCAACTTGATAAGACTCTTTGGTACCAACCTTACCTTATAAATTCAAAGGCAACACAATAGTCAAATGTGTTTCTATCCATTATCTTCTAAAAAAACTCATCAAAATGTAGTGAAACAACCTTCAAAAATCTATCATGCTTTGAACTCAAATCCCCTAGTTTGTTCACATCATGAAAGTCTTCATTATCTGATGATGATTGAACAACATCATTAAAATCTTATAAAATATATAAGACACATATTTTAGACCCTTTAGCTATGATCTTTCCACCATGTGAAATCTTAACCATTCCATGTTCAACTCTAGTGCAATATCGTAGATCATCAAACATGATATTGGATAACAAATTAATTCTATGCTACATAACATACTTCATGTTATGAAGAAGAAACTCACGATCATCGAACATTTTAAGTCTGATTGTAACAATACCATGAATCTTGCAAGCCTTATTATCATCGAGGCAAACTACAATACCTTCCTCTAGCCTCAAAGTTTTAGAGTATTCTTTTCTTTGACACATGTGACAATAGAAACATAAGTTCATGATCCAAATTTCGTCAATCTCAAAACCCGACACCACTAATGCACCAGCACTCCCCTAATTATCTTCCTCTGAGACAACTACAATATGAACAAAATCATCCTTGCCCCTCCTTTCAAGAAAACGCCTAATAAAGTGACCATTTTTATGACAAGTAAAATTTTTAATCATGACTTGTCAAACCTATTTGATTTGGATATCCCTCTAGACTCTCACCTCCTCCTCTTGAGACACTCTAGCATTCATCAATATCGTCAATTTTCAAATCTTTTTTCTTTTAAAGTTACTTGAATTTCACAACGAGTTGGACTTCATTCAAAGCAATAATACTTTTTTTACCATAAAGAAAGGCATCCTTGAACTGCTTAATGGATTAAGTTAATGAGTTTAACAAGAATACAAATTCTCTTCATCATCAATGTTCGCCTCAATGTTCTCCATATCATCAATGATCTTGTGAATTCGGTCAACTGCTCCCTTATGGATTTGTTTGCTGCCATTCGGAATGAGTTGAGTTGTTGTTTCAGACACAACATGTAAGCCAAAGATTTGATCATACACAATGAAGTTTTTCCCACATCAAAGTCGCAATCTTCTCCTTAGTGGTTTCCCTTTCAACTTTTGGCCTTATCGTCATCTCGATTTTCTCTACTTGTGTTAAGTGTGTAGGCATTGATGTATCACCCTTCAATGCTTCAATGCGCTTATCCCGAGTTAAAATTACTTGCATCTTCATTTTTCACAATCTAAAATTATTATCTCTATATGTCATTTAGAACCCATGGATCTCACTTGTAAACAAATTTTTTTTGCCCATGATGGACATCACTTGTTGTGAAAACTCTAACAATTCTAGTGAATTTGTTGATAGCTTCTAACACACCAAGAAATTTGATGTGTGTGACAAAGAATAATGGCAAACAAATTTATGACCTTGACAACATACTTACATGTTAAGAGTAAAGGCAAATACACAAAAATAAAAGTAAAAATATAAGAGACAAGAACAAAGAAACATGTATACCCAGTTCGATCAAAATTAACTTTTATGAATGAAAATGTCTCCTTTGTTCACTATATTTTCAAAATTTGTTACAAGAGATTACAAAAGAGTTGCAAGAAAATAACAACTTAAGTTCCCAAAAACAAACCATATTTTTTACCCAAGTGTTTCTCAATCTCTCAAACTTTCTCTATATATGAATCACACAATTCCAAAGTATTTATATGTGTTTCCCAATCCCCTTACATACCTCCAAAGATTTTCCAAATTCGAAGAACTCCATAACATTTCTACCCTTGCCTATCTAAATATTTCAATAAGATTTCTAACCCTTCTCTTTTTCTTCAGCTCGGAAGTTCTCAAATTTGTGAAGGCAAGAATGATAGAGATACATATTTATATATAATAGAATCAAACGGATCCTTAACAGATCTAAAACACAAGCCATTAACGAATGAATCTGCACACCAAAACAACCAAATCTAATACACATAAGTTGACTTAATAGGATTGAAGCCTGACTCGAATTGCCTGCCGAAGTCGACCAACAATGTCGTTGATTGTCGGTAAGTTGGAAAAACCTACCTGAATCGTTAGGCATGCCCGTTTTTCTTGCATTTGTTTACAGTATGAGTAAATAATTTAGGCATGCACTCTTTATTGTGCAAGGCTCGCCCTGCCTCGCCCCGTTCTTTTTGCAAATGCAGACACTAACATGAATTTTGTAATTTTAAACTTTATGGATACAGGACCCATCAGGCCCTCCCGCCATTATTTTTTCCAGGACGGGCCAAGATTTTACGTTTACTATATCTAATATATCTGTTTTGTCTTACTCCATTTTTTCGAGCTTTTACAGAAAAATCAAAATCATGTTTGTTTACCACCCCTAATTATCAAAGCTCCACCGCACCACAAACGGTCAAACCTGTGTCATCAAATTCTCCACCCCCCTATTGTGACTTAGCATCCTTTGTCAATATTCTTTCAATTTTTCAACTTTCTAACAATTTAGAAATATATTTTCTTTCTCTTTATTACTCAAAATGGACTATTACCTATCTATCATTGATCCATACAACATTGCTCACATTTACGCGATAAGAGAATTGCCATTGTCATTTTTTCAATTATAAACATGTGCTATCACGCAAAAGAACCCACGCACCAAATAGGGAAAAGTTTGATTAAAAAGCTCATCGTTATTGAGCTTAATTCAATTACTCCTTCGCCATTGTAATTCTTGGTTAAATATGAATGTCATTGTACATGAGATGCTTACCATTCTCAATCTCATTCGCCAGATGGGAGACCGGACACATTATGTTGTAAGGTCATTGGAATCCTTTTTCAAAATTTTCCATGATTCTCCACTTATACAAGTGCCATAAGAAATTAGGGGTATTAAAAAGACATCGGTTTCTCTTAATTTAAAAAAAAAAAACAAATTGGATCTAATTAAAGCCCAAAAGCAATAACCCGGTTGTAAATTGATTTACAAAATCCAGATTAGAATGAATCGTTTGGAAATGAAACAACTCTCCGAATCTCTGTAATTGATTATGAGCATCTCAATAGTTTTTATGTGAAACAAATTACTTGTTTCACAACTGTTTTTGTAAATCCTTTGTCCTTATGCTCAGGTATTATTTCCGCTTCACTAGTGAATGTAATTATTTCTACTATAGTCCTGCCACTAAACTCTGGTATGATTACATGAGAATGAGACCCATTACTTTAAGTGAAGATGAACATTAAACAGGGAATTCAGAACAATGTTATTTAATTTTTATTTCAAAGTGGTACAAAGGTCGTTCAAAAATCTACTTGGCAATTACTTGGACACATAAATGTTTAGGGTATAGTCCAATCGAACAAATGGAATAAGTGGAAGAATATTAAATGATAGAGATTAATGTAAACAAAAGTGTGCCAACCAAAAGCATATTAGTCCTATATTACAGGAACCATAACCACAATTAATAAAAATAAAACGATGATTAAACACTTGTAACAGAGTATAGCAATTTCTTAATGAGAAATGAAAGTACAAGCTACTATTAAATGGTCCAGAAAAATCAAAACATATTAAGCAACGGGCACCGCAATATCAGTGGCGTCCAAAACGGCAGGAGGAGGTTGGTTGTATTCCTGAGGTGGGTTGTATTCCTCCTCCTTTGGAGTGTGGATAGTGACAATATCAGGGAGGGGTGTTTTAGGGCCCTGTTTCCCTTTAGGATCCCAATCAAGCATAATCTTTACTTTGATACCAAGAACACCCTACAAGACAATATGAAATGAATTGTTAGCAACTCCATAACAAACAAAATGAATGAACAATTTGAAAACTTTGGGGGCGAAATAATTCTGAGGTAAGAGCATAAGCAAACCTGTCTGAGGAGCACGTGTCTAACTGCAGAGTCGATGTAATCTTTGACTGGTTGCCCAGAAGAAATCATGTATCCATCCTTAAACTTCATGGATTTAGCTCTTTGGGCCCTCAACTTTCCACTGACAATGACCTAATAAAAAAAATTAACAGTTACTACCAAATTAGTACAGAAAGCAATATAATAAATGAGTTGAAAGCCACTTTTTCAAGACATACCTCGCATCCCTTGGCACCACTTTCCATAACAAATCTCAAAACACCATAGCAAGCCCTACAATAGAGAGTGCAGGACACAGTTCAGTCACCGCAAGCACAAAATTGTATTCAAGAATTTAGCAGCTCCCAGATAAACTCTAGCCATGTAAAAATGTGGAATTTTGGAGATATATACTACGATTGCAACAATATGAAATATTACGAATACTGAACAATACAAGAATAAACAGAGGAATGTAATTTTAGACCCAATGCACACACAAACACGGGTCACGTGTTATGATTGCTAAACATAGCATTATCCTTTCTCAAAAGAGAGAAGTGGAAGACAAGATATCAAGTTAGGACACCACACAAAACCTAGAGCTAGTCTAGTTCACATCAATTACTGAATTAAATAAAAACATATGCTCTTCCCGTTTCCAAATCAACAGAATAACATTAACAAAATAACAATGACACAAATACAAATTCATAAAAACCAGAAAAAACAAACTTTTGTATGAGATATGTGGGATACTGAAATATATGAAGAGACAAGAAAAATAGCAAGTGATGAATCTGTTAACTAACAACAACATACACAGTTCTGTAAGAAAAATCCCCATAATTAAACATCAATATTAATATAAGCAGGATACAAAAAATCAAATTCTTGATGTGCAACATTATATATCATTATTATGAAACTCATACAAAGTTGTATAAATATACCTGCGAACAGCAAGACCACCAAGAAGCTTGTAACGCAGAGATTCAGCCTGAGCAATAGCACAAAGTCCTCTATTGTTAACCTTCTCAGCATAAAGTTCAACACTGTTCTCAGGAAACTTGAACCTCTTCTGAACAACTGAGGTGAGTTCTCTAATCCTCCTTCCTTTCTCACCTAAATAACACCCCAAAAATTCCAAAATAATTTTTTAAAGGTTAAAATATGCTTTTCGCCACTACAAATATATTATTTTTGGCTTTTAAAGAACTAAAATCAAATATTCAACCTATTACATATACATGTACCTATTCTAATATGAATAAATTTTAGATGTTCCAAGATATTTTCAAGTATTCAAAAGTTAGTTATAGAGACTAAACCAAAACATATGCAGAATCCATTTGCACAATTAAGCCACAAAAAAAGGCATACCAAATCAAATTCCATCAAAGTAATTGAAATTTCAAAAATTGAGGCAATCACAGACCTAGAACGGCTTGGGTACGAGTAGCTCTGATAATGATCTCAGTGCGCATTGGGGTAACCCTAACCTCAACACCAGAGTAACCATCTTCAGCAAGTTCACGAGTCAAAACCTCGTTCAATTCAGCAAAGAAAACTCCATCGGCAACAAACTACAACACAAAAATTCACAAATTTTAACGAAAACAGATGAAATGAAACAACACTTAAGGTAATATAGGATAAAAATGAAAATCGTGTCACTAACCTTTCTCTTCTTACTCATTTGGGTGGCCATGGTGAAGATGGTAATGGAAACTGTGCCTTGTAAAACTAGCGCCGGCGCCGATAATGATCGGAGAAGTAGAAACCCTAATTTGTTGACACTAGAAGCGATAAGTGATGTTATTCGTCTTAAAAATGATTAAGTCCAGAACGAAAGAGAACAAGCCCAACATGAGAGAAAAGGTCCAAGATATTACTTGATACACCCCCCATATATGTCATTTTATTCTATTTATTACTCACAATTTAGATATTTGCGACAACATCTCGTCTACCAAGTTTTTATGTTATGAACACCTTTGTTTTAACTTTTAAAAATATAGTTCAAAAAAATTTAGAGTGCTAAAAAAATGTTTTAATATATCTTTTATAATTTAAAAGATTAATTTTGATCTATAATCAAATATATAAATATTATTGAATATTAAAATATAGTTACAATTAAGAAGTGTCTTCTCGTTGTTCCGTGAGATTGAGGTTGGGTTAGGGTTCCGGCGTGACCCTTCCCTGGTGGTTATCTAGCTTCGACGACGGTGGTTTCCTCTAATCTGATTTAAATTCCTAATCTTCGAATTAGGGACCTCTCATAGGGACATTGCATGTGAAGTTGTTGTAGCGTTTCTCGTCGTTTATGAGTGATGTTAAAGATGGGTTTGCTTCTGCAAACCCTGCTACCAAAGCAATTGATGATGATTCTATGATACCATGTACGGAGCTGTATACGGGCTTGATTCCGTAGGTGCAGTTTCCTTGTTATGATAGAAATTGACAATGCAAGATCAAGAAATGCATTAATATCATGAGAGTATTCCTTCATATAAACATATAGTTACTAGGGAGCGCTTAGGTGAGAATGTTCCTCGTTCTAAGAAAACGACTATTGTAGAGTTATTCTTGGAGCTTAGGAGAAAGGTGCAAGGAATAAGGATCGAAGAATGCATATCTAATGAGTATGAGTGCCCTGAAATTCTACTCTCTCCGAAGGAGGAGAACCGAATTGCTCAACCTTGGAAAAATGGCGTCATTGTCAAGATGTTGGGGAGGCACATCAGGTTCAAAGGCTTGGAAACTAGATTGTAACAATTGTGGGTGCGGAAAGGCATTCTTAACATAGTGGAACTTAGGCAAGAATTCTTTCTCGTTACATTTACATGTGAAGAAGATCAAGAATTTGCATTGCTAGAGGGGCCTTGGATGATTTATGGTCATTATTTAATTGTGCGAGAGTGGAGCCCTAACTTCTATCCTGGTGGAGATGCGATTGAAGAGCTTATGGTATGGGTTCGTATTTATGGCTTGCCAATTGAATACTACGATGGAAGAGTTTTGATGTATATTGGTAATAAAATAGGAAAAACAGTCAAAATAGACAAAAACACGCTCTAGAGAGAGAGAGAGAGAGAGAGAGAGAGAGAGAGAGAGAGAGAGAGAGAGAGAGAGAGAGAGAGAGAGAGAGAGAGAGAGAGAGAGAGAGAGAGAGAGAGAGAGAGAGAGAGAGAGAGATAGGTAAATATGACAGGTTGTGTATCCAGGTTAATTTGTTAAGGCATTTTCTTGCTATATTTTGAGAAAGGGTAGACACTATAAAATTGAATACGAATGACTACACCTTCTCTACCTTTCTTGTGGTTGATTTGGTCATAATTTTGGTGGATGCGTTACTGCTAAGGATCTTCATCCTGAGGTTAAAATGAAACTTGTCACTGAAGGTATTGATCTTGGAGCATCCATGGCTGAAGATGGAGCAAAGGTCTTAGACCCGTGGACAATGGTCCATAAACCAAAACGAGCTAGAAAACATAAATTTGAGTCTACTAAGGAAGTTAAAGAGGTTGAAAGAACTGGTTGTATGAGAAAACTAAAGATCCTATTAGTGAAGTGGGATCTAGATTTATGGTGCTTGATGATGATTCTGATGTTGTTTAAAAGGAAAAGGAGATAGAGATTCACTCGCTTAAAACGAACATAGAGGCTATCAATCAGTCTGAAGAGGTTCTGTTGGTGGAAATTTTGGATGATAGCCAAGCTGATGAGGGTAAGAGGAAGAACAAAAGAGCTTTATTAAAAGAACAACAGAAAAGTAAATTGTTGTCAACATTGAGGACCTAAGTATAAAACATATTGATGAATTTTTGTTAGTTGACGAAGCCAGTGCCCTTGTTTTAGGTCTTAAGCTTCAAAATGAATCAAATGTTATGGAGAAAGGTGATCCTAAGAATGATGATGGAGCTCGAAGGAATAAGAGGAAAAATCTTGACCAACTTGGTCCAAACACTTTGAGAGCTCAAGGTGTTGTAGTCGTTACTGAGTCAAAGCATTGTCCTTCTCAACCCCTAATTAATCATGTTGTTCTTGACAAGGATGTTACTCCTAATACATTGGAATAAGTGATGGATGGTGTATTTGAATCAAGAGCCAAAGATAACGAAATTGAGGTGGAATTTTTCGAGGACACTCCCAAGGAGCTCCAAGGGGCTACTTTATTGCATCACAATCAGATTAAAGTTATGTTTTGGAATTGTCGTGGAGCTGGTAATAAGGACTTTATCAGTGTTTGTAAGCAATATATTAGAGAGAATTATCCTTCTGTTTTTATGATAATGGAGACTCGTATGGATCCTAGCTTACTTAGTAAAATGTTTTCCTTCTTGGGTTTTGAGGTTTATCTTTTTGTTGAGAATCAAGGTGCTTGGGAGATTGCCATGGGCTGGAATAGTGATATTTTGCGGCTCACTCTCTTACAAAAGCCCTTCCTGTTTTTTCACGTTAATATTAAGAGTGGGGATGAAGCTTCATGGAATTTCACGGTTATTTACGATAGTTCTAGGCCTGAATGGAAGAAGGTTTTCTGGCAAGAGCTCATGAAGCTTGCTGCTAAGGCTGATACTGGTTAGTTGTTAGGTGGGTATTTTAATGACATCAAGGACAAATCCGAGAAACATGATGGCGTTCCCCCCTCGGACAAGAAGTGTGCCTTATTCCATGATAGATTAAATGAGTGTAAGCTTCTTGATCTTAGAGCTACTAGGCATAAATTAATTTGGTGTGGTGTTATTGGTCATGGCGGTATTCGTTTTTTTGAAAGGTTGGACATGGCTATTTGTAATGATATTTGGCATTTGTAATTTCCTCATGCCTTTGTTAGGGTGCTAACTAGAATAGACTATTATGACCACCACCTTACTTTTGTTAACCTTTATGAGGACCAACACATGTCGTGATGGTGTTTGCCATGCTGGTCTTCATAAGTTGGAAGCTAGATTGCAAAAGGAGCTCCACAAAATCCTTTGTCAAGAATAATTAGCCTGGTTTCAGAGAGCTTAGGACCGGTGGCTCACATATCGTAATAGAAACACCCGCTTCTACCATATAAAAGCTCTTCAACAGAGGCTTCACAAGAAAGTGACACCATTAAGGATGTTAATGGGACTTGGTTAATCGATGCTATTGAAATTGCTACAAATTTTAGAGAAAATTTTCATCAGTTGTATACCTCTAACAATGATGTCTATGATAGCCTTATGACATCTCATTCATTTCCATCCCTTTTGAAGGATTCCAAACCTAGACTGGTAGTTGGGCTTGGTGTGGAGGAAATTAATCAAGCAACTTCTGATATGGCAACTTGGAAATCTTCGGGTCCTGATGGTTTTCCTGCTAGTTTCTTTCAAAATTCTTGGGATATTATTGGCGATGTCGTCTGCCAGTTTATCATGCAATTGTAGAGGCATTTTATGCAAATTGTTATGGTTAACTTTATGGAGATTTGCCTCATTCCTATAGTCCCTCAGCCAGAGCTTATTAGTCAGTTTCGTCATATCGCTTTATGCAATGCGATGTATAAGATTCTGAGCAAGATTGTGGTTAACATGATGAAATGGATGTTTGAAAATTGCCATCCAAGGCGCAGCGGAATTTAAAAATTTCTCCATTTAGTGATCCTTACGAATGGGCATGATCAGTGATAGAATCGTTACCTCTTGTGGCGATTCAAACCTTTGGTGCAGATCTCTGATAATGATCAAAACCTTTGATACAGATCCACGGGGCGATCACGAACGTTGAACGATGACAACGTCTCTACTCAGTCCACACGAACGAATTCCTTCAATCGTAGTGCTAGCTGTTATGAATGAAGGCTTTGAGTGAGAGAAAGAGGGAAACAAAATTCCAAGTCTCTACTTGAATTTCTGTCTGAGTGGAATGGAGTGACAATGCTTCTACCCAAGGGGTTCTATTTATAGAACCACTTGTGTGGGCTTCAAGCCAAAAGGCCCACTTAAGTGCATTTTGGACCATATCTCATAATATGCCAAAATCACTTAAGTATTTGGTACCTCACCATATTTCGCCTCCCACTTAAGTGCACCGTACCTTACGGTGTTCCTTAATTATTCTATCTCTCATCAATCCGTCCTTTGTGTGTGACCCTATAGGTTTTCGCGGCGTTGGCAATTATATTAAATCACGTATTTAACATAATAAACAGTGAGCGGTATCTAGCAACACATCACTGCTACCCAAGTCACGAAAATGTCATGTGATCTGACAAAACCTCCTGTGATAATAATTATGTGTATAATTACCCCTTTGCCCTTATGTCTATATTGAACACAAGGTATAGACCGTGTCACCCTTGTCCAGTTCAATATTGGGCCCATAGACATTTATCCTGTTACGCAGGATTGGCAAATTCCATCTAGGACACTCATGTCCCTCAGCATGCTTCGTGGAGTACCCATCAACTGTCTTTATGGTCATCCAGTTACGGATAACGTTGGATCAGTAATAAAGCACTCAACTCTACATCTAGGACCCATAGTGGTTTCAGGTCGAAGAGTGGTATACACTATTATCACCATGAGAATAACTTATGACACTTTGCATAACTTTCTATATAGTATTCTCATAGCGGGTCAATCCGGTATAAATATTACTCCTAATATTCATACCTATGTTTAAGACTTGATAACTCTTTATCCATGATCCATGAGATGTGATCATCAGTCTACAAACATAATAGTCTTAATGCTTTAATATTATCCCACTTCACATTAAAGCTCGACTACGGATACTTTAAGAATAGTGTCCTTATGTTTAATGTGTTCTCATGATTAAGTCACACTTAATACATTAAACGGACTATCTATTCTAGGGACTTTATTAATCAACCATAATAAAGAAAATGCCTTTTATTATTAATAAATAATTCGATACAAGTACCAAAAGTATTGGCCTCTAGGGCTTACACCAACAATGGATTATGGACTCAATCATCTCCCTGAATCAAATTGGATTCATTCCCAACGGGAACATTTAAGATGATATTTTGCTTGCTCAAGAAATTATGCATATTATGCACGACTTAAAAGGCAAGTCGTATTGTTACGCTATCAAGGTTGATTTAGCTCAAATGTATGATCGGATAGGAAGTATATTAATTTATACTGTTAATTTTAATTTTGTTGGTTCTAAGTGTTGGCAGCAATTTTGGTAAAACAAAGAGTGTTCACAAGATGTTATGTGTGATGTCTTAACATGAGATATCCTATGTACCTGCTGGAGTTCAAGAACATGATCAGGCAGGATTGTTTCAGACTGTCATAATGACATGGCATCTAATGATATGCACCTGCTGGAGTTCAAGAAACATAATTATGCAGGATTGTTTCAGAATGTCATACACAATGTCATGGCATCTAATATGGTTGTACCTGCTGGAAGTTATAAATGGAATTATGGAGTTATGCAGGAATTGTTCCAGGATGTCAGACCCGATGTCATGACATCCTGTACACAGAACATTCAGTATGAATGTCTGGTGTTTTGTGATTGCACAATTAATGGCAATCTATGTATGGTTGAAGATCTGATTTGCAGACGCATTCAATCATGGATTACAACCTGATTTACTTATTTTCCAAGGAGATCTAACCAGCTGTCATGAGAAGATTTAATTGGAAAATAGATTTAGGGTTTTCAAGATGTCCAAGACCAACTGAAAGCTTCTATAAAAAGGGACTTGGAAAACCTATTTTAACACACAACCAGTACTGAGTGAAATACTGAGAGAGAGCTAGGGTTTATGTCTTGTTTAGTCGTAAGACTTGTAAGCCATTCAAGTCATCCATTGATGATCGAATTGGGCTGATTTGTTGTTGTAATTTGTCACTTTAAAGCTGTTAAGCAAGAGTGTGTGTCTACTTGATCAAAGTTGTGAATCAAGATCAAGTGTGTGTTTTCTTGATCAAAGTTGTTAAGCAAGATCAAGAGTGTGTCTTCTTGATTGAAACTGTGAAGTAAAATCAAGAGTGTGTTATTGAAAAGTGTTTTCTTTTCTCAAGGGATTGTTGTTTAAAATCACAGGTGTGATTGTAGGGAAGTGAGTGGGTTCTCATATCAAAGAGTGCTTAGGTAGAAATTGCACGGGTAGAGATTAGTGAAGGAGAATAGCCATCCAAGGCGCAGCGGAATTTAAAAATTTCTCCTTTAATGATCCTTACGAATGAGCATGATCAGTGATAGAATCGTTACCTCTTGTGGAGATTCAAACCTTTGGTGCAAATCTCTGACAATGATCAATCTTTGATACAGATCCACGGGGCGATCACAAACGTTTAACGATGACAACGTCTCTACTCAGTCCACACGAACGGATTCCTTCAATCGCAGTGCTAGCTGTTTGTGAGTGAAGGCTTTGAGTGAGAGAGAGAGATATACGAAATTCCAACTCTTCAGTTGTGTTGTCTGGAGTCTGAATGCTTCTACCCAAGGGGTTCTATTTATAGAACCACTTGTGTGGGCTTCAAGCCAAAAAGCCCACTTAAGTGCATTTTGGCCCATATCTCAGAATATGCCAAAATCACTTAAGTATTTGGTACTTTACCATATTTCGTATTCTTCTTAAGTACACCGTACCTTACGATGTTCCTTAATTATTCTATCTCTCATCAATCCGTCCTTTGTGTGTGACCCTATAGGTTTTCGCGGCGTTGGCAATTATATTAAATCATGCATTTAACATAATAAACAGTGAGCGGTATCTAGCAACACATCACTGCTACCCAAGTCACGAAAATGTCATGTGATCTGACAAAACCTCCTGTGATAATAATTATGTGTATAATTACCCCTTTGCCCTTATGTCTATATTGAACACAAGGTATAGACCATGTCACCCTTGTCCAGTTCAATATTGGGCCCATAGACATTTATCCTGTTAAGCAGGATTGGCAAATTCCATCTAGGACACTCATGTCCCTCAGCATGCTTCGTGGAGTACCCATCAACTGTCTTTATGGTTATCCAGTTACGGACAACGTTGGATCAGCAATAAAGCACTCGACTCTACATCTAGGATCCATAGTGGTTTCAGATCGAAGAGTGGTATACACTATTATCACCATGAGAATAACTTATGACACTTTGCATAACTTTCTATATAGTATTCTCATAGCGGGTCAATCCAGTATGAATATTACTCTTAATATTCATACCTATGTTTAAGACTTGATAACTCTTTATCCATGATCCATGAGACGTGATCATCAGTCTACAAACATAATAGTCTCCATGCTTTAATGTTATCCCATTTCATAATAAAGCTTGACTACGGACACTTTAAGAATAGTGTCCTTATGTTTAATGTGATCTCATGATTAAGTCATACTTGATACATTAAATGGACTATCTATTCCAGGGACTTTATTAAACAAACATAATAAAGAAAAATGCCTTTTATTATTAATAAATAATTCGATACAAGTACCAAAAGTATTGGCCTCTAGGGCTTACACCAACAATCTCCCACTAGCACTAGAGCCAATTAGACATATCCCTAATGCCCATAGATCTAGTATGGCCATCATGCTTCTGCTGCGCAAGAGGCTTTGTCAGTGGGTCAGCAATATTGTCGAGTGTAGGTACTCTACATATTTTCACATCTCCTCTATCTATTATCTCTCGAATGAGGTGATAACGCCTAAGTATGTGTTTGGATCGTTGGTGAGATCTAGGCTCCTTAGCTTGTGCGATAGCACCATTGTTATCACAATAGAGACCAATGGGATCCACAATGCTAGGAACCATGTCAAGTTCACTAACGAACTTTTTGATCCAAACAGCTTCCTTTGCTGCACTTGAGGCAGCAATATACTCGGCCTCGGTTGTAGAATCAGCAACTGTATCTTGCTTTGAACTTTTCCAGCTCACAGCGCCACCGTTTAAGCAAAACACATAACCAGATTGCGATCTAAAGTCATCCTTGTCTGTCTGGAAGCTAGCATCGGTGTAACCAATTACAGCCAATTCTTCCTGACCTCCATATATCAAGAATGAGTCCTTATTCCTTCTCAAGTACTTAAGGATATTCTTAACAGCTACCCAATGGGCATCACCAGGATCAGATTGGTATTTACTCGTTGCACTTAAAGCATACGAGACATCTGGTCGAGTACATAACATGGCATACATGATAGATCCTATTGCAGATGCATATGGAATCTTATTCATGCGTTCCCTTTCTTCCTTAGTTGAAGGGGATTGTGTTTTTGATAGACACATGCCATGTTGCATAGGTATGAATCCTTTCTTGGAATCATGCATATTAAAGCGTCTCAGCACTTTGTCTATGTATGTACTCTGACTTAGGCCAAGCAGTTTTTGTGATCTATCTCTATAGATTCTGATTCCTAATATATAGGCTGCTTCACCTAGGTCCTTCATAGAAAAGCATTTCCCCAACCAAGTCTTTACTTGTTGCAGGGTAGGGACATCGTTTCCAATGAGTAATATGTCATCTACATATAATACCAGGAACACGATCATGCTCCCACTAACCTTCTTGTAGACACAAGGCTCATCTTCGTTCTTAATGAATCCATATTGTTTTACCGTTTCATCAAAACGAAGATTCCAGCTTCTGGAAGCTTGCTTCAATCCATAGATTGATCTTTGTAGCTTACATATCTTATGGGCTTCTTCTGGTATGTCAAATCCTTCAGGCTGTGTCATGTACACATCCTCAAGAAGATTCCCATTAAGGAAAGCAGTTTTGACATCCATTTGCCATATTTCATAATCATGATATGCAGCGATAGCAAGTAAAATTCGAATAGATTTAAGCATTGCAACTGGTGAAAAGGTTTCATCATAGTCAACACCATGAATTTGTTTATATCCTTTTGCAACCAGTCTTGCCTTATAGGTATGTACCTTACCATCCATGTCAGTCTTCTTTTTGAAGACCCACTTGCATCCTATAGGATTAACTCCTACAGGAGGCTCTACCAAGTTCCAAACTTGGTTCGTGTACATGGAATCTATTTCGGATTTCATGGCCTCTAGCCACTTCTCAGACTCGGGACCAGTTATGGCCTCTTGGTAGGTCACAGGCTCATCTTGATCCATGAGTAATACATCACCTTGATCTGTTATGAGATATCCATATCTTTCAGGTAGGTGACATATCCTGCTTGACCTACGCTGGTCTTGTTCTACTTGAGCAGGTTGTTCTTCCACAACTACTTGTGTTTCCTGCTCTAATTCCTCCATAGGTGTATCAATGCTTTGCGATTCTTGAATTTCTTCAAGCTCTACTTTCCTCCCACTGGTTCCTTTGGAAATAAAATCCTTTTCTAGGAAAACTCCAGTTCGAGCGACAAACACTTTGCCCTCAGAAGGATTGTAGAAGTAATATCCTCTTGTTTCTTTAGGATACCCCACAAATAAGCATTGGTCAGATTTGGGCTCAAGCTTAGTTGAAATTTGTCGTTTCACATAAACTTCGCAACCCCAAATCTTCATGTAAGACATATGTGGTCTCTTACCACTCCATATCTCATATGGTGTTTTATCAACCTTTTTGGATGGAACACGGTTAAGTGTGTAAGCTGCTGTCAATAGCGCATGTCCCCAAAAGGAGTTTGGAAGATCGGCGTGACTCATCATGGATCGGACCATGTCCAACAGGGTTCGATTTCTTCTCTCAGATACACCATTCCATTGGGGTGTTCCAGGAGGAGTAAGTTGGGATAGTATCCCACACTCTTTTAGATGGTCATCAAACTCTAGGCTTAAATACTCACCACCTCGATCTGATCGAAGAGTTTTAATATTCTTACCTAGTTGGTTTTGTACTTCATTCTTGAATTCCTTGAACTTTTCAAAGGACTCTGATTTGTGTTTCATTAAATACACATAACCATATCTACTGAAATCATCAGTAAATGTGATGAAGTATTGAAAACCTCCTCTGGCTGGTATGTTCAGTGGTCCGCATACATCAGTATGTATGAGGGCCAAAAGATCATTAGCTCTTTCACCCTTTCCTGTGAATGGGGACTTTGTCATCTTTCCAATTAAACAAGATCTGCATGTCTCATATGATTCATAATCAAAAGAGTCTAAGAGTCCATCTTTATGGAGTTTGGAAATGCGTTTCTCATTTATGTGGCCTAACCGACAATGCCAAAGGTAAGTTGGATTTAACTCATTTGGTTTCATCCTTTTAGTATTAATGTTATAAATAGGCATTTCAAGATCAAGGACATATAGTCCATTGTTCATCTGTGCAGTAGCATAGAATATATCATTCAAATAAATTGAGCAACAATTGTTCTTTATTATAAATGAAAAACCAAACTTGTCCAAACAAGAAACGGAAATAATATTCCTACTAATTGCAGGTACATAATAACAGTTCTCTAACTGAATTATTAAACCACTAGGTAAAGTCAATCCATAAGTTCCTACGGCTAAAGCAGCAACCTTTGCTCCATTGCCAACTCGTAGGTCGACTTCACCTTTTGCCAATTTTCTACTCCTTTTTAGTCCCTGCACATTTGTACAAATGTGAGAACCACATCCAGTATCTAATACCCATGTCACATAAGTAGATAAATTAATTTCAATAACAAAAATACCTGAAGTTGAAGTCTCTACTCCATTCTTCTTATCTTCCAGGTACTTTGGGCAGTTTCTCTTCCAGTGTCCGGTCTTACCGCAATGGAAGCAGGTGCCTGCTTTTGCTATGCCTCCACTAGGCTTCAAAGCAGCAACGGTGGGTTTGGGTTTGACAACTTCCTTGCCTTTCCCTTTATCACCCTGCTTGATGGGCCTTTTGTTCTGTCTCTTTCCATTTCCGATCATCAGAATGGACTTCCCTTTTGACTTCAGATTCTGCTCAGCCGTTCTTAACATGGCTAGCAGCTCAGGAAGCGATTTGTCCATATCATTCATATTGAAATTTAGGACAAACTGACTGAATCTATCTGGCAACGATTGCAAGATCAAATCAGTCGCAAGTTCCTTTCCGAGGGGAAAACCCAGTCTGTCAAGGTTTTCCACATACCCAATCATCTTGAGTACATGGGGACCTACAGAGGCTCCCTCAGCTAACTTGCCTTGAAAAAGGGCTTTTGAAACTTCAAACCTCTCATGCCTTGCTTGCTCTTGATAGAGCAGCTTCAGGTGTTCGATCATATCGAATGCTGACATGTTCTTATGTTGCTTTTGCAATTCTGAGTTCATGGTAGCTAGCATGAGACAAGCAGTTTCATTGGCATCATCGACATGCTTCTTATAAGCATCTCTTTCTGCCTTAGGTGCAGAACTAGGAGGTTCCTCTTCAGGAACAGGTGTCTCCAAGACATACAGCTTTTTATCATGTTTGAGGACAATCCTCAGGTTTCGGTGCCAATCCAGAAAATTTGTCCCAAACAATTTGTCCTTGTCAAGGATCGATCGCAAAATGTTGTTAGAGGTGTTTGTTGTCATGGTAATCTACATAAGAAATAATGAAAATATAAGTATCATTGGCATATTTAATTAGGCCTTTAATTAAACGTGCTCCCACTATTTTACTCAAAACAAATGACCCTCATCATCTGATTCGGAAAATCCCGTTGGAAGATTTTCTAGTGGGTCGAGATCCATATTTCACTTCGTTCTAAGTCCGCGTAGGCGGATTACACAAAACTAGGTTATTTAGGTAGGAACTCCTTCCAATTGTATCTCATACAACTCTCGAAAATTTCAATTGGGTGAATAACTCCTTATTCTAATCCATCATATGGATTATTCCCAACTCTTGCTTCTAAACATATATAATCTTATTATAATTTGTTTAGTTAAATTTGACCCATTGTTTTAACAGTTGGATATTACAATTATCCCATCGCACCTTACTAATATATAGATCATGCACCTCGCGTAGGCGAAACCTACAATTTCCATTACTAGTCTTGATGAGTGTTAAAACTTGGAAAGCTTAAAACTTAATATTTAGTTTTGAGGGAATTGCAATTTTACTGATCTCACCGGCTTGTTTATCATATAAAACGTCTCTCACATGCATCAACATACATACACATGCATCAACATACATATAAACAAAATGAAACAGTTATGGCCCCTAGCGCAATTGTTCTCCCAAGCCAATGAGAGAACCTAAGCTAACCTATAACGATCTAAGCTTCTCCAAGCAAGATCTTCAAGGTTGTCTTCCTTTGGCACTGATTTCTTTGCTTTCTTCATATCATTACATTACATGAAAGAAACTCGTTTTACATACGAGGGAGTGAGATGAGAAAAGAAGTTACATTTGGGAGATTAAGAGAGAGGCACGACACGCAGGTCGTATTTTAAAATCCAAAACAAAACAAAGGAAAACTAAGGCCATAACCGATCACCATAAGACAATAATAAACACTTTATTATTATTATTATTATTAATTCCTTTAATTAATAAAATCAAATTAAATTTCGACGACCGATCACACTACGCAGAGTTAGCCGGGGGTCCGCTGCCCGGACAGCGGGAACGGGTGTTTCTAGCCGAACCGGTGAATTTTTCCTTGCGTTAACCGGTTAACCATATGCGTTAACCGGTTAACACTGTTTGAAAACATTTAGAAAACTCTTTTCTGCCTTGCGTTAACCGGTTAACCAAATGCGTTAACCGGTTAACACTGTTTGAAAATCTCAAAAAATTTATTTCGCATTCCGTTAACCGGTTAACCATATGCGTTAACCGGTTAACACTGTTCCAAAAATTAAAAAATTTATTTCGTATTACGTTAACCGGTTAACCATCCGCGTTAACCGGTTAACACTGTTCGGAAAAGTGTTTAGGACGCACAACTCTTGTGCAATCAAACCCCAATCGCATAACTCTCTAACAACACAACCCTTGTGTCGTCACTAACCCTGATGCACCAATTTCAGACCGTCAAACACATCTCGATTGTTAATTCAGTATGATTGATCAACATGTCATTGCTTCACCATACTAATGTCAGATCAAGAAGCAAATGACCATTGATCGCTCAAAGGAAAACAATCATCGAGGGTTTGAATGAACGAAACAAGAACACTATATCATATATAATGTATTTTGCATCAGGATTACATATATCACATATATGTAACTTGATCGATCTCAATTTAACCTTTGATTCATTCTGTCTTTAATCATATTATTACAGAACAAAAACAGTTATCAGATTCATGGTTTCGTAAGTGGCTCTGATACCACTGAAGGAGAATAGCCATCCAAGGCGCAGCGGAATTTAAAAATTTCTCCTTTAATGATCCTTACGAATGAGCATGATCAGTGATAGAATCGTTACCTCTTGTGGAGATTCAAACCTTTGGTGCAAATCTCTGACAATGATCAATCTTTGATACAGATCCACGGGGCGATCACAAACGTTGAACGATGACAACGTCTCTACTCAGTCCACACGAACGGATTCCTTCAATCGCAGTGCTAGCTGTTTGTGAGTGAAGGCTTTGAGTGAGAGAGAGAGATATACGAAATTCCAACTCTTCAGTTGTGTTGTCTGGAGTCTGAATGCTTCTACCCAAGGGGTTCTATTTATAGAACCACTTGTGTGGGCTTCAAGCCAAAAAGCCCACTTAAGTGCATTTTGGCCCATATCTCAGAATATGCCAAAATCACTTAAGTATTTGGTACTTTACCATATTTCGTATTCTTCTTAAGTACACCGTACCTTACGATGTTCCTTAATTATTCTATCTCTCATCAATCCGTCCTTTGTGTGTGACCCTATAGGTTTTCGCGGCGTTGGCAATTATATTAAATCATGCATTTAACATAATAAACAGTGAGCGGTATCTAGCAACACATCACTGCTACCCAAGTCACGAAAATGTCATGTGATCTGACAAAACCTCCTGTGATAATAATTATGTGTATAATTACCCCTTTGCCCTTATGTCTATATTGAACACAAGGTATAGACCATGTCACCCTTGTCCAGTTCAATATTGGGCCCATAGACATTTATCCTGTTAAGCAGGATTGGCAAATTCCATCTAGGACACTCATGTCCCTCAGCATGCTTCGTGGAGTACCCATCAACTGTCTTTATGGTTATCCAGTTACGGACAACGTTGGATCAGCAATAAAGCACTCGACTCTACATCTAGGATCCATAGTGGTTTCAGGTCGAAGAGTGGTATACACTATTATCACCATGAGAATAACTTATGACACTTTGCATAACTTTCTATATAGTATTCTCATAGCGGGTCAATCCAGTATGAATATTACTCTTAATATTCATACCTATGTTTAAGACTTGATAACTCTTTATCCATGATCCATGAGACGTGATCATCAGTCTACAAACATAATAGTCTCCATGCTTTAATGTTATCCCATTTCATAATAAAGCTTGACTACGGACACTTTAAGAATAGTGTCCTTATGTTTAATGTGATCTCATGATTAAGTCATACTTGATACATTAAATGGACTATCTATTCCAGGGACTTTATTAAACAAACATAATAAAGAAAAATGCCTTTTTATTATTAATAAATAATTCGATACAAGTACCAACAGTATTGGCCTCTAGGGCTTACACCAACAATTAGGTGAGAAAGACTGTAACTTGTTGAAGTGTACGGAGAGTCTTTGAACTGATTCTATTTTAGTGAATTTCCTTCCTGGCTTGGTAGCCCCTAGATGAAGGTGAGTTGGACCGAATTGGGTTAACAATTGCTTGTGTCTTTTGCATTACTATTCTCTATCTATATCATGTGTGCATTACTCAGATATTAGTGTCGTGACATTACCTTCAACATCTCATATCTGATACCAGAATTTCAATTGGTATCAGAGAAGGCATCCTGCTCTGGTTCTGGGTGAGATATAGGGGAAATCCTTTATGGTACAATGGAGAAAGATGGAGGATCTGTTCACAGGCCACCAATTTTGGATGGATCTAACTATGACTATTAGAAACCTCGAATGGTAGCTTTCTTAAAATCTCTGGATAATAAGGCTTGGAAGGTTGTGCTAACAGGCTGGGTACATCCAGTAATTACTAAGGAAGGAGCAGCCACAACTGACAAGAAGCCTGAAGAACAATGGTCCAAGGAGGAGGATGATCTAGCCCTTGGAAATTCTAAAGCCTTGAATGCCATATTCAATGGAGTAGACAAGAACATCTTCAGGTTGATATACAATTGTGAAGTGGCTAAAGATGCTTGGGACATTCTCAAAACCACTCATGAAGGCACATCTAGGGTTAAAATGTCTAGACTACAGCTGCTCACCTCCAATTTTGAAAATTTAACGATGAAAGAAGATAAAAATATACATGAATTTCATATGAGCATTCTTGAAATTGCTAATGCCTCAGGAGCCCTGGGAGAGAAGATGTCAGATGAGAAGCTGGTAAGGAAAATTCTCAGGTCACTCCCTAAAAGATTTGCTATGAAAGTGACAACCATAGAAGAGTCTCAAGACATCTCCAACATGAAAGTTGATGAGCTGATTGGTTCCCTTCAAACATTTGAGATGGGAATGAATGATGGATCTGAAAGGAAAACCAAAAGCATAACCTTCATATCAAACACAGAGGAGGAAAATAGTCAGGGTAGTGATGAAGATTTGGCAAATGAAGTAGCAATGCTGGGAAGACAGTTCAACAGATTGTTGAAAAAGATGGATGTAAGATCCAAGGCAAATGTCAAGAACATCTCATCTGACATCCGTAAATCCAATAATGCTGGAATAAGAGCAAGGTCAAATGAGAAGCCCAATGAAGGAAAAGAAGTTCAGTGTTATGAATGTGATGGGTATGGACATATTAGGACTGAATGTGGAACCTACCTCAAGAAGCAAAAGATGAGTCTTGCTGCCACTTGGTCTGATGAGAGTGAAACAGAAGAAGCTGCAAATCAGGTAATTGCCTTGACAGGAAGATGGTGTTCTGAAGAAGACTCAAGTGACGAGGAAGTAACCTTTGAAGAGTTAGCCTCTACCTACAGAAAGCTGTGTTACAAAAGTGTAGAGTTATGTAAACAGGTTGAAAGCCAGAAGAAGGAAATAAATCAACTTGAGAATAAGAAGGTAGAACACTTGGAAACCATCTCCAAATTAAAAAAAGAAGCAGTGGTTCTGAATGCCAAGTTAGATGAAAGTCAACAAGTTGAAAGCCAGAAGATAATACAACTGGAAAATAAGAAGGCAGACCATGTGGAAACCATCTCCAAGTTAAAAACTGAAGTTATGTTCTTAAATTCTAAACTAGAAGAATGACCAAGTATGTAAGGATGTTAAGCAATGGATCTGACTCCTTAGACAAAATTCTCCAAACTAGACAAATCATAGGAGACAAATCTGGCATTGGGTATAATGAGTCTAAGCCTGAGAGCGATTACACTGGTTGCAAACCTAAGTGCATGTCACATCATATGTCACAACATCAGAGGAGAAGACAGCAGAAAGGGAAACACCAAAGATGGAGATGCCATTACTGTGGGAAATTTGGTCACCTTACGCCTTTCTACTATAAGTTGTATGGTTATCCTAGCCCTGTTCAACATCAAATTCACTATCAACCCAGACCCAAACAACACAGGCCTATCAACAAGAAGCAATGGGTTCCTAAGACTAATGTTCCAAGTCTATTAGCTTACATTCCCCTTAGAGTCTCAGCCAAAGAAGAGTGGTATTTTGATAGTGGATGTTCTAGACACATGACTGGAAACAAAGACCTGTTAACTGGCCTTCATCATCATGCCATAAGCTATGTAACCTTTGGTGATGGAGCAAAGAGTGAAATCAAGGGAACAGGTAAGCTTGATTGTCTTGGAGTTCTTGAACTTGACAAGGTCCTACTGGTTAAGGGCTTGACTGCAAATCTAATAAGCATCAGTCAACTTTGTGATCAAGGTCTGAATGTTAACTTCACCAAAACTCAATGTTTAATTACTAATAAAGACAGTGAAGTGATTATGAAAGGAATCAGGACCAAAGACAACTGTTACATGTGGAACTCTCAAATTGGTTATTCCTCAAAGTGTACCTATGTTAAAGGGATGAAGACTTTCAAGAGTGATGAAAGATAAGTCTGTGGGAAATGTCAGACAAAGATGTCACACCAGGAGCTCAGACTTACCATCACTGTCAAAGAAGGAAAGCTCGTGATGGCTCAAATATATAGGAGGCTGGATCAGATGGGTGAATATGTTACTAGTCATATGCAGTCTGAAGCTGGAAAGAGCTTTGTTGGACTTGGGCTACAAGTCAAGCAAATAGAAGGGCCTATATATATCTATCTCAAAGCAAAAGTGCCAAGAGTAATGTTGAGAAGATTGAGATAGAGGGTGAAAGGACACCTGCACATTCGAGAGAAGAAAATGGTGAAGATATAGCAGATGGTAGTAGCTGTTCTCAACAGGGTTGGTTGAAACTACTGATGATTGCATACAATGTCACACACGATGTCTTGACATTGTATTATGACAACCTGAATGCTACAACTATGTCCAAAAACTCTATTCAGCATAGTTGGACCAAGCACACAATTGGCTGTCATCACTCCATTAGAAAATTTGTGAAAGACAAATTCATAAAGCATGAAATGCAATCAGTTGACAGGTTTGCAAGGGATTTGAGTGATAATAAATTTGAATATGTAAGAGGGAAATTAGGGATTTGGATTCTTGAGAAATTATGACAATTAATGTGGAGTGGAAAAGGTAACAAAAATATTGTCTGCCCAATTAAAAGAAAGAGTCATATTAATGATAAATCATTCCCTAGCATTGGAAATAGTATCTATGCCATTTGCACACGCTACCTAAACACAACTTTTTCCATCTTCACCAAACTACTCAGAGAACCTCTGCTAGGGCAAAGAAATTTCTTTCAAAAGTTCAACAACATGTCTCAACATCCTTCATCATCTGGGTCAAAACCCTCTCATCATGCAAAGACTCCCTCCATAGAGTTTCTAGATGAAGACGTGTTGGACGTCACTCCTCTTTGTGTGATACCCGGTGACTCCCCAGGCCCCTCTTCCACGGCTGGAAGTAAACAAGGTAATATCCCTGATAAATCTCATCTTCCAAAAGACATGCATTATGTCGATCGTGCCATTAGGAACCTAGTTACTAGGATTCTAAGTGAAGGGCATTCAGTCAAGGGTGTTTCTACCCCTCTGTCCAGAAGAGACCCCTTTCCTGAGGAGGAACCCCAAGATGTGAAAGATGATGACTCATCTAGATCAGAAAAAGAAGTGGCTGCTGAAGGGTTATGTTCCCTAGGTAAAGACTTACCTAGCAAGAAACCAACAAGTATGTCTCATGAAACTGTTGAGGATATTGTTGATATGGAGGAAGAGAGTTTAGAGGAAGAGGATGACACCTTGGTTCATCATGTAAAACCAAGTGATGCAAAAAAATTGAAGACTAGGAAAGGGAAGACTGTGGATGAAATATTGACAGCCAGGACTAGGAAGAAGACCACTGGTGTAGGACCCTCCAAATCATGGAGCAAAGTAGAGGCTAGGAAGAGGAAAGTCAGAGATAGTTCTGACTCTGAAGACGATGTCCCAGACATCTTCTCTGCAAAAAGGCAGGCTGTTAAGAAGTCTCCAGGCAAAGCTGCACCTGTTCACTTAGATAACATCTCTTTCCACTTAGAAGATGGTGCTGCCAAATGGAAATTTGTCATTCAAAGGAGAATAGCTGTTGAAAGAGAACTGGGAAAAGAGGCTGTTGAGGTAAAAGAAGTTATGGAATTGATTAAGGTTGTTGGACTTATGAAGACAGTTGTTGGTTTACCTCAATGTTATGAGGGGTTGGTAAAAGAATTTGTTGTGAATATCCCTGAGGATATTTCTGAAAGGAGCATCAGGGAATTTTGTAAGGTGTTTGTAAGGGGTAGATGTGTGAAATTCTCACCAACCATTATCAACAAGTTCCTAGGGAGAGGAACTGATAGAGGAATGGATTTAGAGACTACAGACAATGAGGTCTGTAGGACTATTACAGCTAGCCAAGTTAAGGAATGGCCTAGTAGGAATCACCTATCAGTTGGCAAGCTAACTGTCAAGTATGCCATCTTACACAAGATTGGTTCAGCCAACTGGGTGCCTACTAATCACATCTCTACCACCTCCATTGGTCTTGGAAGAATCATTCATGCTACTGGAACCTGGATAGACTTTGACCTTGGAAAGTTTATGTTTGATCAAACTATAAGACATGCCTCCACCAATGTTGTGAAGCTGCACATTGCCTTCCCATCCATTATTTGTGGTATTATCTTGAGCCAACAACCAGGCATTCTGAGTACTAGTGACATTCCAAGCAGAAGAAAGCCCTTTCTATCCATTCATTTAAAGCTGTTTGAGGGAAGTCATGTAAATGATGTTGTCATGACATCTGTCAGAAAGGAGCCTGCATCTCAAGGGAGTTTAATTGATCAATTAAAAGATACCTGCAAGGAACTGGAGAATGGTATAAGGGTAGCCAAGGCAAGAAAAGAAGTTTTGGAAGTTCTTATTAGGAGCCTAGAAAAGGAAGAAATGGAGAAGGCTGGTGAAGACTCAGATGTCAATACCTCAAGAGAGAGGTCAAAAGCTCAATCCAGTGGCAACTCTGAAAGCTTTAAAGGCTTTGAAGGTGAAGGTGATGCTTCTTCTTCTGATTAATGGTCCCCCCTTGTGTTGAAGACTAAAGTTGAAGATTGTGTGAGGTGTGCTGTGGTGAAGACTGTTCTAGTGTGGCTGGTGATGTGTGGCTGATGTTATGGAAGTTGTTCCCCCTGATGTTTGGAAGCTGAAGTTTTTATTGTTTTTTGTTTAAATGTGTAATTTGTGGCAGTCCTCATTGATGTCTGTTTGTAATATTTTGGGCTCTTAATGAGTTCCTTGGATTTGTTCATTATCTCAGCTATCACAGTTGTGTATGATGATGGTGTGTATCTCCTGAACAATTATGTTTTAACATTTTTAATGTTATAACATCTATTCTGACATTCTCTGCTAGGCTAATTGACATTTATTTTGGCTAATTGGTCACCTTTAGTCAATTTTGACTAAAAAGGGGAAGAAGTGTGCATGTGGAGATGGAGTTGTGAGGAGATGTATGTGGCTGGACAGATGGACAACTATTGTTAAACAGAATGTTGTTCTGTTTTACAGATGTCAAAGGGGATGTCTGATGTGGTGGTGCACATGTGGTGATGTTGAAGCAGATGTCAGAATGACATTCTGATTGTTACAGGTGTTGTGGTTACAGGTGTTGTTATTATCAAAGGAGATGAATGCACAGATTTTGGGGGAGAAGTAGTACCCTTGTGCATTTGTGTGTCTTACTAGTTGTATCCATAATTAGTAATTTTGTTTGCGTTGCACAGATTTAGGGGGAAGAGAAGTATCCTTGTGCATGTATGTATTACTAGTAGCCATAACTAGTAATTGTATTTGCTTCTGCTGCTGATTAAACTACTGTTTATGTTGTTTAACTACTGATAGTTTACCTTGTGAACAAAAAGGACAAATATATGTTTTAGCCAAAATTTTCCAAAGGGGGAGTTTGTTGGTTCTAAGTGTTGACAACAATTTTGATAAAACAAAGAGTGTTCACAAGATGTTATGTGTGATGTCTTAACATGAGATATCCTATGTACCTGCTGGAGTTCAAGAACATGATCAGGCAGGATTGTTTCAGACTGTCATAATGACATGGCATCTGATGATATGTACCTGCTGGAGTTCAAGAAACATAATTATGCAGGATTGTTTCAGAATGTCATACACAATGTCATGGCATCTGATATGGTTGTACCTGCTGGAAGTTATAAATGGAATTATGGAGTTATGCAGGAATTGTTCCAGGATGTCAGACCTGATGTCATGACATCCTGTACACAAAACATTCAGTATGAATGTATGGTGTTTTGTGATTGCATAATTAATGGCAATCTGTAACACCCTTCTAAAATACCCCAAATATTTAATTAAAATACAACAACATATCAATCAGAGTAATATGCAATCAAGGGTGTCACACAATATTTCACACGTTTCGCCATAAATATTTAGTCATGCTCATTAGTTAACTCAAAACATAAAGTATTGCACAATACGCAGCGGATAGAGATCAAATCGATCATTCAAACATGTAACATACTACATGTAAACTGGTTCAACAATCATCAACAACACAATTAAAATGTTCCCTCCCGATGTTACATCTATCAGAGCATGACCCACTAGGGAGACTACACTAGACTCCAAGCATTAGCTTCTACTCAACTCATTGCTCGTTACCTGAAAAATAGTTGTAAGGGTGAGTTCCTCAATCGATATAATAAGCATTATAGAATATAATGTCATGTTAAGTAATTTAACACATTAATCACCCTAATCGCATTCGCACATTCAGTAACGGCACACCAACTCAAACATCATACTCAACACCAATACAACTCATATTCATACTCAATAGCAACACCACACACGTATAATATTGGAATACATCCATTCATATTATACGCCATACATAATTTATGCAATGAGACTCCACACATGCGGTACCGACTATTCTTGAACATATAGTTCAAGCTCACCGATCAAATCCAGATACGGCTACTAAGCTCACTAGTCCCACTCATTTGAGATCTAATGACTCACTCACTAATTCCTCACCATGGGAATTAGCTACAGCCCCAAAGGCTATGCTATGCACACTAATCATCTAACATGCAAACATCAACAACAAATCCACAATGATTCACTCACTAATTCCTCACCATGGGAATTAGCTACAGCCCCAAGGCTATGCTATGCACGCTAATCATCTAGCAATGCAACATCAACAACAATCCACAATGGACATATGCTCACACTCTAAGCCATACAACAGTCCATTCACAAATACATGCATAATATATACATTCACAGCATTATGCATATCATCATACATCATCAACACATGTATCAACACATCATATCATGTCAAATAATTAAACACAGTATTAGCACACTCTACTAATACCTATACTGCTCAAAACAGTGGGAATTAATCCCTGTTACATCATAGGCCAACATAGGCCAACCCTCAATTAGGCACACAACATTTAAAACACCAATTTTCCACTCTGCAACAGTGTTAACCGGTTAACGCCCTGGGTTAACCGGTTAACGCAGCACAACACGCTTCCTGTCCCAAAACTTAACAGTGTTAACCGGTTAACGCCCTGGGTTAACCGGTTAACGCAGCACAAACAGCAATATTCCAGCAATCACAACAGTGTTAACCGGTTAACACCCTGGGTTAACCGGTTAACGCAAGACAGAAGCTGTTCCTGCGCTAACTCAAGGCAGAATGCAGAATTCTCCGCATTTTCCGCCATTGGAGGACTTCCGGACCTCCGATTCCAATTCCGTAAAAAGCTACACTTTCGGAAATTTACAACTAACCCAAACACAGATTCAATTACAGTCTAACACAACTTATTCATCAAAATTTCTCAGCATTTCAAAATCCCAATTAGGGTCAAATCACGGTTTATCACTACCCATTACATGCTAACCCATAATACCCATTAAACGACGATAAACCCCCCTTACCTGAGTTAATCCGGCGAATCTCAAGCTCCGAGCTCTTCTCTTCTTCAACCTTCTTCCTCTTGCTCGGCCTCTTTGCCCTTTTCCTCTTTCACGATCGCTTCTCTGTTTTTCACGTGAAAACCTTATTTTCCAAATGAAACTCTTTTTCCTTATTCCAACTTATATATTTTCCAAATTATATTATTATTCCAATAATAATAATAATAATTCAATAATTCCAAAAATAATAATAATAATAATCCAATTATCTAATTAAATTAATAAATATATTATTAACTTAATTTAAATAATTATCATATTATTATCGGGGTGTTACAACTCTCCCCCACTAAAAGAGTTTTCGTCCTCGAAAACATACCTCAAGCGAACAACTCTGGGTAAGACTCCTTCATCTTACTCTCAAGTTCCCAAGTCACATTGCCACCTGCTGGTCCTCCCCAAGCTACCTTCACCAAGGCAATCTCTTTACCCCGCAACTGCTTCAACTCTCGATCCTCGATCCTCATAGGTGATGTTTCAACCGTCAGGTTATCTCTCACCTGTACATCATCTACTTGGACTACATGCGACGGATCATGAATGTACCTCCTCAACTGAGACACATGAAAAACCTCATGCAAATTCGCAAGCGACGGCGGTAAAGCGACACGATAGGCTACCTCCCCTATCCTCTCCAAAATCTGATAAGGACCAATAAATCGAGGTGTCAACTTCTTCGACTTCAAAGCTCGACCAACACCAGTTATCGGAGTAACACGAAGAAACACATGATCTCCCTCTTGGAACTCAAGTGACTTCCTCCTCTTATCATGATAACTCTTCTGACGACTCTGAGCAATTCTCATCTTCTCCTGAATCATCTTAATCTTTTCTGTAGTCTGTTGAACAATCTCCGGTCCAACCACAGCACTCTCACCGGACTCATACCAACATAACGGTGTCTGACATCTCCTACCATACAAAGCTTCAAACGGTGCCATACCAATGCTCGAATGAAAACTATTGTTGTAGGTAAACTCAATCAAAGGTAAATAACAATCCCAAGCACCTCCCTTTTCCAAAACACAAGCTCTCAAAAGATCCTCTAATGACTGAATCGTCCTCTCAGTCTGACCATCAGTCTGCGGATGATATGCAGAACTCAATCTCAGCTTAGTTCCCAAAGCCCTCTGCAAACCTTCCCAGAACTTCGATGTAAATCTAGGATCTCTGTCCGAAACAATACTCGACGGAATACCATGCAAACTTACAACCTTCTCAATATACAACTCAGCTAATCTCTCTAACGGATAATCCATTCTGATCGGAATGAAATGAGCCGATTTTGTCAACCTGTCAACAATCACCCAAATGGCTTCAAAATTCTTATTTGTCCTCGGCAAACCAGACACAAAATCCATACTGATACTATCCCACTTCCACTCTGGAATAGTCAACGGTTGCATTAGCCCAGACGGCTTCTGATGCTCAATCTTTGACTTCTGACAAGTCAAACAGGAATAAACAAAACTCGCAATTTCTCTTTTCATTCCCGGCCACCAAAATAACTTCTTCAAATCATGATACATCTTCGTAGCTCCAGGATGAATACTCAAGCCACTACGATGTCCTTCCTCCAGAATACTCTTCTTAAGTTCGGTAACATCCGGAATACACACCCGATTACCAAATTTCAAAACACCATTCTCATCAACTCTGAATTCACCACCTTGGCCTTGATTCACTAAAGTCAACTTATCAACTAAAAACACATCGGATTTCTGACCCTCTCTGATCTCATCCAGAATACCACTTGTTAACTTCAACATTCCCAATTTAACACTATTGTGAGTACTCTCACACACCAAACTCAAGTCTCTAAACTGCTCAATCAAATCCAATTCCTTAACCATTAACATAGACATATGTAACGATTTCCGGCTCAGCGCATCAGCTACTACATTTGCTTTACCCGGATGGTAATTCAAACCAAAGTCATAATCCTTCAGAAATTCTAACCATCTCCTCGGTCTCATATTCATCTCTTTCTGATCGAACAAATACTTTAAACTCTTATGGTCACTGAAAACCTCAAATCTTGACCCGTACAAGTAATGCCTCCATAACTTCAGAACAAACACTACAGCTGCTAACTCTAAATCGTGTGTCGGATAGTTCCTCTCATGAACTCTCAGTTGTCTCGAAGCATAAGCTATAACCTGCTTATTCTGCATCAACACACCACCCAAACCCAACAATGAAGCATCACAGTAAACCTCAAATGATTCCGATGGACTCGGTAATATCAGAATAGGAGCAGTAGTCAACCTTCTCTTTAACTCTTGGAAACCTTCTTCACATTTTGAGTCCCAAACAAACGCCTGTCCCTTTCTAGTCAACATCGTCAACGGTAACGCCAACTTAGAAAATCCCTCAATGAACTTCCTATAATACCCTGCAAGTCCAAGAAAACTCCTTATCTCAGAAACTGACTTCGGAGCTTCCCACTTAGATACCGCTTCTATCTTAGAAGGATCAACAGCAACACCACCTCTTGAAATCACATGACCAAGAAAACTAACCTCTTCTAACCAAAATTCACATTTAGAGAGTTTAGCAAATAACTTCTTTTCTCGTAGAACTTCTAAAACCACTCTCAAATGCTCAGCATGCTCTTCTTCAGATTTCGAATACACCAAAATGTCATCAATAAACACCACAACAAACTGGTCTAGGTACGGATGGAAAATCCTATTCATATACTCCATGAATACTCCAGGCGCATTAGTCACACCAAAAGGCATTACAGAATACTCATAATGTCCATACCTTGTTCTGAAAGCAGTCTTCTGAATATCCTCAGTTTTCACACGTATCTGATGATACCCGATCTCAAATCTATTTTGCTGAACACACTCGCACCAACCAACTGGTCCATCAAATCATCAATCCTCGGCAAAGGATACCGATTCTTGATCGTCACTTTATTCAGTTGCCTGTAGTCCACACACAACCTCATAGTACCTTCTTTCTTCTTAACCAATAACACTGGTGCACCCCACGGTGACACACTCGGACGAATAAACTTCTTATCCAACAGATCTTCCAGCTGACTCTTCAATTCAGCTAACTCAACAGCAGACATACGATACGGAGCCATCGATATCGGTCTAGTACCAGGTACCAAATCAATCGAGAACTCAACTTCACGCTCTGGCGGTAATTCATTCACTTCTTCTGGAAACACATCA
Organism: Lathyrus oleraceus; assembly: GCF_024323335.1. Classification (NCBI taxonomy): domain Eukaryota; kingdom Viridiplantae; phylum Streptophyta; class Magnoliopsida; order Fabales; family Fabaceae; genus Lathyrus; species Lathyrus oleraceus. The sequence goes on along the minus strand of NC_066584.1, from coordinate 1,436,322 downwards.
GGAAAATCACACACCACGGCTAGATCACAAATCGCCAGTTTATCTTTAGCCTCTAAAGTCGCTAACAGCATAAACAACTCTGCCCCATCCGCTACTTCCTCATTCACCTGCCTGGCTGATAGAAACAAACTCTTTCCTTCTTCAATCTCAGGAAATATCACAGTCTTATCAAAACAGTTGATGGAAACCCGGTTAAACACCAACCAGTTCATACCCAAGATAACGTCAATCTGCACTAGTGGAAGACACACAAGGTCCATCCCAAAGTCTCTACCAAAAATACTCAAAGGACAATTTAAACAAACTGAAGTAGTAGTCACTGAACCCTTTGCAGGAGTATCAATCACCATACTTCCAAGCATCTCAGATATCTCTAACTTAAGTTTCACAGCACAATCCAAAGATATAAAGGAATGAGTAGCACCGGTGTCAATAATAGCTACAAGAGGAAAGCCATTAATATAACACGTACCTCGGATCAAACGATCATCTGCAGAAGTCTCAGAAACCGATAAAGCAAAGACCTTGCCTCCTGACTGATTCTCTTTCTTCGGCTTAGGACACTGTGGACTGATATGACCCAACTCTCCACAGTTGAAACAAGTTACAGTCTTCAACCGACACTCTGCAGCCAAATGACCACCTTTTCCACACTTGAAACACTTCATCTCAACACTGGTACACTCATGGACACGATGTCCAGCCCGACCACATCTATAACACTTAGCAGGGGCACTAGAGTCTCCCCCACTAGGCCTCTTCATCCCACTCTGCTTCTGGAAACCTTTGCCAGCTGCATACGGTTTTCCACGATCATTCTGATTCTTGCCTTTCCTATCAACTCTCTGTTGATAGCTCTCTGCTCTGGCTTTGGAATCCTGTTCAAAAATCCTGCAACAGTCAACCAAGTCAGAAAACACTCTGATCCGTTGGTATCCAATAGCCTGCTTGATCTCAGGACGCAACCCGTTCTCAAACTTCACACATTTCGAAAATTCTCCAACAACCTCATTATAGGGAATGTAATACTTCGACAGCTCTGTGAACTTAGCAGCATACTCAGTAACAGACTTGTTACCCTGCTTCAATTCCAAAAACTCTATCTCTTTCTTTCCTCTGACATCCTCTGGAAAGTACTTCCTCAGGAATCTCTCTCTGAACACAGCCCAAGTGATCTCAGCATTACCAGCAGTTTCTAACTCAGTGCGGGTAGCAACCCACCAATCATCAGCTTCCTCTGACAGCATATGCGTACCGAACCTGACCTTCTGGTTATCGGCACACTCAGTCACTCTGAAGATCCTCTCGATCTCCTTCAACCACTTCTGAGCACCATCTGGATCGTATGTTCCCTTGAACATTGGAGGATTGTTCTTCTGGAACTCACTCAGTTGACGAGCAGCTCCCATTCCCACAACATTCAGATTTCCTCCAAGTACTCCAGCTAGCATACCCAGAGCCTCAGCAATCGCAGCATCATCTCTACCTCTTCCAGCCATCTCTATTCTGAAAACCCAAACAAACTAAAACAATGAGTACTGATAGGGTTACACAACACCTATACCGTACAGGGGAACCAGAATAATTACGACTCGACTCGACCGACTATGCTCTGATACCACTAATGTAACACCCTTCTAAAATACCCCAAATATTTAATTAAAATATAACAACATATCAATCAGAGTAATATGCAATCAAGGGTGTCACACAATATTTCACACGTTTCGCCATAAATATTTAGTCATGCTCATTAGTTAACTCAAAACATAAAGTATTGCACAATACGCAGCGGATAGAGATCAAATCGATCATTCAAACATGTAACATACTACATGTAAACTGGTTCAACAATCATCAACAACACAATTAAAATGTTCCCTTCCGATGTTACATCTATCAGAGCATGACCCACTAGGGAGACTACACTAGACTCCAAGCATTAACTTCTACTCAACTCATTGCTCGTTACCTGAAAAATAGTTGTAAGGGTGAGTTCCTCAATCGATATAATAAGCATTATAGAATATAATGTCATGTTAAGTAATTTAACACATTAATCACCCTAATCGCATTCGCACATTCAGTAACGGCACACCAACTCAAACATCATACTCAACACCAATACAACTCATATTCATACTCAATAGCAACACCACACACGTATAATATTGGAATACATCCATTCATATTATACGCCATACATAATTTATGCAATGAGACTCCACACATGCGGTACCGACTATTCTTGAACATATAGTTCAAGCTCACCGATCAAATCCAGATACGGCTACTAAGCTCACTAGTCCCACTCATTTGAGATCTAATGACTCACTCACTAATTCCTCACCATGGGAATTAGCTACAGCCCCAAAGGCTATGCTATGCACACTAATCATCTAGCATGCAAACATCAACAACAAATCCACAATGATTCACTCACTAATTCCTCACCATGGGAATTAGCTACAGCCCCAAGGCTATGCTATGCACGCTAATCATCTAGCAATGCAACATCAACAACAATCCACAATGGACATATGCTCACACTCTAAGCCATACAACAGTCCATTCACAAATACATGCATAATATATACATTCACAGCATTATGCATATCATCATACATCATCAACACATGTATCAACACATCATATCATGTCAAATAATTAAACACAGTATTAGCACACTCTACTAATACCTATACTGCTCAAAACAGTGGGAATTAATCCCTGTTACATCATAGGCCAACATAGGCCAACCCTCAATTAGGCACACAACATTTAAAACACCAATTTTCCACTCTGCAACAGTGTTAACCGGTTAACGCCCTGGGTTAACCGGTTAACGCAGCACAACACGCTTCCTGTCCCAAAACTTAACAGTGTTAACCGGTTAACGCCCTGGGTTAACCGGTTAACGCAGCACAAACAGCAATATTCCAGCAATCACAACAGTGTTAACCGGTTAACACCCTGGGTTAACCGGTTAACGCAAGACAGAAGCTGTTCCTGCGCTAACTCAAGGCAGAATGCAGAATTCTCCGCATTTTCCGCCATTGGAGGACTTCCGGACCTCCGATTCCAATTCCGTAAAAAGCTACACTTTCGGAAATTTACAACTAACCCAAACACAGATTCAATTACAGTCTAACACAACTTATTCATCAAAATTTCTCAGCATTTCAAAATCCCAATTAGGGTCAAATCACGGTTTATCACTACCCATTACATGCTAACCCATAATACCCATTAAACGACGATAAACCCCCCTTACCTGAGTTAATCCGGCGAATCTCAAGCTCCGAGCTCTTCTCTTCTTCAACCTTCTTCCTCTTGCTCTGCCTCTTTGCCCTTTTCCTCTTTCACGATCGCTTCTCTGTTTTTCACGTGAAAACCTTATTTTCCAAATGAAACTCTTTTTCCTTATTCCAACTTATATATTTTCCAAATTATATTATTATTCCAATAATAATAATAATTCAATAATTCCAAAAATAATAATAATAATAATCCAATTATCTAATTAAATTAATAAATATATTATTAACTTAATTTAAATAATTATCATATTATTATCGGGGTGTTACACAATCTATGTATGATTGAAGATCTGATTTGCAGGCGCATTCAATCATGGATTACAACCTGATTTACTTATTTTCCAAGGAGATCTAACCAGCTGTCATGAGAAGATTTAATTGGAAAATAGATTTGGGGTTTTCAAGATGTCCAAACCCAGTTGAAAGCTTCTATAAAAAGGGACTTGGAAAACCTGTTTTAACACACAACCAGTACTGAGAGAGAGCTAGGGTTTGTGTCTTGTTTAGTCGTAAGACTTGTAAGCCATTCAAGTCATCCATTGATGATTGAATTGGTTTGATTTGTGGTTGTAATTTGTCACTTTAAAGCTGTTAAGCAAGAGTGTGTGTCTACTTCATCAAAGTTGTGAAGCAAGATCAAATGTGTGTCTTCTTGATCAAAGTTGTTAAGCAAGATCAAGAGTGTGCCTTCTTGATTGAAACTGTGAAGTAAAATGAAGAGTGTGTTATTGAAAAGTGTTTTCTTTTCTCAATGGATTGTTGTTTAAAATCACAGGTGTGATTGTAGGGAAGTGAGTGGGTTCTCATATCTAAGAGTGCTTAGGTAGAAATTGCACGGATAGAGATTAGGTGAGAAAGACTGTAACTTGTTGAAGTGTACGGAGAGTCTTTGAACTGATTCTATTTTAGTGAATTTCCTTCCTGGCTTGGTAGCCCCCAGATGTAGGTGAGTTGGACCGAACTGGGTTAACAATTGTTTGTGTCTTTTGTATTACTATTCTCTATCTATATCCTGTGTGCATTACTCAGATATTAGTGTCGTGACATTACCTTCGACATCTCATATCTGATACCAAAATTTCAAATTTAGTTTGAGTTTAGACTTTATTTTTTAATTTATAATTTTGGTCTTATTTTATAAAAAGAATTTGGTTTTTATTTAATTTATAGTTTTATTTTATTTTATTAAATTAAATTTTAATTTATAACTTTAATTTTATTTAGTTTGAAAAACACTATTTGACTTTATTTTTGTTTTGATTTTATTTTATTAATTAAAAATAAAATAATAAAACTAATAGAGATAGGAAAATACAATATTTTTCACTGACAAAAGTATATTAGCGTTGGCTATATTCGTTGCAATCATTTAAATAAAATTAAAGACAAAAGGAGACAAACGAAAATTTTGAAGGGAAATGAATTTTTTTTGAACCAATAGAATTATATTAGTGTCAATCGACGGCGATGTTAAAATAAATAAATAAATAGATTCTTAATTAATTAAATAATAAAATGTCGTAGCGTCAGCCGCATCTGTCGCAAATGTTAAAGGCATATTAAAATATATAAGACATTGATTTAATTGATTAGCGTCCATCTTTGGGGCCACAAATTTGACGCTATTAGCATCGATTTCAGGGCTGATGCTAAATTTTGAGGCTAAAATGCTATTTTCTTGTAGCCAAGGTGGCAACTCTGACGAAGAAGTTTCCAAAAATGAATAAATGGGTTTATCTTTAGATGCTATAATAGATATCTTAAGAGAAACAAGCTTAAGCATACCGACAAAGGTCTAGTAAATTTCAGAAATACACATCCACTTAAGAAGGATCACAAGAAAGAAGATGATGATATAACATGCTATAAATGTGGTAATTTTGAATACTATAGAACTACGTGTCTAAATCTCACCAAACATCATAAAAGCTAAGACAAGGCTTTCTACATGGCGAAGGGAAAATCTTCCAAAGGTCGTAGAGCCTACATCGCATGGAAAGAAGAGGTGGAAAATTAATTCTCCGCTTTCTGCTTGAGTTCAGATGACGAGTGTGCCATTTTTTGCTTGAAGGAACGAAAGAAAAGTGGAATTTCAAAGATATATAATTATGATTCTGAAAATGAGTATACTTATGGTGAATTGTCTAGTGATTTTCATGACATGCATGCTAATTCCATTAAAGCGTTTAAGAAAATTGCTCTCCAAAAAGAAATTATTGATACACTTGAATAGGAGATAAAGAATCTTAATAATGCTTTAGATTGTTTAAAATAAGTTCATACATCTCTTGTGGAAGAGCGTTGTATTGTTTTGGATACTTTAATTAGCTGAAAAGATAGAAGTTGTGGAATGTGTTCATTGTCCAACTTAAAAACAGAAATTGAAACTCTTAAAGGATATTTGACACATGTTGTCTCACTATTTAATACTTGTTCTAGTTCTTCAAGTGAAAGAGGGAAGGTTTTAAAAAAAACATTCATGTCACAAGGAGAAATAGAATGAGTGTTTCATCCAAAGTTATTTGCCATTACTGTGGAGATAAGGGCCACATTAGGCATTTTTGTCATGTTAGGGACATTTAAGTTCCCAATGGAAAAATGACATGGATTCCTAAATGTAACTCAACTAAGGATCCCTAAGGATTCCCACTTTAAGATCATTAAATGTATTTTGAGGTATCTTAAAGGAACCTCTAATCACGGTCTTTGGTATCCAAAGGAAAATGCTTGTTGCTTAGTAGGATATTCTTATTTCGATTTTGTAGGGTGCAAGTCGGATAGGAAGAGTACTAGTGGTATTTTCCACTTATTTGGAAGTTGTTTAGTTTCTTGACATAGTAAGAAACAACATAGTGTTGCTCTTTCTATCGTCGAGGCTGAATATGTATCTACTGGTAGTTGTTGTGCACAAATCTTATGGCTTAACCAATAACTGTTAGACTATGATTTAATACTTGGTTGTGTAATAATGATTGCACAAGTCTTGTCCAATACTACACTCACAGACTAAACACATTGAGATCCGACACCATTTCCTAAGAGATCGTGTGGAGAAAGGAGACGTTATTTTTTAGTACGTTGACACCAAAAGTCAGTTTGCTGACATTTTTACAAAATTGTTGTCTTCATAATCCTTCCATAAAATTTGTAGGGACTTGGGAGTCTTAAACTCATCTTGCCTTAAGTAGAATGAGGCTTTGGTTTTTAGTTTCATTTGCTATATATTTTGATTCCACTAACACTTTCTTATAGCAAATTGTAGGTTCTACCAAACTACAATGGTATGTCTCTAACCCTTGTATCATTCTATGTGTTTTGTGCTAGAGCTATGTATTGGTTTGATTATTTCCTTTATATCTCATTAACTCATTTCTAGCTTATGTATCTAATTGTTCTTACTTTCATTTAAGTCTTTTAGACGTGTATTGTTAATTATGTGAATTAGAATGTTTGATTAGTTGTTCATGCATTATTTACACATTTGTGTATTTGTGTTCTTTGGTTGGGTATGATAGGTGTAACCGGTTACACCCTTTTTATAACCGGTTACCCATGCGAAAGTTTCAAAAAAAATTATACGGCTTCGGGTGTAACCGGTTATACTCTTTTTGATAACCAGTTACCATTGAAGTATAGCAGTGGTTCATTCAAAATCTAACTCAAATGTTTTTTTTTTGCGTCCCTCAAGCATGACATCTTTTCATGCATCCATGCACTTTTAGAAAGGTTTCAAGGTAATATAAATACTTTACTTATCAGATATTGAAAACACACTGTCACTGCTTCAGTGGTAACCGGTTATCAAAAAGGATGTAGTCGGTTAACCTGAAACGGTGTATAAAAATTGAAAATTTTCGCGTGTGTAACTGGTTACCAAAATGGTGTAACCGGTTACACCTGTCATACCTAGCCAAAGAGCACAAACGTAAGAATGTGTAATCAGTTATCGGGAAAGGTGTAACCGGTTACACTTGCTTTGAAGCAAAAAAATACTTATGAAAATGATTTTTAGCCAGCTTTCAAAGATGTTAAAACATGTATGCAATATGACATGATTACCACAATTTTTTTCTTGAGCACTTAATATAATGAACATAATGGAAATGCTTACTTGTACCTCTAATACATATGAATCAATCAAACTATCCAAAGCATTTCTTCATAACTTGAATTTGAAACTTGATACTTTAGTCTTTGAAATGAGGTTTTTTCCATTATTTTGTCATGAGCTAATTCTTCTAACTTGTCTTCATCAAAACTAACATTTGGAGAAGCTTGTCTTCACATCTTAATGCATACTTTGACTTACATGTTTTATCACTTAATTATTAGTTTTTGAACGTTTGTGTTGCATGTGTATTTGTGTTATATTGCTCGTGACATGTTTATCTCCGTTGTAATATGTTGTCATGGTTGTCGTATATGCTTTTTAGTTGTTTGACTCATATGTTCTTTGGAATCATATATTTGCGGTTGTTTTTCTTTGGTTTTAGACGCATTTTGAACGGTCTCTTTTTAATGTTCTCAATGGAGGAGAAGTTGTAATAAGTCTATCATTGTTTTATGCATTTTTATATTGTGAGTTGTTTGTGTGCAATGTTTGAAGGGGAGTTACACGTATGCTCAAAAGTCGACTCAATTCCAAGTGAAAGCTTGACAAACATAAAAAAAAGGCAGATTGTAGTTGCATGTCTCTACTATTTAGTTGTTTTGTTGTTTGTCTTATCGCTTTCATTTGTGTTTTTATTTTGATTCGTTGAGTCTCCTTTATGATTGCATATCTCATGTTTAGCATGCATAAAACTTTAGTTAGATTTGATCTTGATCTAAATACTCTTTGATCAATAACATATGATAATGAAATGAAATCATCTTGTATTTTTAGACAAAATTTGATTCAAGATAAAATCTCAAAAAAACTTTTGAAAATTTAAAATTTTGAGATTTTACGAAGATTCAGTTTTACACTAATTAGACAAAAATATTAATTAGCATAATCATTAATATTTTTTACTATACATTAAATAATTAACTAACTAACTCCTTACCTAAATAAAATAATTCATTAAGGAAAATATCATATGGAATTTCTTATTGAAGAATAGTCTGATTGACTTTCCATTTTTAATAAAGATGGATAAGAATTAAATCATTCTAACGTGTACTTAAGATTGGAAAAACAACTGGTATCTATATATACCTTCATGTTGCTGACACTATATTGCAAGAAATCATAAGCTATTAGTAAAATGGAGAACTTAATGAGAATGAGATTAGTGACAATTTTTCTTGTTTTATTTGGAAGAGTATCAAATATTGCATTTGCAGCAACTACCAATCCAGCATATCCTGCAGTGTTTGCATTTGGCGACTCAATCTTTGATACAGGAAATAATAACAACCTTGCAACTCTATCAAAATGCAACAATCCTCCCTACGGAAGAGATTTCTATGGCGGACAAGCTACCGGAAGATTCGGCAACGGCCGAGTTCTATCCGATTTGATAAGTAAGTCTAGATAGTGATTTTATATTTGAAATATTTTTTGGAATTTTCTTCTATACAAATCAAACATCTCTAATGACTGTGAATAGCTGCATCTTTGGGAGTGAAAGATACATTACCAGCATTCTTAAACCCGGCTTTATCCGATAAAGATCTTCCTACTGGAGTATGCTTTGCATCAGGAGGTTCAGGGTTTGATGATTTGACAGCAAACTCGCAGGTACTAATAAGTACTTTTTTTATGATTTAGGATTTAGGGTTTAGGGTTTATTCGTAACAAATATTCCGTACGCTGCAGGGAGGAGTTTTGACAATGGGGGCTCAACTGAATTTTTTCCAACAATACATAGCAAAGTTGAAAGCAGCAGTTGGACCAGAAAAAGCTTCGGACATCATATCCAAAGCTTTGTTTATAATATCAGCAGGAAACAATGATGTTGCATTCGCTTATTCTTTTACTATTAGAAGAACTATGCTCTTTAATGTATATGCCAGTTCTTTAGTTACAGTAGGTCAAAATTTCCTCAAGGTTCGTATGGTGAAAATTTTGTTTTTTATAACTGTTTTTTGAGATGATTTAAATAGTCTCTTGAGATGACAATATCGAACTCTAACTACTGATACGTCATCGATACGAATTAACGACAGAGTTTATATCAACTCGGAGCAAGACATGTGTGGGTTCTAAGTACAATACCATTGGGATGTTTACCTGCAGCTAGAACTCAACTGGGAGGAGCATTAAGGTCATGCGTGGATTTTGAGAATGGATTAGCACAAATGTACAATGGCATGTTATCGGCCGGAGTTTCAAGTCTTAAAGCTTCTCTTCCCGATTACGATCTTAAATTCGTCGATGTCTATACTCCAATGCTTAATATCATACAGAATCCTTTCGCATCAGGTTCAATTTCATTATTACTATTTGATATTAATATTTGTTTGCGCAAATTAATGATTTGATATTAATTTTTAGGGTTTTATAATGTGTGGAATGGTTGCTGTGGAACTGGAACATTTGAAATGGGAGCACAATGCAACTTGTTAACGTTCCAATGTCCAAGTACTGCGGCTTATTTTTTCTGGGATGTTGCTCATCCTACAGAGAGAGCTTATCAACTCACTGTTGCTCAAATACTACAAGCTCAAAACTATGATCTTACTAGTTACCATATTTCCAAAGCTCTTCATCCTTTGAATGTATCAAGTCTTAGTTTTAATAATTGAGAAATTTCTCTTTTTTGTAAAGTTAAATAATTTTTCTATTGGATTATTTATGTATCCAAAGAAACTTGTTGAAATGTGCAATTTATTTGTTTGCTGCATGTGTTTTCTTTTCATTTCTCTTTTCCACGTAAGCAAAAGATAGGATTTAAAAAATGTATAATACATTCTAAATCTATTTTATAAAAATGTGTTAAACTAAAATCTAAGGAGTTAAGGCAGACAGGGATATAGTCACAACAATATTTTTAGAAGTCTTCGTGACACTCCCAATTATACCTAGCATTCTTAATTTTTTAATATTTTTAATATAATCTTCTTAATATTTATATTTCAAATTTTATTTTTAATTTTTAATTTTTACTTTTTTAAATTTACAAAAATAAAATTTCTAATTGTTATTTTAAAATTCCTCGTATTTTTTACCGTATTTTTTTTAATTTCCAAATATAAATGCGTGAATTCTGAAAATTACATGTAAAATTACTAAAAAAAAAACCATTACCCAATCCTTTCTCACTTTTATTCCTAAGACCCATAATCCTTAATAAGTGGTGTATTGTAGACCTATTTGTCTTATTGGATCTGCATAAAATTATATCTAAGTTACTAGCTGCTAGATGGAAGAAAGTGGTGGGATCTCTAATTTCCTCTTGCCAATCAGCATTTATAGTAACACAATTTGGAGTAAATAAAAACATATTCTATGTACTATTAGTATAATTCAATTCATAACTACCTTATTTTCTTCCATTATTTTTTCATCACTCAAGACCACCTATGAGTTTTATAACAAAGTTCTATTAATGGCCTAAAATCCATAAGTTCAATACTCATCAAATAGAGAATATCTAAGATCAAAAGGTGCAAGAGTCCCAAAATAGCAATAGGAGAGCTGGAAATCATCATAGATCCAGAATTATATTGATGAATGTTATATCCTATTATGAGTATGAAAATATAACAAATAGAGACTTTGCTAAGTCTATATTTGATTCTCTGAAAATGATTCATGAAGGAAATGAGTAGGTTAAAGAGACTAAAGTCTCGGCTTTAATCCAAAAATATGAATTTTTCAAAATGGAAGAGGATGAAATGATTGAGGAAATGTTCTCAATATTTTAAACTTTTGTAGCTGGATTGAAAGTCTTAAACAAAGGTTATACCACTTCAGATCATGTTAAGAAAATCATCATAAGTCTGCCTAAGAAATGGAGACCAATGGTGATATCACTGAAGGTGTCAAAAGATCTGAACAAAACTACTTTGGAGGAACTTATAAGTTCTGTAAGGAGACATGAGATTGAACTTGAGGAAGATGAGCCTTAGAAAAAGATCAAGTATGTGGCTATAAAATCCAAAGGTAAATCTGAGAATCTCAAAGCTCTTCAAGCTAAAGAAGAAGAATAGTTTGAAGAAAGTTCAGAAGAAGAAGATGAGTTATATCTTTTGTCCAGAAGGATTAACCAACTCAAGAAGAAAAGACAAATGAAGTTCAGAGGCTATAGAAGAACAGGTGGTCAATCTGAGTCAACCTCTGGATAGAAGAAGTCTGGAGCTGGCAAGGACGTTACCTTCTTTGAATGCAAGCAACCTGGACATTACAAAAATGAATGTTCCAAACTCATGCCTAAAAATAAATTATTCAAAGAGAAGAAGAAGGTTTTTATGGCTACTTGGGATGACTCAAAAGATTCATAGGATGATTCTGAAGAAGAGAAGGCGCACATGACACTGATGGCTAGCTAGGAAGCACCTGACTCTATATCATAATCATATTTAGACCCCCAATGCGGTAATCTCTAATCTTACTCCCTTTATGTCACTAAAATTCTTGTAAAGTTTAAGAGTCTTCAGAACAGACACAAGGATCTGAAACATAGTTGACTCTGAAGTTCTTAGTGAGATGAAGAAACAAAACTCTATTTTAAAATAAAAAAATTTAGTTTTTGAAAGAGATAATTTTGCTCTAAAAAGCAAGATTAAACAACTTGAAAAGGAGATTCTTTCAGAAGCTCCTATGGAATCTGAATATCTTATAAAGAAATATGACATGGTCTTTCAAATAATCTGTGCACGAAACATAGACAGAAGCAAAATGGCTTCCATGATCTATGGAGTAAGCATAAATGGTAAAATAGGTTTTGGCTATGTGCAACCAAAACATTCTAGGGTAAAACCTATTTCTAAACAAAAGGTTATAAAACCAAAAGCTCTATATTCTCATTTCACTTATGGGCACACACATGATTATGTTGTACAAAAACCATAGGTTAAAAAAAACTCTGGGAAAACTAACAAGAAAGGACCAAAAAAGATATGGGTACCTAAAGATAAAATAATATATGTTGCATACATCCTTAGCAACAGAGTTGAAATGTCGGTCGTAGTACCTAGATTCTGGATGCCCACGACATATGATGGGAAGAAGACATAGGCTCCAAAGTCTGGAACTTAAGCCTGGAGGTACCGTTGGCTTCTGAGGCAATCAAAAGGGTAAGATTATTGGCTATGGATCTATTAGTAATGGATCCCTCCCTTATATAAATAATGTTTTACTTGTTAAATGATTAATGCATAACTTATTGTCCATAAGTCACTTAAGTGACAATGGTTATGATATTATCTTTAATAAAAAAACCTTACAAATTTGTTAGTCAGAAGGATGGATGTGTACTCTTAAATGGAAAGAGGAAGAATAACATTTATAAGATTAGAATTTCTGATTTAGAAAATCAAAATGTTAAGTGCCCCATGTCTGTGAATAAAGAGCAATAGAATTAGCATAGACGATTAGACCATGTTAGCATGAGAAGAATCTCAATGCTTAACAAGCTAAACTTAGTCAGAGGCCTTCCAAATCTGAAGTTTTCTTCAGATGCTCTTTGTTAGACATGTTAGAAAGGCAAGTTTTCAAAAATTCTTTCAAAGCCAAAAATGTTGTTTCAACCTCTAGGCCTTTGGAGCTTTTACATATTTACCTTTTGGGTGTTTTGAAAACAACCTCTTTCAATGATAAAAAAGTATGGATTAGTCATCTTTTATGACTACATTAGGTGGACATGGGTCAAGTTTCTTAAACACAATGATGAGTCACATGTTTGCTACCTTCTGCTCCTAATTACAAAATGAGAAAGACTTTAAGATTTTTAATGTCAAAAGTGATCATGGTGGAGAATTTGAAAATAAAGACTTTGAAAAATGTTTTGATAAATATGGAATTTCACATGATTTCTCTTACCCTAGAAATTCTCAGCGAAATGGAGTTGTAGAAATGGAGGATCGAATATTACAAGAAATGGCAAGAACCATGATCAATGAAATAAATGTTGCAACTTACTTCTAGGCAGAAGTTGTTAACACAACGTGTTACATTCATAATATGATCTCTATAAGACCTATTTTGGGTAAGAATCCTTATGAATTATGGAAAAACAGAAAACCCAACATTTCATATTTCCATCCTTTTGGATGTTCTTATTTTATTATGAACACTAATGAGAACTTAAACAAGTTTGATTCAAAAGCAAAAAAATGTATCATGTTAGGAAACTAGGAACGCTCAAAAGGATACATAGTGTATAACACTAAAACAAGAATTGTCGAGGAAACAATTCATGTTAAGTTTAATGATAAGATTGACTTTGACAAGTCAAAGCTAGTTGAAAAGCTTGTAGATCTGGAGATGAACTACTTAGATTCTAAAGGTAAGGAATATGAAGTAAAAGACTCTGAAGAATCTCAACATAAAGCTGCTCACTCTGAATCAGAAGTTACTGCCTCACAAGCACCTCTGAGGAAACAAAGGAAAATTTCTTCACATCTTGAGGAATTGATTCTGGGAGATAAATTAAAATGAGTCAGAATCGGATCCTTATTTAAACCTTAAAAGGAAATACTTTTGGGATTGGTGTCTTTAATAGAACCTACTTCCATTGATGAAGAGATTTTATACACATATTAGATTATGGCTATGCAAGAAGAGTTGAATCAACTATCCATAAATGATGTATAGGATCTTGTGCCCTAACCCAAAGGAATCCATGTTATAGGAACAAAATTGGTCTTTAGAAACAAGCTGAATGAGCAAGGAGAAGTGGTAAGAAACAAAGTCAAACTAGTTGCACAAGGATACATTCAACAAGAGGTAATTGACTATACTTAACCTTTGCACCAATGGCCAGGTTAGAGTTTATTTGTCTTTTAATTTCCTTTGTTGTAAATTATAACATCATTCTATGTCAGATGGATGCTAAGAGTGCATTTTTGAATGGATACATTGTTGAAGAAGTTTATGTACATCAACCTCCTAGTTTTGAAAATCACAGAAACCTAGATTTTGTTTATAAACTCAAAAAAAATCTTTGCAAGGTCTGAAACAAGCTCCTAGAGCATGGTATGAAAGACTAAGCAATTTTTTTTATAAAAATGATTTAACAAGACGGAAGGTAGATACAACTCTGTTTTGTAAGATATTCAAAAATAATATCTTAGTTGTGCAAATTTATATTGATGATATTATTTTTTATTATGCTAATGCTATTATTTGCAAATATTTCTCTAAGTCTATACAGGTAGAATTTCAGATTAGTCTGATGGAAGAATTAAAGTTATTTATAGGGATTCAGATCAACCAAAATTCAGAAGAAACATATACATCAAAGCAAATATACAAGGGAACTTCTTAAGAAGTTTGACTTGTCATAGTGTAAACCAGTCAAGACCTCAATGCATCCGACATGCGCCCTGGAGAAAGATGAAAGCAAACAGGTGGAACAATATATATATATATATATATATATATATATATATATATATATATATATAGTTATGGTTAGATCTCTCTTATACTTGACCCCTTCTAAACTTGATATTTTATTCAGCATATGTCTTTGTGCTAGAATCCAATCAGATCCTAGAGAATTTCACTTAACGTTTGTTAAGAGGATCTTTATATGTCTAAAAGGTACTACTAACCTTGGGTTGTTTTATAGAAAATTCAAAGATTATAAGTTAGTAGGTTATTCTAATACTGACTATGCTGGAGATACACTAGAAAGGAATATCACCAGGGGAACCTATTAGTTTTTAGGTGACAATCTTATTTCTTAGTCCAGTAAGAGGAGTCAACAATAGAATTATCAACAACATAGGATGAATACATTACAACATCTGGTTGTAGAATTCAGATTATTTGGATGAAAAGTCAGCTAGAAGATTATCAACTATATGAGAGTAACAATCTTATTCTTTGAGATAATAACTCTGTAACTTTTTTATCAAATAATCCTATTTTATACTTCAGAGCTAAACACATTAAAATCAAATATCATTTTATAAGAGATTATATTCATAAGGGTGTTATTAATTTAAAATTCATAGATACTGACCATCGAAATCTTCACAAAACCCATTGTTGAAGATATATTTGTTTTTATTCTGGAAAAAAATTGAAAATGGAACTTTGTCCAGAATAAGCAAAAAAAATAATATCTTGAGACTCTTGAGAGTCAAAATATGGATCTGATATATATTGCCTATGAACCAGTTATCCCTATTAAGTTAGGAGGTTCTCTGGGTCAGATCAGAAGGCCCGAAGTCAGAATACTTATGGGATTTTCTATCTTCTGGACTCTGAGTTCTTGATATTAAAGGTGGTAATCAAGCATTTTTGCATGGCTCTAAAGTTAGACAAATATCCTATGTTAAAATCATTTGAACAATTAATGTGACCCATTGGGATAATATTTCTTGGTTAAAGAGAAAATCTCTTCATTCATCTCCCCTTGTCAGATTACGTGTGTTTTTTAAACATTTTTTTTTTCAAAATAGTTTTATTATATGTCTGTTCATAGTCTTGTTATTGGTCTTTTTTAATACTCTGTAATAATGTCTTATGACGAGCGTTCCTTGTTGCGTGTCTTGTTATAAATGCTATTATTGCAGTCTTCATTAGTAACTATTGAGTCTCTTTCGTTTAGGTCTCTACCTACTCCTCACAATCGTTATAACTCATTTACCCTCTCTATTTAAACTCCTCATTAGCACTTTTATTTTTATCTCATCTTATTTTTTCTATATCATTTATTTTGTTTATTTCTTCTTGCTTGATGAAAAAGGGGGAGAAAGTAAATATGATTTTGATATATCTTGTAACCCTAATAAAACCCAAACAATGCTAAAATCATGTTGAACGCCATTTTTTCCAGTCTCAACTCAGGGGGAGCTTACAAACCCCGCTCTTAAGAAACTAAGAAAAATTTGATAAATCTAAAGTTCAAGGGAAGCTTATAAACTTATCTCTGATGTTTTATAAATATGGTTATCCAAGTAAAAAAAATCATCAAAATACATGGATTTGTCATCATAAAAATGGGGAGATTGTCGGAACAAGTTTTGTTCTAAAACTATCTTTGAGATTTTATGATAATAGAGTGTAGAGAATAATTTGGTACTCTAACTATTTTGCTAGTGTGTATAATAGAAAACAAATTTTAACTCTAAAGACGTCCAGACTCTTATCAAAGGACAACTTAAAAGCGAGTTTACAAAGGAAGTCAAGCATCTGATTTGATAAGTCAGTGTTTCTGAACATAAATTATCCATATAGACTCTGACAAAGATTATGACCACCAACTTCTGAAATTCTCAGAACTCTAAACTCTAAAGACTCTGAAGTCTCACCAAAGTTCTAAAGACAGATTCTGAACTTTACTCAAGCTTCACCAACTTGTATAAGAAGCCTTTAACTAAAATGTTAAATCAAAAGGTCAACGATTGATTGATGCGACATAACTACAAAATCAAATTTACTTCCTATGTTAAGTACTATACTCTGTACCAAAAGAAATTTCTCACATCATATCATCCTCAACAATTTTCTACTGCAAGCGTCACTCTAATGTTGCAATATGAAGTGACATTCATATAACTATTATATTGAGGATATTCCAACTTCACCCTCCAACGGGTCTTTTTTTTCCAAAATATAGAGGTCTTGGAAGATTGGAAGCAACAATTAGCTTATTTGCATAGCAACGCATACACTCAAAGAACATATGTGAAATAGAAAAATAAAAATAAGTGTTTCTCAAACTCATACATTTAAAACATCTTCTTTGAATATCTTTGTTTAGTGTAGTATTTGATTTAAACTTGTGTATCTACTTTTTAAAGCAACTTGTAAGCACAAACCCTGTTTATCTTAACCTTTGGTTAATTTCCTTGAGAGAATAAGTGTAGTCAGAATCCTCAAGAAGTCATTGACGGTTAGTCTTTGAGTTGTATTTCCTTGAGAGACTAGGATATACTCATGATTTCTCAAGAAGTCTTAGACCGTGTGTCTATGAGTTTGTTGTAATAAGATTGATTATTGGATTAAGTCCTTATTGAGAAGGATAAATCACTCAGACGGTGGACTGGATGTAGCTTCATTAACAACGAGCAAGGATAAAAATACGTGTGTTCTTATCTTTATCATTATATTTTTTGTTTGAGATATTGAGTTGCAAAAGTTTTTAAATCCAGAAACCTGATCCATCCCCCCCCCCCCCCCCCCTTTCTTGTGTTTCTTGCATATTCAAAATACCAAAGTCCTTATGTCCCATTTCCATCACCAGAAAATAGAAAATCCAATGAATTCCATTTTTTTCTCCTTGTGAAAGTCTTGCGTTAATTTGCAAGGAGAAACTGGCGGTTCCCGCGTTTTCTCCATGTGGAAGTTTAGGGTTAATTTCCAAGGAGAGACCGGTGGGTTTCTACATTTGCTCTTTGTAGAAATCTTTGGTTAATTTTCAAGGAGAGCTCGATGGGTTCCTAAGTTTGGTCCCTATGAAAATCTTGGGTTAATTTGTAAGGAGAGTCCGGTGGATTCTTATGTTTGCTCCCTCGGAAAGTTTTTGGTTAATTTTCAATAAGACTCTTGTGGGTTCCTGCATTTCATTTCCTCTAATTTTTAAAGTTTATTCTTTCATGTATTACAATCTCTATTTATATGTGCATATTCAATTATTGTCGTGTTCAATGGGATAGAAATTGATATTGATCTTGAGGTGTAAACAATTTGAATATCATTTACAACCCGATGTTGTAATATTCCTTAAAAAAGGAAACTTTGATCTTTCTCGTCTAAACAGCCCATTCATCACGCTAACTAGGAGCAATATATATGCTCGGAAGTTTCTGATATCTATGGTGATGTATGACTTTCTACAAGATTTGTATATAAATAAGTATTGCACTTACCTGTCTTAATTACTTACTGAGGCTAAGCTGTTATTTGTTATACTACGTTACTGTTACATATTTATGTGGTTCCATTGATGACATTAACATCTCATGCATGTACAAAACAACAATAAATTTCTTGGAGAATAAATCAATTGCTTAAAGTGAAGTATTCATAAATCTAAAAGAGAACTTACACTTACCTTCCGTGAGGAAATTTTTATTAAAGAATCTGTGAGAATTTGGATCAAACTTTAATCTCGACAGGCATAACTTGATATTTCAACAAGAGTTATGCATGTTGTAGTCGAAGTCTGTTCAAGCATGTTGTCAAGATATGTTAACTTTTATTTTAAGTTAGTATGTCGAATTGGGCATTTGGTTAAGCCAAATGTTTAAGTTTAATTGTTGCTCAAATTAGCTTAGTCTTCTATAAATATACTAGTTCTCTCAGTTTATTTAGAGAAGTTAATTGTTGTTATTCACTTGTAATCCTTATTGAGAAAGTGAATAGTAAAATAGTTTTAACCAATTATGATTCTTCTTCTTCCCTCTTTTCTTTCTTTTGTAAAACCTAATAGGGTTTATCGTGTTTGTTCAAGAAACTTAATCTTTATATCATATCTTAATTTTTTCTTGATGAAATCAATTCAAAACAAACTGGTGCAGTGAGCGTGGAGGAGAAGATGTCATTGATAAAGTATGAGATTGAGAAATTCACTGGTGTGAATCATTTCGGTTTGTGGAGCTTGAAGATGCAAGCCTTTCTTATTCAACATGGTTTGTTAGAAGCGTTGAAAGAATAAGAGAAGATAAATGTTGACCTATCAGAGAAGGAGAAGACGGTGATGATCGAGAAATCCCACAATGCAATTGTGATGTGCCTTAGTGATAACCTTCTCTGACAGGTCTCGAAGGAGAAGACGGTAGTGGGTGAGTGGGGAAAACTTGAGGCTTTGTATATGACAAAATCCTTGGTCAATCGTCTCTACCTGAAGCAAGCCTTGTATTTATTCAAGATGAGTGAAGACAAAGTCTTGGCTGAGCAACTGGATACATTCAACAAGTTAATTCTTGATCTTGAGAATATCGAGGTTAAGATTGATGATGAAGATTAAACGTTGATGTTGTTGTATGCTTTACCAAAGTCCCATTCTCACTTCAAAGAAACTCTCTTATATCGAAGGAATTTGTTGACCTTTGAAGATGCTCAATTTGTCTTGTACTCGAAGGACTTGAACGAACGAAAGGAGAATAAACCATGTTCAGTTGGTGAAGGAGTGTCCATTAAAGGAAACTTCTTGAAGAAGGATGGTAGGTTTGAGAAGAAGAAGGGTAAAGTTCTACAAAATTCTTATGGTGGTAATGCTCCTGCTATTAAGTGTTATAATTGTAAGAAGAATGGTCATACAACAAAAGCATGCCCTGATCGTATAAATAATCATGGTGGAAAGGATAATGGTAATGAAACCATTGTGCAAGATGGTTATGAATCATCTGATGTCCTGGTGGTTTTAAGTAGCGACTCTAGCAAGGAGTGGGTTATGGATTCAGGTGTACTTGGCACATGACTCCAAACAATGACGTGTTTAAGAAATTATGTGATTAAGATGATGGATCAGTGTTGTTGGGAAATAACAAAACCTACAAGATTGCATGAATTTGATCTGTGAGTTTCAAGCTCCATGATAAGTCAATAAGGCTATTAACCAATGTCAAGTGCGTACCTAATCTTAAGAGGAATTTGATTTCTCTTGGTGAATTCGACAAGAAATGGTATGTTTTTAAAGGATAGCAAAGTATCTTAAGGGTAATGAATGGGTTGAAGGAAGTCTTGAGAGGCGTGAAGAAACAAGGCTTGTATACCCTTGATGTTGAGGTTGTAAGTGGGTCAGCAGATGTAACATCCACAAAACATGTGTCAAAGACTGAGCTATGGCACAAGGGACTTGGCCATGTCAGTGAAAGAGGCTTGGTTCAATTTTCGAAATAAAATTTGTTATGTGGACACAAGGTCGAAAAACTAGAGTTTTGTGAAGCTTGTGTATTTGGTAAACCTTGTGGAATGAAGTTTAACAAACATAAAAAAAGAACACATGGATCACTTGATCACATTCATGCTGATGTTTAAGGCCTGAAAGGAATTGTTCACACTCAGGTGCAAATTATTCTCTATCCATAGGTGATGATTATTCCATAAAGTTATGGGTATTCATTCAAAAATCTAAGGATGAAACTTTTGAAAAATTCAAAAGTTGGAAGACCCTGATCAAAAACCGAACTGGCAGGAAGGTCAAGAGGTTGAGGACCGACAATGGTCTTGAAATTTGCAATGACACTTTTGACAGTTGCTATGTTGTGTCTGGTATTGCAAGGCACAGAACTATGAAGGGAACTCCCCAACAAAATGGTTTGGCTGAAAGGTTCAATCGAACCATTCAGTAAAGGGTTAGATGCATGCTGGTAAGTGTTGGATTAAAGAAGGTGTTATGGGTTGAGACTTTTGTGACTGCATGCGTCTTTTGTCTGCCTTGGGGATAAATACACATGAAGAAGTTTGGTCGAAACATCCACCTAATCTCAACAAACTTAGAGTATTTGGTTTCTTATCCTATGCTCACATTAGGCAAGACAAGGTCGAACCTAGAGCTTTAAGATGTATGTTTCTTGGATACTCTGACGGAGTCAAAGCTTATAGGTTGTGGTGCTTAGATCCAAGTCACATGGCGTGTAACACAAGTTGATATGTAGTTTTCAATGAAGTATAAATGACATTTAATAAAATTGATGATATTGGTTGAACTACTAATATCTCTGAAGAAGATCTGGAACAGGAAGAGATTCATGTTGATGTTGAATTTCATAACCTAGATGAAGTCGAAGAAGAAGCAAAAGTTGATGTCGAAGATGAGGAGACTGATAATGACTACATGCTATCAAGGGACATGTCGCCTTAATCTCTGCAAGTGAGGTCCTTGATGAAGAACCTAGAGATTACAAGGAAGCTATGAGTAGTCTAAATAAGACTGAATGGCTGAAAGTTATGGATGATGAGATGAAATATTTTCATGATGATAACACTTGGGAGCTGATCGAGAAACTTGTAGGGGCCAGGTTAGTCAGCTGCAAGTGGATCTTCAAGGTTAAGGAAGAAATTGAAAGAGTGATGTTGAAGAGATTTAAGGCAAGGCTAGTTGTTAGGGGGTTCACTAAGAAAGAAGGGGGCGACTTCAATGGTGTGTTCTCATCTATTGTAAATCATAGATCCATTATAATGTTGTTATCCATGGTGGCAAAGTTTGACCTAGAACTTGAACAGATGGATATGAAGACAACCTTCATGTATGGTGATCTAGATGAAACAATCCTGGTGAGGCAACCTGAAAGGTATATAGAAAAGAGAAAGGAAGATTATGTGTGCAAGTTAAATAAGTCATTATATGGCCTGAAATAATCTCCAAGACAATGAAATATGTGATTTGATAAATTCATGACACACATAGGTTTCACTAGGATCCAGTTCAACCATTGTGTTTACTTCAAATTTTGACGTGGAAATTCACTTGTTATTTTGTTGCTTTATATGGATGACATCCTTGTAGCAAGAAGCAATATTGAAGATGTTATGAAGGTGAAGGCTGAACTCGATAAGGAGTTCGACATGAAGGATTTGGATGTTGCCTCAAGGATTCTTGGGTTGACATCCGGAGAGATAGAAATCAGTTGAGATTATGCTTATCTCAAGAGACATACTTGAAGAAAATTCTCTAAAAATTTAGTATGTCGAATTCAAAGCATGTGGTAACACCGATTAATCCTCAGTTTAAGCTAAGTCTGACTCAAAGTCCTAGTACTGAAGTCAAAAGAGCCTATATGAATAGCATTCCAAATCCTAGTATAGTAGGTTCTTTGATGTATGTTATGGTCTGTACTAGGACATACATAGTGTACAGAGTGAGCCTTGTAAGCATATGGTCAATCCTAGGAAGACGTGCTGAAAAGCGTTAAAGTCGAAATCAAAGTACTTATTTATGGTAGAGCCTTTGGTGATGATAGCAAAGTCGAAATCAAAGGATTTGTCAACTCTAATTATGCATAATGTATGAAATCCAAAAAAAATCTATTTTGAGATGTGTTCAATATGTTTGGCATAATAATTTGTTGGAAAGTGACACTTCAGAAGGTTGTTGCCTTATGAACCACTTAAGCAAAGTATATTACACTCACTGAAGTTGTGAAAGAAGTATTATGGCTTTAAGGTTTTGCTAAGAATTTGAAACTTCAAGGTCAAGTTATCACTATTAAATGTGATAGTCAAAGTACAATACAATTGTTAAAGAATGCAACCTATCATGAGCGAACTAAGCACATTGATGTGAGGCTGCATTTCGTCAGAGAGATAATCAAGCATGGAAAAGTCAAAGTGCTAAAGGTTTCCACTGATGACAATGTTGCTGATATGATCACCAAGATATTCTCAAGTTGCAAAATTTTCACTGTATATGATTGATAAAGTTGCATAGAGAAAGGTAGTTTATTCCCTTGATGTTTGTAGAGTTTGTCTCAAGGTGGAGATTTGTGAGAATTTGGATCAAACTCTAATCTCGACATGAATAGCTTGATATTTCGACAGAAGTTGTGCATTCTATAGTCGAAGTTTGTTCAACAACGTTGTCGAAATATGTTAACTTGTATTTTAAGTTAGTATGTCGAATTGGGCATTTGGTTAAGCTCAATTGTTTAAGTTTTCTTGTTGCTCAAGTTAGCTTAGTAGTATATAAATAAACTAGTTCTTTAAGGTTATTGAGAGAAGTTAATTTTTGTTACTCACTTGTAATCTTTAAGCCCTTATCGAGGAAGTGAATAGTATAATAGTTTTAACCAATTCTGATTCTACTTCTTCCCTCTTCTCTCTCTTTCGTAAAACCTAATAGAGTTTCTTGGATTTGTTCAAAAAACTCAATCTTTATCTCATATTTTGATTTATTCTTGATGATATAAATTCACAACAGAACCAATTTAAAAAACAACTTTACAAGAGATTCTCATTTAAACCAAAGAATGACTCTATAACTAAATCACGTCTGCAAGACTGATCTAGCCATTGATGCTTCCCTCACGAGGATTAACATAAAACGGTAGCGAAACTAACCATACAACATGGATAAGATGTTTATATATAAGTGCCAATACCTTCAAGAAGATGGGTTAAAAGAGGTTTCAATCTACCATTCTCAGCCAACTGCTGCACATTATTATTGGCTATTTGAGTGTGAGCTCGTCGTCGACTAGAGCGAGATGATGACATTGATTTAAGCATGAAGACAACATTAATTTCCTTTTATTCTTTATTGAGATGGGAGGCAATGAAGTCATCGGAGGTACGCTCGAACACCGACAATATTAATTAAATAGCAAGATTTTCATTACAAGTGCTAAAATTCATCGGATCCACTAAAATAGAGAGTTTTAACTCTAAACATATCCTAATGAGAAATAGCTTTTTTTTTATACGTTGAATAGGAAAGATGGTGAAAAAATACAACTATAAGAATGAAAATCCATAATCGGATTATGATCAAATTTTAATTATGAAAACATGGAAAAGATGACCATGGACAAATAAAGAATACAAAGATTTCTCAATAGGTTTACCTAATGTTAAACTCTAGTAAAGATTGCGAGTTAATGTTCAGATAAAGGTTTCGTGTAATAAGATTTTGGTTAATCATGTGTTAAAAAATTTGTGATAGTGAAAATCTTAAGGTGTGATCCTTATGGTTTGGAGTAGGTCTTGCATGTTTATTTCTAAAACGACCATCGTTTTTCTTGGAAAAAAATGAAAAATCAATAAAGGAGATATATCGTCTTAAAAAAATATTTTTTTAATTCAAGAATCTCTTTTAATCCCTATGATATTGTTATAGATAAACCTATCAAATCTATAGAATGCAGGATTTTGAAAAAGTAAAATTGAAGATTTGCACAAAACACGTGTCAAATTTATTGAAGGAAGAGATAAGTTATAATATCATTTTAGCTAATCAAATAGGAACTTATAATAAAGTTGGTTTATCTGTTTAATTAGTTTTGTTATTCTAATAGGACATATAATCATAATATGCCTAAATACACTTATTATGGTAAATTTGGTCTTATTTCTTCTTCATAAGTCAAGAGTCAATCTTTATGTTGCATATGTGTTTTACAATCTCGAAATTCAAACTTGTCAACCTCGAAATTCAAACGCCGTCGTCACAATAGTTATTAAAATCACTCAATCATAAATTATAACATGTTTATTATTCTATATTCCAAAAGGGAAAGACTGGTATCTTTTATTGAGAATATTAGAATTAGAGTTTAACATACCTCATCTCTAAATAATCAATTTATAACTCATCTTTAAATAATCAATTTATGAGGTGAGAGGTATTACTCTATATAAAGTATTTTTAAACTTTATCTCTAATCAATATGGAATTTAGGATCTTTTCAATGCATGCCCTCATGCCCAACATTCTATTCAGTTTGGTGTATAGATACAAATAGTGGACGGACCATGGCTTCACTGATAGAGTCCGATATAATATTAAAATTAGAGTTTGATTTAATTTATTCCTATAAAATACAAGATGAGAGATGATACTCTATATAATTTTTTTTTAAGTTATATCTATAACTAATATGAGACTTGAAAAAAGCCATTAAAAAATTCCAAAAAAAAATTGTAGAAGAAAAAGATAAGGAAGTAAATTCCTCTTATAATGATATATTTAAAAGAATTCTTAAGAAAAAATATGTGAAAATAAAATATAGAAAAGATCCAATGTTTCATCAAAATAAAAATAAAAAAAAATTGATAAAAAGGGAAGAGAATAATTAAATCTCAAGAATTTTATTTACTTCTTAAATATGGATAAGAAATGTAAGTCTTTTTTGCTAATGAAGAATCAAGTGTGATATCCTTGTGTTTTCGTTGACATAATTTCATTTATTTTCCTTATATATTTTGAATTTTAAAATAAAATATTTGTTTACAAACAATAAATAATTCCTCCAAGTGTGTTAAATAGATATTATGCTGGAAAAAAAGGAGGTGCAAAGATTATCGGGGCAAAATGCATTCAAACAAATGCAATAACTACAATTACAATAATCAAGTTTTATCCCACTAAAAAGGAGTTATATCCTGCAATTCCCCAAATTTGACCCGACACCCTCACAATTGTATTGTTTTTATTATATAATAGTCTTTGTGATTTTTTTATGTTTTTGAAAATGTGTGTTTTATGGGTTTTTGAAAATTTATGAGTTTTTACCAGAATTTTAAAGAATTTTACGAGTTTTTATCGGATTTTTGGGGACCTATGAGTTTTTATTTGATTTTTAAAAAAAATTATCGAATTTTGAACTACCAAAATTTTCAAATACAATACCGAAATTTTCAAAATTCTATATAAAAAATTTCAAATACACTACCATATTTTTCAAAAAAGTATTAGTTTTCACCACTTTTTCAAAAAGTTTACGAGTGTTTACCGGATTTTTAAAAACATCTATGAGTTTTTATCGGATTTTTCAAAAAGTCTATGAGTTTTTCCGAAGTTTTTAAAAAATCTAAGAGTTTTACTGGATTTTTCAAAAAAATATGAGTTTCTATTAGATTTTTCAAAAAACTATGAGTTTTTACCGAATTTTTCAAAATACACTATCGTATTTTTCAAAATACACTATCGTATTTTTTAAAATACACTACCGTATTTTTCAAAAAATTGTAATTTGTATCGGATTTTTCAAAAAACTATGAGTTTTTACACGATACATGGACCAAATTCTACCATAATGTTCTATCAAAGACCATATTTTTATCCAATTCGTTAATCTCAAGATCTTTCTAAGTAGTTTCTCATATATTTTTTCTAGGTATTCCTCTCTCTCTAGTTATTTTACTACTCTCCATTTGATCTATTATTCTTACAATACAATCTACATATCTTCTCTCTACAAACTCAAATCACCTAAGTTTATTTTCCATCATATTTTCTATTGTAGGTGTTACCCCAACACTCTCTCAAATATTTTCATTTTGAATGTTATATCATATAATCTTATCAAACATTAAACACGACATCACCATCTCCAGTACACTTACTTTATTCTCGTGTTGATTCTTAACCACCTAACATTATTTCTCGCGCAACATCGTAGGTCTTATTGATATATGGTAAAAAATTCCCTTCAGCTTGAGTAGTACTTTTGAGTCACATAAAACCCCTGAGCCCTCTTCCATTTTAATCACACAGCTTGAGTTCGACAATTTACATCCTCATATATTTCTCCATCGTATTGTACTATGGACCCAAGATATTTAAATAGTATGACTTGTGATATGATATAGTCTCCAATTTATGCCTTTAGGTTAGAAACATTTCTCCTTTTGCTAAACTTACATTTCATATACTTCATCTTACTTTTTCTTAGGCGAAAGCCATGTGTTTCTAAGGCTTATCTCCAACCTATCATTTGAATTCTCCTGCGACTCTCAAAGTAGTATTATATCATATACAAAAAGTATATATATTTGTGTAAGATTTTTGTGCAATCTTATTGTAATAGGGGAATCTTCTAACTCCACGTCTTGTGTTTGCGCACTAGTCAATACTCTCTCATACATATCCTTGATAGCTCCAACATAGGCAATCCTTACCCCTGTTTTCACTATGGATTTCCACAAAATCTCTATAGGGCCTCTATTATATGCCTTCTCCAAGTCAATGAAAATTAATTGTATGTATTGTTGGTTCATCCATTACTGCTCCATCACACGTTGTAATAGATAGATTGCTTTCATAAACGACCTCCCAAGCATAAAATCAAATTGATTATTAGTAATTTGAGTCTTTTTTCTTAGTATATGCTCAATCACTTTTTTCCGAACTGGTGACAAATCTAGCAAGTATACTGGTATCGTCGAAGTAATAGAATAATTTGTATCTATGGAGATTGAGGATCAAAACAAGGAGACAACAATGCGATTGAAAGTAAATAAAATGGGAGATTTTCAATAGCAATTTGGTGCAAAAATAAGAATGAGAAAATTAACGGATTAAGATACAATAATGAAAGACAACCAGATCTTTTATGTTGAATCCCCGAATTCTACCCGTTGATGAAATGTGTATAAATTGAATTACAATTACGCTATTATCTTACGAAGAATTAACAAGACCGCTACACTCAATTCCTTGGTGCACAATTCACTAATTTACACAATAATTCCATAATTCATTAGGTCAACTGAGAGTTAAACTAGGTGTTATAATTTGTTAACTTAAAAGTCACAACTTCTAATTACCTATTCATAGTTAATTGCAAAGTCGAATAATTGTCCTAGATTGGATCGGCAAACTTACGGTCAATAACTCCTACTCATCTTATATCGATTTGAGTGTTCGTCAACATACAAAGAGTATTAAGATCAAGAACAATTAAATAAGAATAATAACATAAAATCATTGAATTAATCTCAAATAGTTATATGATCTAACAAAGTACAAAATGGTTAATCTCAAAAGACGTAATCTAGAATAACCTAACTACTCACAGAGAATTTAGTAATTACCTTGAGTTAATAAGAATCCTTCATCAAAATATATGGAAATTTGCTTTCCAATGCTCTCAAAATCGTGCTCTAAAAAGCTCATGTTGTCACTCTTTATCTCAAAATCAAAACCTCTAAAAAGTTGTCCAAAATCTCTATTTAAAGCTGAAAAATGTGTCAGACTTTTTGTTGTAAATCGCCCAAGATGGTCTCTATCGCGACCTCTATGTGACGCCATCACTCCTACAATGTCAGCATCATGGTTGCGAGAATTCCATAAGAAAATTTTCTCTTTTTTCTTCCTTTTTCCTTCGGAATTTTTATAAGCCCACTTCTCTTACACTTTTGTAATTTTGTTTAATTCTTCCACATATTTTCTTGGCTTTTGCTCATTATTTCACCGACTCTTTCGAAATTATTCTCCAGTTTTATATAATGACAGAGTGTCATCATAATATCAAACTTATTTTGTTGCTTGTCCTCAAGTAACCTGTCTGCACACTGAACATTTCATCAGAATTAAAATACTTACCATTACCAATAAACGTCATCTTTATTTTTTTTATCAACACTTTCTCTCCTTGGTTCAATCCAATCAACTTGAAAAAGTTCTTACAAACACACAAGTACTCAATTTGTCTCTCATCTGACATATATTCACTTGAATGACAAGGTGATCACGCAATCAACGTACAAAAGTATTTTACAATGAGTTTGTAAATTTTTTATCAAAGTCATTCAAAGTCATATTTAAACATTCACTTTTGAAGTTATTTCAAACTTGTAACGTCGCTTATGTCAGTGTAGGATATTTTAGGGTAGTAGGCTCAAACCTTTGGAGTTAGGTACCTAGTTTTCATTATGTTACCTGATTCCTTTCATAACACTCTTATCTTGGTCATTCGGTACTAGAGAATTGCATTTTCTTGGTCATATTTATCTTTCTTTTTTACAATTTTTTTATGAAGTCATTTTTAACTTCTTATTTTTCTTTATCTTTTTGACCAATTGCTCTAGTATCCCAACCTCAAACTTAAACATTGCTAATTTCCAAGAGCAACCACAAACTTATTCTTTTATGTTAGATAATAAACTAAAAAATTCTCCCTAACCCAAAAAAGGGTGGAAATATTTAATCTTTCAAGTATAATGGCTATATAACATGTTATGTCACCGAAAGAATTGCTAAGGCTCAAAGTGGTTAGTGTAACACCTCGATTTTTCGTATTTATATTTTTAATTTAATTAAATTTAAATTTATTTAATTGCTGGTATGTTTGGTTATTTTTTAGGGGTTTATGGGGATTAATGTGAATTAATTAGAATATTGACTAATTTTAGTTACGTAAAATAATGAGAAAAATAGAAATATTAAGAGTTTGGGTAAAAATAGAATTAATAAAAAATATAGTGTTAATTGGTGAGATACTAAGATTAAATTGGATCATATAGTAATAATTAAAAGTATGAATTAGGTTAAATAAATAGTAAGGATTAGTGGAGATTGGCGTTTCGCGGTACATCTCTTTAGAGACTTTAGAGAGAAAAGAACAATTTTGAGAGAAGAGCAATCAACGATTTTGAGAGAAGAAGAACCTCATACCCTGGAGCTTATTTTGCTAAAAAGTTAAGGTAAGGGGGAGAACTACTCTAATAATGAGTTTCAAATTCAAGAAGGAGGGTAAGGGGTCCTTACCCTCCTTTAGGTTTTTCTTCCTTTCTTTCTATTATTTATAATTGTGTATTATTGATATAGATTTGTTATGATTAATAATATCAATACAAATTTCGTGTATTATGATTATGATAAATACTTTGTTAAAAATAAAAGGATCAAACCCTATTAGTGAGTTTTGATTACGTGAACATAATCTTGAATCCATGTGCAATTGGGGAATTAAGATGTTAATATGTGGTAAATTGATATGCTTAATGTGGTATAAATATTGTTTGATCGATTTTGTGCATTTAGGAGGTGTTGGGAGTGAAATTTGAAGCTTTATAAGTGCTCCAATGGCAGAAAAATGCACTTTGTGTTCTACCCAGAGCTGACGAATATCACCTGTGCGGGGGGCAGCCCGTCAGCGCATTTTGAGAAACCGGTGCCCGTCAGCAGGATGATCAGATCGTCATGGTCACCAAATGGGTGACGGGCGGGGGGGGGGGGGGGGGGGGGGGGGGGGGGGAGTGATAACGGGTCGTTCGTCATCCTAGTAACGGTTGTCATGGCATAGAAGTCGACTGTCACGGTCGGGCTGGATCGATTTTGGGTCGTCGATTCAGTTTTTCATGTTGTTTATGAATCTGATCATTAT
Source organism: Lathyrus oleraceus (assembly GCF_024323335.1). Taxonomy (NCBI): domain Eukaryota; kingdom Viridiplantae; phylum Streptophyta; class Magnoliopsida; order Fabales; family Fabaceae; genus Lathyrus; species Lathyrus oleraceus. Next base: position 1,406,128 of record NC_066584.1, on the reverse strand, counting down.
TGGATGTTATTTTATGGTGTCTGATGTGTTGGTGAGCAAATTAATATGTTTTTGGGTGTTTGATATGGAAGCTTGAGTGATTCAGCTTCTTTTTGGTGTCATGGCTCTGCACAAAGTTCACACAATAAAAATATACAAGAAAAAGCGAGTAGAAAATAAGTAGAAAAAGATAGATAAAGGTAGGTGTATGGATGAAATGTCAAAAATGGAATTTTATAGCTTCTGATCGTGCCCATCGTGATTGCATTTAGGTGAATCGCAGTCGTGATGCCTAACAATAGGCCCAAACGATCACTTTAATGTCTCTTCCCAAAATACTTTTCAACATCTCCATCACGACCAGATTAAGATCTATCGCGACTGCGATTAGACCCTAACGCGACCATGACAAAAGCATCTTCATCACTTCTTCATGTTTGTTCTTATTCACTTAATTCTTTTTCTTCTTCTTTTTGCATCAAACTTCTTTTCTAACAACATACTACAAAATTAACACACGATTAAACGAACTAAATTCAACGATAAATTAACTTCAAGAAATTTAAATTGCAAAAAAATAAAAATTTGATGGATTGTCTCCCATTAAGCGCTTTTTTAAGATCATTAGCTTGACTCTTTTGTCTAAAGCTCTGCGAGCATCAGAGAAACCTTCTTCGATGCATTTTTACTTCCTGCATAGGTCCTTAGTTTATTACCTTTCACAGTAAAGGTGCGGGTATCCCCTAGATCTTTTATTTCGACTGCACCACCTACAAATACTTTGTTAAAAATAAAATGATCAAACCCTATTAGTGAACCGATGAAACAATGAATAGGAAACCTACCTTGATTAGTGAGTTTGGGTGGAAGCTTACATTGGATGATTGCGCTGCACTCTTTCGCCAAAGCGGTGTTTTCATCATATTTTAACTTACGCTTTTCCGATAAGAGCTTTTTCATGAATTTAGCATAAACATGCATTTATTTAAGAGCTTCACAAAACATAATATTAACTTGTATTTTGTTCAACATCTCCATGAACATTTTAAACTGACCATTTCCATCTCTTTCTTAGGTTTCTTCTTCATAATCGAGTGAGGTGGTTTTATGTAATCAGGTAGCTCAAAATTAGGTTCAGTTAAGATTTATTTCTTGTTTCTCATGAAGGGTGAATTTTTATCAATGAATTGGTCAATGGTGTAGCCTCTAACTTCTTCATCACTATTATTCTCACTTTTTCTCTCTCAGAATTCTTCTCAACTTCCTTTTCAACTACCACTTCATTTCTACTATTTTTCTCAACTTCACTTGATTCTTTATTTTCCTTACTCACTTTTGGTTCAGAAGGCAACACTCTAATTCTCAATTCAATGACTTTCCATGTTTCATTTTTCGAGTTATCCACGACGTTACCTATAAATCCACCATTTAAACTAGCTTAGACTACCATTTATTGAGACATTTGATCAATTTGCATCTCTAAGTTCTTTATTGACGCTTCGATGTTCTTGTTCATGAGGATCTGATATGTGGTATCTATCTCTCTAAGCTTTACACATGTCTTCTTGAGCTTTATTAACATGCTCAAAACTTAATTGAGTTTCTTTCATAATGTTGGCTAAGGTTTCCTTTAAAGATGATGTTTTATGTTAAGGCGCTTGAGAAACGTGTTGAGCTCCTTGATTATATTTAGAGTCTGATTGTTGCTCCACTTGAAGTTCAGATGATCTTTCGAACCCGAATTATAGGTATTGGAATAAGGATTATTCTTTAAAAAATTCGCATACTAAACTTCAACACTCTCAACCTCTATTATACAAATACCATTTGCATATCCCTCTCCATAAAAATCACGACAAAGTGTCTGAATTTAGCTGACATTTGCTTAGGCTAGTTGTGTTGCAACTAACTGTTTAGAAAGTACTTCTATTTGAGATGATAGTGTTGTGTTTGAATCAACTGCAAGAATACCTTTTTTTTTCACCGCTCGTTCACTTGAGCAATACTCATTCTGGCACATATTTTTAATCAGTTTCTTTAACTTATGTCCAGTCTTCGCTCTTAATGTACATCTGATTAAGGCATCGGACAACATTCGCGTTTGTGTTCTCAGCCGACTAATGAAGTGTGTCATTTGTGCTATAGCACTCATATTATGATTTGTACATTTGCAGAGTAACAACTTAAATCTTTCCCATGCATTAGGTAATGACTCAGACTCTTCCTGATCGAAGTTGGAAATTGCAGCTTTTCTCTTCATAAATTGAGCATTTGAGTAATACCTCTATAAAAACTTGTCTTCTAGATCTTTCTTGGTCTGAATAGTACCATTTCGGATGCATCGCAGCCAATCATTCATGTGACATATCAAAGAAAAACCAAACAAACGTGATTTTACCTGATCGTAAGTGATGTCATTATTTGATTTGCACATCAAACATGTCTTATAGAATTTAGCGAGATGCTCTCAAGGATCTCTATTTTTCCATCGAACGGGTTCTCCTTCAAACTTGAAAGTATAGAACTCATAATATCAAAGGTTACAAGATTAGTTGGTTAACATCAAAAGTCGTAATAGATCGCTTCTATGATCGACCTTTCAGACATAAAACCAAAAGGTTACAAGATTAGTTGGTTAACATCAAAAGTCGTAATAGATCGCTTCCATGATCGACCTTTCAGACATAAAATCAAATTGATTCTAGGTTACTTAAGTCTCTTTTGTCTTATAATTAATAAAATATATATGATAATTTTTTTTCAAAAATATAAGGCAAATGGACTACAAGTTACGTCATTACCCTTTTTTATTGCTTAACCATCTTTAAAACTACATCCATTGACTTAGGAGATACAATATTGCTATGTAATGAGCATTTGGATTCTCTTTTACATTGAGAGATACAATATTGTTATGTAATGAGCATTTGGATCCTCTATAAAAGATTCACGTTTCTGATGTTAGAAAAAGTGTTAAAGAAAAACGGTATGAAAACATGTTAATCATCCGAACAAGTTTTCTCATATTTAACTACTTAATTTAAAAAGACTTTAAGAGTTGTATGTCCCACAATACAACCTCCAATCCCCAATCCCGCCAATGAAAAATTCCTAATCAAGGTCACACACTCATGTCCGTCTTCTATCCAATCGTACACTAGAATATTTATTGACCTACATAGACACCTCTTTATTCACAAATGTTTCAATCCATCAAAATATATAAAATAAAACATCCCTAACAAATGTTACAATGAATTATATATTCCTCTAATATATTCAAGCATCTCTTGCGACAAACGGGAAAAACTTCATCAATAAAAATATAAGAAAATCAGAAAGTGATATCAAAGAATAGTACAATACTCTATCAATAATATGCATTGATCTAAGAATAGCAAAAAGAAAATCCTAAACATGTGTAGCTTGCAACAACATAAAAAATTTTATATCTAAGGGTCAAGCTTGCAAACAACATAAAAATATTTATATCTTAGGGTCAAATCAATCTTAACCTGCGTGTCCCAAACACTTTTACTAAAAAAGTGCATATTGACCAAAAACATGTATGTGTTTTAAGAGAGACAGTGCCCAAAACTCAAAACTGGCATGGTCATAATCTGAAATCACAACTCTATAATCATTCAAAACTCTATCAAAATAGGAGCCTATACCAAACTAAAAGTAAAAGATAATAATTATACAGATAAAAAATATTCTTTTTATTTTGACTACATATATTAAACTAAAAAGAATACACATTTTTATTTTTTTATGGTTACTCGATTATTTATTTAGATATATTTTGGTAAAACATAATCAAATACTATTTAGATCTACTTTAAATCAGTCTTAATTATAGAAAACAAATTCATTCGACTATCATAGTAGAAATTTTACAACAAACACTGATTTAGAGGATCAACTAAACTTTCAAATGCACAATAAACAAAAAAATATTTAAAAAATACAAAAAATTTCAAACTATTACAACAAAAAAATACTATGGTTCAGATTAAAAAAAACCCTTAATTGAAAACTCTGCAAAATCATTATAGGTTCTGATGATATGGTATGCGATAGAATAAAATAAAAGTTCTTGTATGAATTTCTTAAAAACAAATGGTGTGGAATGGAATGATATATCTATCCATTTCATCATTTAACTAACGTTCCATTTGAGAGAAATATGTTCATAAATCTGTTCTATCCCATTTCATAATTTCATATGTATAAACGTATCCAAACAATCTACTAAATAAGGTACCAAAAAAACATCAATGATATAGACATACAACAACACTCATTCATTTAAAGAGCAAAATTCCCATTACAGAGTCTAAAATTCATATCATCCACCAAAAACAGACTTATCCAACCCGTTCTACCACAAACCATCAAAAATAGGAAAAAAAATCCATGATAAATATAACCTATACAAATCAATGATCTCATTAGATCCGCCTCAGGCAAAATTCCAAAGTTTAAGTCTCATTAAACTCTTTTATCTTTAGACTGTCGTAGTAATTGTGAATTATTCTTATTCGTCACGACTTAATTTAAAATTACTGTCAAAATCGAGCCAAGTGACCGTAGAGAGAATCAACTTTCATACCACCTCTACTCCCTTCCCCCTCAAAAGAAAGAGGATAAAAAAGAAAAAATTCCAAAATAATGGACCACGGGCTATAAAATTTAGACAGTAAACAAAGTTGAGAATTCAGATGAGCATTAAGTGCAAGTACAGTTTTAATTGGTGTTCCCAGCATCATCGCCACCATTAGAGTGTTGAGACTCACCTTCAGCTTTAGTTGTTTCCAGATTGATTGTTTGCAAATCAGCAGCGAGGTTATTGTAGCTCGATTCACTAGGTGAAACTGAACCAGAATCAACTTGAACCTGAGAAGAGGACAACCATTTCATCCAGTCATAACGTCTTCTCAATTTGTCACCCTGCAACAAAGTTAACAAAGAAATAAGTCAGTAAAGAATGTAATATAAATAGTGAATTTTAGTGATATGTGTATAGAAGTGATTAATATGAAAATTTGGCACAGAATGCTACTCCCTCCATTCCTTTTTAAGTATCCATTTCTTATAAAAAATTTGTTTCTTTTTAATTGTCGCTTGCAAAGTTCTAGTATTAATTGCAATTTTGTCAAAATTACCCCTAAATAATTATTATATAGAGAAAAAAGTAAAATGAATATAATAAATAAATAGGGGTATTATAGGTAAAACAAGAGTTATTGTTTGAAAAGTAACAATAATGACACTAAAAAAGGAACGGAGGGAGTAATGAAAACTCACCTTGACGTCCACAACAGTTGAGTTTTTCATTGAATCCAGAAGCAACTGAACGTTGCTTGTCAAACTTTTAACCTATAAATGTAGAATTTGACAAACTTTAGTGTGCTATGCATTTTGAAAATTTAACAGATATCAAAAGTAAATTTAACTGCCACATTACAAAATCAAGTCTTTATGAAGTAGTCGTTAATAACTTCATAACCTATAGTATTCTCTTACACCTATTGCATCACTAGTACAAGCATTGGATTAGAGGTTTATATTAACTTGAGCACATGACAGTTGACATGTGAAGTTATATTAATAGCACAAAATATAAAAGATTATTGTTGAGAACAGTTGTTCATTGGTGCAATAATGATAAGGATACTGACCAGTTTTACGCCGAAGCGGAACAAAACTCAATACTTTTACTATTCAAACTACATCCAATGATTCAATAACTACTTTCATTTCAATCAACAAGAGAAAGTGTGACTCATTGACATGCAATGATTCAAGAATGTCATCTATTCATCGAAAGACTCAAACAATATACATACCTATATAATCACATTAAATAACATGTCTTCCTACTAACATCTCTTGTAAAAAGGAGTGGGAAAATAAAATCACGTACATGGGAAAAATTTATCATAAGTTCAATTACATGGAAAAATATAATCAATTGCACAGACAAATGTAGGTGATTTCATTGAAATTCAATTTTCATCACATCCCACCGTTGAAAGCCTGCCATATAATTGACAAGTTTATCATAAATTTACAATAGTTTCTTCGGAAAATAGATGTTAAGGCTCCACTTAATAAATATTTTCTTATCCAACAGATGTTTCTTCATCAATTCCCCCTAACCACCCGAAGCACTACACGGTATGTTAGGCTAACAAACCACTGGCATTCATTCTATACCCGGAAAACCAGGAGATTTCTGTTAGTTAACATAGCAAGTTAACAATTAATATAAGAATCCAAAAACACTATTTGGCAAACAAGATATAGAAAGGAAAATTGTCATGTGATGTCACATTCACATCTAAAGTTTACTCAACGGTGCCTATTGGTATTGTAACCATTGAGAAAATTTTAAATTATATGATGGAAGTTATCTTATATGTATCTCATAAAGTTATTGTTGTGTAAGTCATTTTCTTTATGATACAATAAACTAATACACTAATGCTGAACTCTTCAAAGTTATTGTTGTGTAAGTCCTTTTTTTTCTTGAATATAAAATAAACAAACATCTGGATGTGAACAAAATTGATGGTGTGCATGCTTATATTGCAAGCAAAATGCTCGGTCATTTAATAAAAGAAAAACAAAACAAAACATAACTCCATGTATATAGTAAAATCCATCCAATCAGTATAACTGCATAGTAAGCTTCAGATTAGCTTTGTAAGTAAATATTGATTATTGGTGGTCATCGGATACTCACTAAAAACAACCATAAAGTATAACATATTTGAAGGCTCTACAGAAAATATTAATGCTAAACCAAAGACAACTAACTTACCCGAGGGAAGTTTGCTATCACGGTTATTGAAACCCAACCCTCTTCATCCATATTTTGCTTTAAAAACTCATCTTTCACCAAATTAGTATCACTGTCAAAAATAAATCAGCAATGAATAGAGAATTCAATTGTCTTAATGATTATTGATAAATAAAAATAATAGAAACATATTAAACATACCTAAAGTAATAATCAATCTGGTTGACTATCACATTGGAGAAAGAAGATTCTGCAGCAGGGTAGACTGTTGCAGGAGAAGGGCTGGGGGGAAAGAATGGCATGCCCCTAAAGGGATCCAACGGGACTGCTGGAAAGTAATACACATCTAAAATGAAAAGGAAGAAACATTAGCTATATTAAATTTCGTAGAAAGGGGATTAATGAATAACAGACACATACTAACCAGGATAAGCAACAGGGTTTGGAAAGGGTGCAATGGGCTGAGGACCCAGAAATGCAGCAGTACTAGGTGGTGGTGGTGGGTGCCTCAATATTCCTCTCGGAGGCATCCTTGGTTGGGATACATGAGCATCTCTAGTATTCACATAATTTCCCCGATCTTGATCACGTCTGTTACTATAATTATTATGATGATAGGAACCATCTCCCCGTGTACGAGTCCCAAAACTACCCCTGCGAGGGGAACCCCCTACCAATGGTCTTGCATCCCAGGTATTGTTTCGGTGATGATCTCTTGGAGAAGAGTCAGGGATACTTGGCCCCATATTCCGAAAGTTAACTGGAGGGAGCTGATATACAGGAAAGGGAGGCAATGGTGGAGGAGTAGGAGGGTTGGATAAGCTACTCTGAGTATGAGAAGGACCGTGCCCAATGTTGATGCCACCCACTGGCCTAATAGGTCTTAGCCTATTGGGCATATTACTGTTTGTAGCTGAACCAGGTCTAGGGTTACTAGTACCATGTCTCTGAGGAGGGTGTGAAATTACAGGCGCCTACAAAACAATAGAAAGGTCATGCAAGCAGATAACACTCACCATTTACCAGATACAAAACATATAAATCGCTTCCTTGCAATGACATATCCTGTTTGACAATGGCATAATGTTGGATATAAATTTGATAAACAGAATTAGAGTTTTGTCATCAACAACTAGGGTTCAGATTAAGCCATATATTACATGGACCGTATTATAGAATATTATCATATCTATATCTATATCTATAATGTTTAATCATATCCATAAACCTCTATATGCTGCCGAAAGTAGGATTCTCAGTATACCCAACTTGGTTAACCCAAGTCTACAGAAACAGAATTTGCATCAATCACAATAATATTCCTGGATTAAGGGGATTATTCATCATACAATCCTCTTATACTAAAAAAATAAAGTAATCAGAGAACTTACCTGAAAAAATCCTGATCAGAAAATTAGGGCAAGAATTAGAACAAAACCTGAGAAGTGGAAGTTGATCCTTCAGCAGAAGCAACTTTGGAGGCCGATTCAGCTATCGATTTAGCAGAAATTTTGGCGGATTCAGAAAGGGCAGGCCAGGATTCAGCACCCATGACAGGACCAGTCTCGATGACGACTCCGTTAGAGGGCTTGTTCCATGCAGGCTTCTTAGAACGACCTGCATTGCCATCACTACCATCGGAGGTATCTACTGTCTTAACGGAGTTCTCGACCACCGGCGGCTGCGGAGCAGAAACTTCCTTTGACTGCTGCGGAGTAGATATCTCCTTTGACGAATGATCAGAAGACGGCGCTTGATCGGAAGCACCAGTAGTCAAAGAGGACGAGGAAGACGACGATGACGAAGGCAGAGATTGATGAATGCCGGTAGGCGATTCCACCTCGCCGCCGCGAACAACCTGAGCCCACGGCGAAGGAAGGGTTTTCGGCGTGAAATTAGGGATAACAACCTCATCCTCCGGCGGCGCCGACGATGACGGCGCGATTATCGGAGGGTGGTTATTAGAGGAAGATTTAGTAGTGATAACCATTGATTGATAATTAGGGTTTGTAGTTCTCGGTTGAGTGTGAAAAATGAAAAATAAAATGCAGAAAATAATGAGTATAGAATGAAAATGAATAAATAAATATATAAATGGAAGAAAATCAAATAAAGTAAAAAGGAATAAAAATCATATGGTTTGGAAATTTGGATTCTCTAACTAGAGTGATAGAATAATTCCAGTTAGAGAAGAAACCATCTCCTTAACAAAAAAAATAAGACTTTTCTTCCTTCTCTGCTCTTGACTCTTGTTATTCTCACTTTCTCTTAGTTTTTTTTTTTTAACCACTAAACCTATTCGTATTCTTTTTTCTATTTTTTTTTTATGTATATTAAAAAAATTGTTTTTAATTCTGAATGTTAAAAATTTAGGATTCCATTTAAGTATCGGTCAAAGTACCGGTCAAAATTAAAGGATAATGAAAAGTTACAGTGTATATAGGAGGTGTAAGTGTAACTAAAGGAAGATATTTGTAATTTTTGTAATTTCTTTATTAAAAAAATCTTGTTTTTCCTAGAAACATAAAAACTTGTTTTACTTTTAAAAATAACTTGTTTAATTTTATTAGATTAATAATCAAATAGCAAATAATGCAAAACTTTTTAGAATCTCAATAAATACAAATCATAATTTTGGCTGATTTTTATAATAAATAGGATTAAAATCAAGAAGATACTAAAATCATTTTTTTAAATATTTTCTTAAATACTCATTTGAAACATAAGTGGATTCTTCACTATAAAAATAGATTTCACATAAATTATAGAACTCATATATGTTTTCTCGACTAAAAGAGAATGTATTAGAGAGAATGTTAAAAGAAATATAATATTTTTTTTAAATCATTTTGATGATTCAATCATAATTATTAATTGCAAATATAAAAACTAATTGCGAATATAAAAATTAATTGCATGTTAAGTTATTGATTGGAGTAATTTTTTGGTTACATATTAATTGGAGTAATTGAAAAAACACATCTTGTGGTCTTTAAATCATTTAAATGCATAAAACAATCTTTTTAAAATCATAAAACCTATACATAAATATCAAATTTAACATATCCTTTTTTTAATACATAGGTGTCTTTCAGGGTTTGATGAAGATAAACCACACTCATTTAACAAATTAAAATAGAAAGTAAAACTGTGGGAGAGGTTATTCAAAGGAAAAGAAAAGTTAATAAAGTTAACAAAAAGGTGGTCAAGATGGTAACACGTGGAATAGTTATAAGAGAAAAAAGAGGAAGTCATATTGGGAAAAACAAAGATCTTTATGAGAAAAATTTAGAACAAGAAAGCCTAACGACTTCGGTATTGGAATCAGCTAAGGCTATTGGAGCAAATGTTTTGGGCTCCCTTCAATCCAAAGATAATGGGCCAGATGTGGGTTGTACCCATTTACTTGACAACCTATGCCCAAAAGAATTTAGGGCTCGAGGATCAAACAATGAAATTCAGTCAGTGAGTGGCATCGAAAAAGAAGTTTATTTCTCTGATGAACCACCTGATTAGGGAGACCATGGAAATATAGAAACATCTGAATCTCATAATCGAAATGGATAGCGGGAGGAAGAAAACAACTCAGACATGAAGGTTATTGAAGAAACACAGAGTAAGGAAGAAAGAGATGGAACCACCCAATAATTGGTTTTTATGATTAATCAACTTACAAATAGGATAATGATTTGGAATTGTCATGGAGCAGCGGGCAAGGCATTTCATAGAGTGTGCGAGCGATTTGTAAAAGACAACAGTCCTGGCATTGTTGTAATTCTAGAGACGCGTATGGATCCTCTTAAACTATATAGAACCTTCATCCAATTAGGGTCTGACAGTCTGGTTGGGTCGGAAGTTAGAGGATTCGAATGAGGGTTTGATATGGCATGGAAGTCAAATATATTAAAGGTGGATGTTTTACAAAAGCATTTTCAGTTTCTTCATACGAAGATCAAATTCGAGGGAGAGGAAGATTACATATTCACACGCATTTATGCTTGCCCCATAGAGGATGGGCGTAAGGAGTTGTGGCATGAGTTATACAACTTGTCTAAGCAAAGTCAATAGAGTTGGATGCTTGAGGGACTTTAATGAGATAATGCAAGTTTCTGAGAAAAAATGGGGTGTGTCTACATCTGTTAGAAAGTGTGGAATTTCCATAGAAAGAATTGACAGTTGTAACTTGATGGATTTAGGTTTCGTAGGCCATAGACTCACTTGGAGAGGCCCAATTTTTCATGGAGGTGGGAGAATCAATGAGTGCTTAGACAGAGCTCTATGTAATTACAATTGGATACTACAATTGCTTGATGCCTATGTTAAAGTCCTACCTGGGGTAGAACTCTCTGATCACCATCCCATATTGATTCACCTCCAAGAGTTAAATACTACTGAGGATAATAGAAGATTTTGTTTCGAAAGTGTGTGGTTGCTTGAAGAAAGTTACAATGCTTTGATGATGGAAACTTGTAGGAACGATTAACATGCCTTGGACAATTTGAAGTTTTTTAAAGAAAGAGTGATAGATTGGAAAAAGCTTATGACTAATTCTGTTGAGAGGCAAAAGATATATCTCCATAGAAGAATCGGTGGAATTCAAATGGTTGTTTACGAGGGAAGAGGTCATGAAGACCTTTACAAAATGGAGAACAGGTTGCAGAAGGAACTTTCTAAAGTGATGCATCAAGAAGAACTTTTGTGGTTTCAAAGGTCTAGGGAAAAGTGGCTTATAGAGGGTGACAGGAACACTCGTTACTACCACATCAAAGTTATGCAAAGAAAAAGAAGGAACAAAATTCAAATGATAAAAGACGAGGAAGGAAATTGGATAGCGGACTTAATCCAGGTGATTATGATTTTCAAGAACTTATACCAAAAGTTGTTTACTGAAAATACTGAAGCAGGATTTTGGAAAATGTCGAAAGTTACTTATCCCAAGCTAGATTCCAGCTTTGGCAAGAATTTAAGTGTTGATGTGAATAGGGAAAAGATTAAACACACCATATTCAATATGTCCCCTTGGAAGACACCTGGTCCTGATGGATTTTTGGAAATCTTCTTTCATAAATCATGGGCTTACATTGGAGATAGTATATGAAGGTACATTTCTGATTCGTGGAACAACCACAACCACACTCGAGAAGTGAACTCAGCTGAGACTTGTCTTATTCCAAAAGTCCCTCATCCTACTCAAGTTCAACAATTCAGGCCAATCTCTCTTTCTAAAACTATATATAAGTGTTTTAGTAAGATAATAGTGAAAAGGCTGAAGAAGTATATTGCTAAGTTGGTTGGGCCTTACCATACTGGTTTCATACCAGAGCGTAGCATTCATGAGAACATTGTTCTTGCACATGAGCTAGTGTACAACATGAATAGGAAGTAGAGCATGGTGGGTTACTTTGTGGTCAAAGTTGATTTGGCTAAAGCCTGCGATAACCTTAGCTAGAAGTTTATGCAAAGAGTGTTAGAGAAAATTGGACTTCCTATTAAGATTATCAAAGTTATAATTGACGTTATATCTTCCGTCTCAATGTGCATAAGATGGAATGGTAAATAATCAAGCTATTTTGAAGCTTCTAAAGGCCTTAGACAATGGGACCCTATTGTTGGTGTAAGCCCTAAAGGCCAATACATTTTGGTACTTGTATCGAATAATAAAAGGCATTCTCTTTATTATGGTTGATTAATAAAGTCCCTGGAATAGATAGTCCGTTTAATGTATTAAGTGTGACTTAATCATGAGAACACATTAAACATAAGGACACTATTCCTAAAGTATCCGTAGTCGAGCTTTAGTGTGAAGTGGGATAACATTAAAGCATTAAGACTATTATGTTTGTAGACTGATGATCACATCTCATGGATCATGGATAAAGAGTTATCAAGTCTTAAACATAGGTATGAATATTAGGAGTAATATTTATACCGGATTGACCCGCTATGAGAATACTATATAGAAAGTTATGCAAGGTGTCATAAGTTATTCTCATGGTGATAATAGTGTATTCCACTCTTCGACCTGAAACCACTATGGACCCTAGATGTAGAGTCGAGTGCTTTATTGCTGATCCAACGTTGTCCGTAACTGGATAACCATAAAGACAATTGATGGGTACTCCACGAAGCATGCTGAGGGACATGAGTGACCTAGATGGAATTTGCCCATCCTGCATAACAGGATAAATGTCTATGGGCCCAATATTGAACTGGACAAGGATGACACGGTCTATGCCTTGTGTTCAATATAGACATAAGGGCAAAAGGGTAATTATACACATAAGTGTTATCACAGAAGGAATTGTCAGATCACATGACATTTTCGTGTCTTGGGTAGCAGTGATGTGTTGCTAGATACCGCTCACTGTTTATTATGTTAAATGCGTGATTTAATATAATTGTCAACGTCACGAAAACCTACAGGGTCACACACAAAGGACGGATTGATGAGAGATAGAGTAACTAAGGAATACCGTAAGGTACGGTGCCCTTAAGTAAGTTATAGAGCATCGTAAGGTACGATGTACTTGAGTAGAATACGAAATATGGTAAGGTACCATGAGCTTAAGTGATTTTGGGCATATTATAAGATATGGGCCAAAATACACTTAAGTGGGCTTTTAGCTTGAAGCCCACACAAGTGGTTCTATAAATAGAACCCTTGTGCAGAAGCAAAAATTTGCGGTTGCATTATCTTTCGTTTTCTCTCACTCTCTCTCTCTCACTCAAAGCCTTCATTCGTACCAGCTAGCACTGAGATTGAAGGAACCCGTTCGTGTGGACTGAGTAGAGACGTTGTCATCGTTCAACGTTCGTGATCGCTTCGTGGATCTGCATCAAAGGTTTTGATCGTCACAAGAGATCTGCACCAAAGGTTTCGATCATCACAAGAGGTAAATATTCTATCACTGATCATGACCATTCGTAAGGATCTCTAAAGGAGAAATTTTAATTTCCGCTGCGTTTTGGACCGCAATTCTCCTTCAGTGGTATCCCTTATATGTTTGTCCTTTGTATGGAAAGAGTGTCTCACTTTATCTTGGAGGCGGTAGGAAGTGGTAAGTGGGCAGGAATCAAAGCAAGTAGGATATGGCTAAGTATTTATCACCTCATGTTTACTGATGACCTTTTACTCTTTGGGAAAGCCAATGTTAATCAGATGAAATGTGTGGAATACATTCTTGATGCCTTCTGTAACATGTTTGGGCAACGTGTTAGCAATGACAAGACTATAATTCTCTTCTCGAGCAACACACATACTCAGGTGAGAAGAGAGCTTATAAGGATGCCTATCTATAAGGAGACCAAGGAGTTGGGAATGTACTTGGGAGTGTCGATAACGGGAAGAAGCCCTATAAGAAAAGACTTTCACATATTATGGAGAATATCAAATCTAAACTAACGAGCTGGAAAGCTCAGCATCTGTCTTTTGTAGGTTAAGTTACATTGGCCAATGCGGTTATTGAAGCAATTCCAACTTACGAAATGATGACATGTGCTTTACCGAAAGCGTGTATCAAGGAGATTCATAAACTTCATATGGACTTTATCTAGGGTGACTCTGAAGAACAAAAGCACACCCATGCAATCAAATGGAGTGAATTAGTGCAACCTATATGATTGGGGGGACTGGGACTCAAAATTTTGGTTGACATGAATAATGCTTGCATGATAAAGCTTGGATGGGAGCTGAAGAAAGGTGAAAAGCATATCTGGTGTCAAAATATGATAGAAATGACAATAACATGGAGAGTTTCAGTGCTAAAGTCCATGACTCGAGCCTTTGGAAACATATTGTGAAGAACTGGTTTGTCATGGATAATTTCACAAGTTGGGACATTGGTAATTGCTTGAAAGTTAATATTTGGAACAAATGTTGGCTTCAATCGGGAAAGTTTTTGAAGGATCTGATTTATGACTGGCATGATCAGCAAGTGAGTAGAGTAGTAGACATGTTGGATATTAATGGAGATTGGAACATATCTCTTCATGAAAGCCTCTCTAATACTGATATTGTTGCATAAATCAGAGTTGTGCATCCTCCTAGACACGAAAATGGAGAAGATATTTGTACTTGGAAAGGAACTAAGGATGACATTATGATTGTCTCGAGTGTTTATGATTACTTAAGCAAGAACACCTTAATGAATGATTCAAGTGGTGATTGGAAGATAATCTGGAGCCTTAAAGTTCCTGAATGAGTCAAAGTGTTTATATGGATGGTGAATCATGGTCGTTTGATTACAAATGTTTATCTATATAAATTGCACTTATGTGGCCCTGATTGCGATGTTTGCCCTAATGCTTCTGAGTACATCCTCCATGTGCTTAGAGATTGTAACCCTGTTGTGACAGTTTGAAAGTCTCTTATTATACCTAATTGGAATGGTTTTTTCGAATCAAAGTTGCAAAACTGGATTCACTTGAACCTCGACAACAAATTTGGGTACTCTGGATCTTTGGAGTGGGATAGTTTATGGAGATTCTAACATGGAAATAATATCATTTAAGCAATGGCAAAGGCTTGGTGGGGAAGATTCCTAACATGATTACCGAAAATAAAATGGTTTATTTTGTTCACATATATAGGGAAGTTAATTTGTGTGCCGATGTTATGGCTAAGTTGAGCTTAGGTTTCTAACTGGGTACTATTATCTACGATACTTGCCCGAGTGACATAGTTTTGTTGATTAGTAGTGATGTTATTGACACCTCGTATCCCCGTGATGTTTTTTCTTAGCTTTTTCTATTGGGCTTAGGCCCTCTTTTGTATAAAAAAATAGAATGTAAATTGTTTATTTAGATTTTGAAATTTAAAGGTATTTAAGTTGAAACCTCACTTTAAAAACATAAAAATAATCTTCTTGGATTTGTCCAATGTTTTCTCCATTTGTGTGTGCGTTATGTGTGTGTGCGTGTGCGTGTTCGTGTGTGTGTGTGTGTGTGTGTGTGTGTGTGTGTGTGTGTGTGTGTGTGTGTGTGTGTGTGAGAGAGAGAGAGAGAGAGAGAGAGAGAGAGAGAGAGAGACCTATGTGAGCTCTAGAAGAAGGAGAAGACATAGATTGGACCAAGACAGAATCGACAAGAACAACACAACCTAATTGTATTTGAAAGAAATAACCACATGCTATATTAACAATCTTCCATAAGACATCAGTAACAAATAATTAGAATGATCATTCGAAAGGTGGGGAAAGGTGATTGAGGTTTACACCAGAAAGAAAAAACAAAAATCGGAATAATTTTTTGCTTCGTCCGATTTGCAAAGGTTAACCGATGAAAATGGCTGGAATAGCTGAAGGTGAGAAAAACACAAGAAGAAGGGTTAAATTGTGTTGACTTTTTCTTTCTTTTTAAACTCATGGAAATATTATAACCACCAATTTGTAAAAGTTGATTTAATCAAAGTTAGGTAGTGGATATGAAATACAAGTAAGAAGAATAACACACAGAGTTATCTTGGTTTCTCTCACAACTTGAGAGTAGTTCAGTCCCCTTGTACTTACAAGAGATTTTCACTATAATCACATAAGGTTAAAATTTGCTAAAGCACACAGGCAAAAGACTCCCAATGATAAAACACAAAGTAATAGACTTTTATGCTCAAGCGCACAAGTAAGAGACTTTCAATGCTCAAACACACAAGCAAGATATTTTTATGCTCAAGCATACAAGCACGAGACTTCAAATGTTTAAACACTTAGTAAGAGATTTTTATGCTTAAGCACACAAGTAAGAGACTTCTAACAATCTACCTAATAGATAACCGATTGTATGGAAAAATGCATTTGATATACAATTAGAGGTGTATAAAGAATACAATACACATATACTCTTTTAAGAATTAGGGATTTCTAAGATAGACAAGATAATAAATCCTAAGTTTAGCTTGTTCTTTTGCTTTGATAGAGTAACTTCTATTTTTTTTTTGTCAATTGTTATATTTTTCTTCAAGTCTTTAACTCCTTAAATAGATATGAAAAGAGTCGTTGATGATCTAGCACAGTAGAGTCCTTTGAGAAGCTTCAAAAGAGGTGTTGGGATGTTTCACCAAATAGTCAGGGTAGGTGAAAGCTAATTTAAAATCCCTTTGCTATAAAAGAATTAGCAGTTGCATCCCAACAAACTCTATGAAGAAAATAAAGTTTAGGTCTTCACGTGACAAAGTGGACTTTGAGGTTGATAGTGACCCATCAGAGTCATCTTGGTCATTTCACTTTGACTGGCTCAAGTTCTGATCATCGGAAGCAGACTTCTTCAAAGTATGGTCTTCAGAGGTTGACTCCTTTAGACTTTGACCTTCAGACGTTGACCTCTGTAGAAGTTGACTTCTTCAGAGTCTGGTCTTTAGCTTCTGATCCATTAGATTTTGGTCTTTAAGCTTTTCTTTAGATGTTCATAGTCAGAACCAATACTTGGATTCTATATTAAATTTTAGTCTATGGTTATGTACACTTGAAAAAATATTAGTATACCCAGTTGTTCTTTAAACACTTCGTTATCATCAAAACCTGAGGGATATGGGACAAACCAATTTTGTTCCAACAATATCCCCCCTTTTTAATGATGACAAACATAAGTATTTAAGAACGATGGTTGTTAATTTAATTAACAAGATGACTTCAGGGTATGAGGTTTATAAGTTCCACAAGGGTCTAATAGTCCATAGGGTGAGGTTTGTAAGTTATCCCTAAGTCATATCCAGGTTAACTAAATTTAAAATTTTAAAGCACATAGATAGTTCTTCAGAATTTAAGCAAGAATAACAACTGTCAGGTTTCAGGTGATTAAATACTTCTATATTTACTCCCTATTTTGTCATCAACAAAATAAATAAAGGAAATAGAAAAAATACTGAAGAAAAATTTCATTCAACTAAAGAAGTGAATTAAATGTCATAAAACATATTCAGAAAGTTGAAAAGAGAAAATAAAAGGGTTGTTAAATCCTAAAGCCAAAGGTTTTTGCTTCAGAAGTTCCAGGATAACCTTTATATTAGAACCCATATAATCTTGTCTTGCAATCACAATATTCAACTAGACAACAATCTCTCTGTTTAGCAGCAACATGAGTCAACTTCTCCTCCAAGTGGTCAAGCTTCTGACTAGAAGAAGCTACAAACTCAGATGAGAAGGACTTCAAATTCTGCATAATTGTGTCTACAAAGGTTCTGAGAGAGTCCTATTTAGCTGCATATGTCATGGGATCAGAGGCCATGAGCCTCTCAGCAACCAAATTTTGAACTCTATAAAAAATAACAATTTTAAATTCTTCCATTTGGTATTTTATGTGAGGTGGAAAGTTTAGGTTGATAGGTGGGTGAGGTGTAAAGGGGTTAGGTAGAGCTATTGTGTCAGATTCTGACACAACATCATCTTCCCTAAAAGGTGAGAGGTGATGGTCAGGTGGTTCCGAATTTTGGATAGGTTATGGTTCAGGTACAGTTTGGTCATTTGTGGAATCCGGTGGAGGTTAATTATGAGGTACTTGTTCAAACTCATCTTGAGTTTCAATGTCAAGTTGAGATTGAACAAGATTTGGTCGAGGTTGAGGACCGATTTGGGCTGAAATTTCTTGTTCGTACTGAGGTAAGTTTTGTAGTTTTGGAATTTGTTGGTCTTGGATTACTTGTTTAGATTCAGATTAAGTAGAATTTCAGTCTAAACAATCTTTGGTTAGACAGGTTCAATAAAAGGTGTGGTTTCAAAAGGGATGGCTTGGAGAGGGATGTTGTTGAGAAAACATAAGTTTGATGCACCATAATTGGAACTTGATCTAAAGCTAGAAAACTTACAACTATAAACCTCAATGGATGGTTCGAGCATAATGTTAATGGGTGTTGGTTGTTCGAAATCAAAAATATAAGCTAGTTTATTTTGACCTGAAGGCAACTCACCAGCTAGGTGATTTGTTAGTTCCTATGGAACATATGTTGGAGGGATAGTTTCTTGTTGAGAGAAATCCCTTAGCATCTGAGTAATGTTAGGAGTATCTAATTCATGGGATAGTTAAGGGGATGAAGTGACATGACCCAAAGATAGGTTAAGGCCACTTCTTGAACCTCCTTCTGAACTTCTGTTAGATGTACAACCTTCCTTTAAGGTGGCTTATGAACAACATTTTTAGGCTCATAAGTAACTTGCTTCCTCTTTCTTTAAGGTTTCACTATTACTAAAAACACATATAATGACGGTTGTAAAACACATATAATGACAGTTTCATGTCCGTTGTTAGGTAGCGTTTGATTGCATGTATGTTGGTTTCCACAACGTACGAGTAACCGTGGTTATAAGTTAGGTAATGCACTACTTATAACAATGGATAAAGAAACCAATCGTTGTGAAATAATTTGTGGGTCTTGGGTTTATATCCCAACAAAGTCATTCTTGTATTTTATTATTATGGATAACACTCTACTTATAATAATGATTGAATCAAAAACTATTGTAATATTATTTGTTTTTTTTAATATATATTTTTCAATTTTACAGTATTCCCAAAATTTTAACCTGAATATTTCTGAATCAGATCATATCAGAAACAACAATACACCCATTTATGAACTAAATCAGACCAAAAATTTCATTATATCAATGACATTGTTCCATTAGGAACCAAAAACTGTATATTACATCAAAATCAGAAAGACACAAAATAACCTACAATGTACATGTCATTACATCAAATAATAATATCTTGTTGTCTTAGTGTCTTGACTTTAAACTCCTATAATTTCAAATAACAATAGTTGTTAAAAAACAACATCATTATAAGTTATAACATACAATAAATTATTAATGAAGAATAAAAAATACTTACTTGTTAATTTTTTCATATTCCTTATTGATGATCGTTATGAATAACATGTACATCATCTACATCAACTTCTTCATATGAAGTAGGCACTTCTGTTGGGGCTAAATATGATGTTACATTCAAGTATACATGGTATTTAACTGTAGCAAGTGATATATTTAGTAAGGATATTGAACCCATAGGGAGTGGTATAACTTAACTTGATTTACTTATGATTTTGTGAATTAGCATAAGCAAGGGTAATAATAATAATTATTAGGATATGGTTCTTTCACACAAGTTGAGAATAACAAACTTCACAAGATAAGTTAGCAAGATATAAAGAAGCATGTTTAACAATGATCCACTTTCTAGTGTATGAATCTAACATAAATATGATATGATATGTTGTGACAGACGAGGACATAATGCAACGTGTATTCCTATAACGTAGAATCATCTGTGTGAGATATTGGATCAAACTCTAGTATGGTCGAAGGTGTAGCTTCTTGGTTTGACAACTCAATAAGACCTTAGTATATCGTCAAAGTCTGTTCACATGCTATAGTCAAAATATGCTAGGATTGCTAGCATGTCAAATTGAGCATGTTTGTTATGCCTAATTGTCTAAGTTAGCTTGTTCTCTAAGTTAGCTTATGTAATGGGTTTGTGTTTAAAAGCTCATTAGGTTAGTGTGTCAGTTTTCTTATAAATAACATACTAGTCTCTCATCATTGCACAAGGCAAATCCTAATTAGGGTGAGAGAGGTTATTTGTTATTCTATAATACTTGTAATCTTATTTCAAAGAGAAAGTAAAGAATATCAGTTTATAGCCAATTTCATTGTGTTCTTATTGTTTTTCTTCCTTTCTACCCTTGTGGGTTTCTTACCGGTCAAGAAATCAATTATACTTTGTAATTTCAACATCATTTTCACAACAAATTAGTGCAGGGAGCATGGAGAAGATGTCGTCAATAAAGTATGAGATTAAAAAGTTCACTGGAGTGAACGATTTTGGAATGTGGTGCTTGAAGATGAAAACCATATTGGTTTGCTAAGGTTGTTTAGAAGTGTTGAAGGGAGCTGCAGTCATGGATGCTGCGTTAAAGGATAAAGAAAATTGACTATGGTAGAGAAAGTCCACAACGTCATCTTATTGAGCCTTGGTGATAAGGTTCTTCGACAGGTTTCGAAGGAGACGATGACTTCAGGTATTTGGGAGAAACTCAGAAGTTTTTACATGACCAAATCATTAGTCAATCGCCTTTACCTGAAGCAAGCTATATATTCATTCAAGATGGGTGGAGACAAAGTTATGGCTGAGCAGTTGCATATGTTCAACAAGCTGATTCTTGATCTTGAATATATCAATGTAAAAATCGAGGATGAAGATCAAGTGTTATTACTGTTGTGTGTTTTATACCCAAAACACATGATCACTTCAAAGAAACTCTCTTGCATGTAAGAGAATCCCCGACCTTTGAAGAAGTTCAATCGGCCTTGTACTTTAAGGATTTGAACGAACGAAAGGAGCACATGCCATATTCGACTGGTGAAGGTCTGTCGATTAAGGAAAAATTCACAAAGAGAGATGGCAAGTTTGACAAGAAGAAATGTAAAAGTTAGAAGAAGTCTTATAGTGGTGATGCATCTGGTATTCAATGTTATCACTGTAAGAATGAGGGTCATACAAGAAAAGTATGCCCTGAACGCCTGAAAGATCATGGAGGTAAGGATAATGGCAATGCAACCATTGTTCAAGATGATTTCGACTCATCTGATATTCTTATGGTTTCAAGCGGTGACACAAGTAAATAATGGATTATGGACTCAACTTGCACTTGGCACATGAATCCAAACAAAGACTTGTTTCAAGGAACTGTATGATCAATATCGTGGATCTGTATTGCTTGGAAACAATAAAGCTTGTAAGATTGTAGGTGTTGGATATGTGCGATTCAAGCTCCGTGATGATTCAATAAGGTTGTTGACTGAAGTCAGGTTTGTACCGGATTTGAAAAGAAATTTGATTTCTCTTGGTGAATTCGATAAGAAAGAAGAGAAAATTATTCTAAAAGTCATGAAGGGGTCGAAGGAAGTCTTAAGAAACTTTTGCAGATGTTGCATCCACGAAACTTTTGTTGAAGACAAAAATTTAGCACCTGAGATTGGGCCATGTCAATGAAAGGGGCCTGGTCGAATTGGGGAAACAAAATCTACTTGATGGAGACAAAGTCGAAAAGTTAAGGTTTTATGAACCCTATGTACTTGGAATATCATGTAGAGTGAAGTTCAATAAAGGCAAAAAAATAACACATGGATCCCTTGATTACATCCATGTTGATCTTTGGGGGTCTGCTAGGTGTCCATCACATTCAGGAGCAAGGTATTTTCTATCCATAATTGATGATTATTCCAAAAAGTTATGGGTATTCATCTAGAAGACTAGGGATGGAACTTTTGAGAACTTCAAAAGTTAGAAGACTCTGGTCGAAAATCAGACTGACAAAAAGGTCAAGAGGTTGAGAACCGACAATGGCCTTGAATTTTGCAATGAGGTATTCGACAGTTTTTGTGCAGCCTCTAGTATTGCAAGGCACATAACTACTGCAAGTACTCCCCAACAAAATGGTTTGGCTGAAAGGTTTAATCAAACCATTTTAGAAAGAGTTAGATGCATGTTGACTAGTGTTGGGGTTAAAAATGGGTGTTTTGGGCAAAGGCTGTTTCAACAATAACATATTTGATAAATAGATGTCCTTTGACTGCGTTAAATATGAAGACACCTAAAGAAATTTGGTCGGGACATCCACCAGATCTCGACAAACTTAGAGTATTTGGCTGCAGAGCCTATGCTCACATTAGACAGGACAGGATCCTAGAGCTATGAGATGCATGTTCATGGATACCCTGAAGGAGTCAAAGCTTATAGGCTATGGTGCCTAGAGCCAGGTCACATGAGGTGTATCACCAATCGAGATGTAGTTTTCGATTAAGCTGAGATAACTTTCAAGAAAACTGATGATGTTAATCTAACTGAACATATATTTAAAGAAGAGATGGAACAAAAAGAGGTTCTTGTTGAGGTGGAGCTTGTCGATGCTGAATTGTGTATCCCATATCAAGTTGAAGAAGAAGCACAAGATGCTGAAGATATTTAAGAAGATGAGGAAATTATCGATGAATACATGTTGGCAAGAGACAGTTCGAGAAGAGTCATCAAGACACCTAAAAGACTTGGGTATGCAGATTTCATAGCTTATGCCTTAATCTTTACAAGTGATGTTCTAGATGAATAACCTATAGACTATAAGGAAGTTATGAGGAGTCGAAATAAGACTGAATGACTGAAAGCCATGGATGATGATTTGAAGTCTCATCATGATAACCACACTTGGGAACTGATCAAGAAACCTGTTGGAGCCAGGTCAGTCAGCTATAAGTGGATTTTAAAAGTTAATAAAGGAATCGAAGGAGTAATGTCGAAAAGATACAATGCAACACTGATCGCAAGGAGTTTCACTCAGAAAGAAGGCGTTGACTTCAATGACGTGTTCTCTCCTGTTGTGAAGCACATGTCCATTCGGATGTTACTTGTCATAGTGGCACAAGTAGACCTAAAATTGGAACAAATGGATGTGAATATTGCTTTCTTGTATGGAGATCTAAATAAAACAATCCGGATGAGGCAACCTGAAGGGTATATAGAAAAGGGTATGGAAGATTATGTGTGTAAGTTGAATAGATCTTTATATGGACTGAAACAATTTCCTCGACACTGGAATAGGAGATTCAACAAGTTCATGACACACATAGGTTTCATTAGAAGTCAGCTCGACCACTATGTTTACTTCAGATTTTGACCTAGAAATTCATTTGTTATTTTATTACTTTATGTGGATGATATTCTCATAGCAAGAAACAATGTCGAGGATGTAATGAGGGTAAAGGCTGAACTCAATAAGGAGTTTGATATGAAGGATCTGGGAGAAGCATCCAGGATTGTTGGGATTGACATCCAAAGAGATAGAAAGCAGTCGAAATTATGCTTATCTAAAGAGACATACCTAAGGAAGATTCTTGACAAGTCTAGTATGTCGAATTCAAAGCCTATTGTGACTCCGACAAACCCTTAATTCAAGCTAAGTACATATCAGTGTCCCAATATTAAAGTTGAAAGAGTTTATATGAATATCATCTCATATGCTAACATAGTAGGTTCTTTGATGTATGATATGGTCTGTACTAGACCCGACATAACATATGCAGTAAGTCTTGTAAGCAGGTACATGGAGAATCCTGGAAAAGATCACTGGAAAGCATTAAAGCGGATTCTAAGGTACATAAATGGGTCTCTAAATAGTGTCCTGATTATGGTGGAACATGTGGTGAAAATAGTAAAGCAGAAATTGAAGGGTATATCGATTTGATTATGCAGGTTGTATGGATTCTAGAAAATATATTTATGGATATGTGTTCACTATGTTTAGCATATCAATTAGTTGAAAAGCAACACTTCATAAGGTTATTGCCTTATCAACCACTGAAGCGGAATATATCTCCCTCAATGAAGTTGTGAAAGAAGCATTGTAACTTGAAGGTTTTGCCAAGGAACTAAAACTTAAAGGCCAAGTTATCACTGTTAAATGTGATAGTCAAGTGCTATACACATGTCGAAGAATTCAACTTATCATGAGCCAACCAAGCACATCGATGTGAGGCTGCATTTCGTCAGAGGGGTAATCGAGTGTGAAGAAGTTCAAGTGCTGAAGGTTTTGACAGATCACAATATTGCTGATATGATCACCAAGACATTAACAAGTCGCAAGTTTTTCCACTATATGCATTTGATAAAGTTGTATGAAGAAAGCTAGTTTGTTCCCTTGATATTATAGAGTTTGTTCCAAGGTGTAAACTTGTGAGATATTGTATCAAACTCTAGTATGGTCGAATGGGCTTCTTGGTTCAATAATTCGACATGACCTTAGTATACCGTTGAAGTCTTTTCACATGTTGTAGTAGAAATATGCTAGGATTGCTAGCATGTTGAATTTGGCATGTTTGTTATGCCCAATTGTTTAAGTTAGCTTGTTTTATAAGTTAACTTATGTAATGAGCTTGTTTGTAAAAGTCCATTAGGTTAGTGTGTTAGTTTTCTTATAAATAACGTTATAGTCTCTCATCATTGCACAAGGAAAATCCTAATTAGGGTGAAAGATGTTATTTGCTATTCTATAACAATTGTAATCTAGTTTCAAAGAGAAAATAAAGAATAACAGTTTATAACCAATTTCTTTGTGTTCTTATTATTTTTCTTCATTTCTACCCTCGCGGGTTTCTTACTGATCAAGAAACCAATTATACTTTGTAATTCCGACATTGTTTTCACAATAATATGTATGAATAGTAAGGAACAAATTTCTAAGTCTCACGTTACTCTTATGCGTGACAATATCATTCTGCATTTCCCCTATGGTTATAACTACTTATTCCTAAGGTAGTTAATCTAGTGAATATGCATATCCTACTATTTTCAACCATAATTAGCATCAGTTCTACTTGATTAATGGGTTCCCCACACTAACAAGCTTTTACTTAGTTCTAAAGTGATCAAACTTAAAACCAAATATATAACAATGACACAAATGCAAAAATCAATCACTAGCACACATCATAACATAAAGATTCATTACTAATAAATATCACATTTCTCAACACAAAGAGTTTTAACTCATAATTACTTTAACAACTGTAAACATACTGGTTCCTAGAGTAAACCTTTATAAACACATAAGCATTAAAGAAAATCAACCTAGGTAACAGGGTTGTCTGTTTTCAATCTTCAATCAACAAGAGTCAGGCGCTGTCGTGCTGACTGAAGTATGAGTCCTCCTTTACTGAAGAATGATGTGTCACTTCACTTGCCTTATTTTCTCTCGCTCATTCAAAGTGTTTACAAAATTATTTCTAACCGTGTAAAATATGTTGAACCACTGGGCTCCTTTATCAGCCACTCAACTGTTCATTTTATAGGGAACCAAGCTAGGGTTTAGGAATATGCTTTGGATAATTGGTTTTTGATTTGACCCATAAGGTTAACACTTTTCCCTCTTATTCTCTTCTTCTGAAATGCCTAGGGATAATGTGTATAAGCACGCAGAGGACAAAACATTCAAAACAGGGTTATGGAGCAAGAGGTGCAGAATTACGCGGTGCTGATTAGTCTTGTATTATGCGTCAACGTTTTGTCTTATAGCGCACAATCTTGCTTTCTTCGCTTTATATCTCAGCAGCAACTTGCACCCCATTCCCTATTGCTATCTCTTTGATAATTGAAGACACTTGTTCCAACATCTTTTTTGCATTAAAACCTGTTGGACCAAGCGGACTTGTTCTTCTTGCTATTCAGGCGTGCCATGACTTGACAGGTCCTGGGTTCTTGCAAAGACACAAAAACACATAAAACTACAAAAAGGAAGCACCTATTGTGCTCCATACTATACTATCTAAAACAATAATATTAACCCAATAACTAAATTAAAATAATAGAACTTCAAGTATTAAAGGTAAAATAACTCACAAAATATAAGTTATCACACCCCCAAACTTGAATCATTACATGTCCTTATATGATGCGACAGATAACCCTTTAGAACAAAAACAAGCTCAAAGGCCATCATATTTCATAAATCAAATACTTTTTTCTCACTCAATAGGATTATAGAACTGTATTTGGTACTGGCACAACTTAGCAAATGACTAAATTGATTTCTTCATTCCACAAGTGTGTGTGTGTGTTCAGAGATGATTTCTGTCATGCTAGACGTTTTCATTAAGGGAGTGCTTTAACAACTAGGCTTGTTAGCTTCCGCTGAGGCAAGCCAATAATCTTTCGCCCGTGGTTAATAAACTTCAGCGAATCACGATCCTGAAAAAAATCAATGTCACAAAATTGTCAATCAAAATAAACGTAAAATAAAAAGAATGAATCCAACTAATGCTACCTCTCTATCCCAAATATGTCTGATAATATGGTTTAGGTACAAAGACACTAGTGACATATCTATAGGGCCTCATCCAAATGCTTTTGGCTAAGCATCCACAGTAGCCTCACCCTTTAGACGTGACACTGACTCAACAACATTAGCAGTAGGAGGTGACATTGGCTCAATAGCAACACTAGTATGAGGTGGCACTGACTCAGTAGCAGCAGTAGGAGGAGGTGCCTCAGTTTCCACCGGGGAATCGAGTATCTCTGGCGCCAGAATAGGTGAAATCTATCGCATGTGTGAGGATGGAGGGAATGATATGTTCGTAGGTGAAACCCGCCTCCTACGAGTAGAAGATGGAGAAGTACGAGGAGAAGTATGAGCCCAAAAAGTATATGTATCTGCATGACTAGAGGGAACACGAGCCTCCAAAACCTGACTCTTTTCCGCTGTACTGATGCATGTTATGCAACCCTCTCGTGCCTTAGTCTATCGTGTATATCTGCTATGATGCTTGAAAGATAAAGGAAATCAGACAATTAGTGCAAGCAAGCAACACTACAAGCAAGAAAAAAAACATAGAGAAAATTTTGGAGATGCATCTTCGAAATGTTCTACAACTCAGACTGCGTCAATGGCGCCAATGTGCACATGAAATCATAAAAAAAAAGTCTTGATCATCCTTTTCAGCCAACAAACATGTTTTATATTATGTCTAAACTATCATACATGCAATTTATACTCATTTCTAACATTAACAATCTATTTCTACTCATTTACACAAAAACTCAAATTTCTCAAAACATCAAAAAAACTTACAAATTTGAATTAGGTTTCTAAAATCAAAAGCTTTTTCAAAACCAACTTGATCAAGCAAAAACACGAATAATAAAAATAAAAAAATTATTTTTATATTGGTTCGCTTACCTCTAATCCACCATACCAAGGTAATTTCGCTTTCTCAAAAAGGACTTAATCCACTATAATCAAAATCTGATTACAAACACCAAAAAAACAAACCGTCATTGTCTTCTTGAGTCCATCTAACTAAAACCTAGTCACTTAAGGAAACCATTCAAATAAATTTGAGATTTACAAGTTGTGTTTACAAATAATGCTTATAAGAAAGAAGATTAACACAAGTTAATACAATGAATATTTCTCACACAGTAACGAGCAAAAACTCTTATGTGTTTACAAAAATATATACAAAAAATATTTACTTCAGCAAAAACGTGTGTATGTTCAGTAGCGTGAGCGTTATCAAATCATTAACATGAGCTAACAACCTCTTCCAATCTTCAAGTCTTCTTTATATAGGCATATAAAAGAACCGTTGGAGGGTAGAATTGAAATATTGAATTACAGTTGTCTCTTTCATAACGATTTGCATATAGGAGACAAAATGATACAATAGTATTGTCTTTAGCCCACAAAATTAGCACCGTGGAGGGAAGGGTGATCTTGTATTGTATACTATTTTCTTGACGCAAAACCCTTTGATCTTACCTTATAATCTTCAGAGACTTCTGATGAAATGATGTTGAAGCATACTTAGAAGGATAAAGAGACAAGTTGACAGAATCTTCAGAACCTTAATCTTTAGAGTTTTGACACAGTTGCTGAAAACCTGGTCTACAGAGTGTTCAAATCTTATTCTTCAGAATCTTAAGAACTTGAGCGCAAAATCTTGAAGACATACAAACCTTCATAGACACTTCAATCAGGGTCACAATCAGAAGCTTTAACACGAACGTTCATCAGAACCGTTGTTTAAGAGTTTTCTAAAATTTGACCGCATCATATAAAACACTTGTATCTCCTCAGAGTCAGAGTGTGTTGATTCCATAATTTGATGACGTCACACGTCATTGCTTCAGAGTCAGAACCTATTAGCAAAAGCTACGCACTAAATAAAAATCATTAGTGTATAAAACTGTTCTTTAAATACAATGTATTGTTATCATCAAAACTAAATGGTAAATGTAGAACCAAATGTTATTCTAACATCTCCAACATTATTCTGAAGATGCGTCCTCCTAATATACATTCGGATATACATTTTCGAAATCTAAAATCATATATATATATATATATATATATATATATATATATATATATATATATATATATATATATATATATATATATATATATATATATAAAAGGCACATTAAGAAATTCTCAACTTCAAATTTAAGAGGTAAAAGTTGTTTATTGTACCTACTCATTTCTTGCATATGCTTTGAATTTTTGTGTTACTTTAGTCTCTCACTCACTACTAGTCATTTCTAGAAGAAGAAAACGTAATGAGAAATGTGGCTTTTCATGTGCTCTGTTCATTTTGTAAGAGATTAGGTTCAAGAAATGTTGACATTAACAAACAATTTTACAATTCATTTGTTACTATGGCTAAAAGATTTTACTGTGTGGATTTTGAAAAAGCGCCTAAAGGCTTGATCGATTTTTACAAGTGGAAATTCGGAAAATACGAAACTGTTCCTTACACAAAACGATCACGTTATCTTTATCCATGGCTCTAGAGAGAAAACGCGGTGAGACGAATTTTGAAGAATTCAAACAAAGTTTACAAGCAAACGCATTGTTGCCTCGTTTACATCCAGATACTGTTAGGGCTACAAAGATTCTCAATAATAATATTCTTGATGCATTGCAGAGAGAGAGAGAGGAACAAAATGAGGTATGCTTCTAAGTATAGCCTTTTGCAGCTTCTTTGGTTGCTCTAATTCGAAGCTCACCGCCTTCTATGTCGCTTTTGGTTGCCAATGCTTCTGATTTAACTTGCCAATGTCACCCTGGTGGGAAGGTGATTATATCCAAGGTTATGATTGACCATTTTTCAAGTGAGGCTGAGATAGCAACTTTTATTGCACATGAGGTATTTGATGATTTTTCTTTATATTTAGTTGCACATGATGATGGTTCTAAATTGGGGCAGCAGTTGTGAATCTTGATATTGCACTAAAATGCAGGTGAATGCAGCCAATTGTGGTTATTGTGTTTATGCAGAAAACTTTTATATTGTTTGTGACTGCATACGCAATTTAGTTCTATGATTTAATACATAGGTATAGGAGATCATAGAGCTTATACCTCGCAACTTGCTAATTTTAACTAATGATAACAAAGACTTAATAGCTTATGTTGGTTTTCATGTTAATTATAGGTTGCACATATTGTGACTCGACACAATACTGAAAGGGTCACAAAGACTGTGTGGATTTATAATGTGTGTATGGTGCTTGAGAAATTTATCAGCATTGATTATAATAAGCTAGTCTGTCCGCTTGTATCGTGACTACCTTTCAACCGACTGTATGATTAATTCACTTTCTTTCTTTTTGTAACCCCTTCATATTCATTTCATTGATTTGTGACCTTATCTTTTCTATTGATGCATCTATATCAATTTTGTAATATTCTGTTATGACTATCTTACCATGATTTGGCGGCACGGCTTCTTTAGTTCATTTGAATTGCACTTCACTTGAAGCGTGGAATTAAAATGATGTGCTACATCTGCTAATCTGCTATGATCCAATAGCCCTTTTTGCAAGTCAATGTTATCTTCATCAAATATATGCCTGTGCTTGTTCTCAACCCAATTTATTCACAATTTTCAGGTTTGAAACTGAAGCTGATTACATCAGGCTCCTACTATGGCAGCAGCTGGCTATGTTCCTCGGGTGGCACATAAAGTATTCGAAAAGATAGGAACGTTAGAAGGACGCGACAATGATTCTATGCTTACACGTTTTGTCGATACCCATCCACCAGGAAGAAAAAGAGCCGAAGCATTGGCTCAGCCGAAGATAATGAAAGAAGCTCTTATTTTATATAATGATGTAAGAGCAAGGTGTGGGTTGAATGATTTCATTCTATAGGACTGCACATTCACCATGTCCACAAACTACAAATGCACGTAGTTAAAACTTGTCATAAATATTATTTTTTCAATTCTAGTTTAATTTCATCTATATTTGCAATTAACTTCTATGTTTGTTTCAGTTTCTATGAAAGAAACCAGTGCACTAGTACCACCATAAATACTCAACTGCACCTCTTACAAAAGTTCATAGTGATTTAAATTAAAATTGGGCTAGCCTATTTCGTTACAGAAAACAATATTCGGTAAACAAGACAGGCTATTCAAATTGTGAGTAAAACACACACTATTTCTTCTGAGTATTACACTTAATGTTATATTTCCAACAAATATAAGTTTTAGGTAAAGGTAATATTTTGCTGTCTAGTGTCTAATCTCTGGATATGCATACAGTTTTAGTTTCCTACAGTTCCTTGAAATATTATGCTTGTATATGCTTTAAGTTTTTTTTTATTTGCTTGCTTTCTACTAATATTCTTTAAAGCATTTTTATTGTAAAGTAGAAAACTTGATACCCGGTTGAATACGTGGTTAAGAGAGCGTCATAGAGAGTGATAAGTAGTCTACAATAAGAATTGAAGAAGATCATTGATATGGATCTGATATAAGATTGTATTGTGATCTTTAATGACTTGATTATTATAATTATCTCGAAACAGGTGGCAGTTTATGTTAGAAAACCCGAAAAATATCTGATAATATTTTTTCTATATCTTAGACTATTTTAAAGTTGAGCATTGCTACAAACAATCTCTCGTACACTCTCAGAAAAACACTCATGTACGCAGCCACAACATTCGTTTTTTAATATCTTTAATCGGTTTAACAAGTCTATGGAATTTATTAACTTTAATTAGCTTTCGTCTAGAAAATAAATCTCAGTATTGGTATTGTAGTAAAATGCAACTGCAATTACAGTTGTGATGTTTTGCGGAGATCTTTAAATGTTGACAGGAATTTAGGTTCAAGATTTAATATGTATATGTAAAGGAGACCCTAGAGCACATACCTCCCCACTTGCTAATTTTAACTGATGATAATAGAGACTTATCAGTTTATATTGGTTTTATTGTTAATTAGTTTGCACATATTGTGGCAAAACATAATTCCGAGGAAAAATGATTTCTAATCCATTGATTTCATGTGTTCTTTAATTGTAGTAGATTCATTTCATTGTTAGAGGTTTTTAGGCAAGTCCCTTGGCAACAAAATAAATTTGAAGATGTACAGGGTTCACAGGGTGCATGAAGGAGGCAAGTGTTCTTTAATTGTTAGTAGATTCATTTCATTGTTAGAGATTTTTAGGCAAGTCCCTTACTCAAATTGAAGGAGGCAAGGCCCTGGGAGAATATGTGTTTCCTTTGAGGAAGCAATTGAAGGAGCAGCTTCGCAGGATGCATGACGGACATGGATCCTCTGCAGTGGTTGAATGGGTTCTACTCCATCTCAGCCACTCATTTTGGTCAAATATAAAAAATAATTAATATTAATTACTGCATAAATGGTTAAGATTGGAGCATCATGAAATACTTGAGTGTAATAGCCATACATATTCCATGCTAGAAAGTCTTAGAGTGAATTCAGATATGATGGTTCCCCTGTTTAAGAAACAATGAAAGTCCACCTCTTAGACATGAAAATTAAGAGATGAGCAGGAAGCCATTTTCAACAGTTTAGTTGGTCATCATAAATTGAATGGGGAAGTCCATAATAAACTATTTAATACACATAAGCAAAACATGGAAAGATCAAGTATCACAAATAAAAAAGTAGTGTTTTGCACTTTCACATAACTGTTTAAGGACTCCTTCAATAGTTATTTATGGTAACACATAATATCTAGTATTGCTTCAGTCCATAGAGCACATTCTCCAAACTGATTGGTCCCTCCTCCAAACTTATAAGTTAGACTTAGTGAATCCCAATATTTTCTAACCCATTCACACTCAGCGGTTCTACCGGCGGCATTGGCGGCTCATCCTTAAGTGTGTTGCAATTCCTATGGCTAAAATATCTCACCATAGAGATAGTGATACTTCTCTCCAACAATAACACCTATGACTAAATAATAATTTATCATGATTAATGTCAGATGATTAAAATAGAGAACCAGTGTGACAATATATAGAAATCTGGTTCAACTCCATTGTGATATCTACTCTATATACAAGTACGTTCACAACTATATATGAATGTGATACACTTAGTATATAATTAATATGTTCATTCACAACTAAGTGCGCTATCATAATTAGGTTTTTTTGGAATTTTAGAGTGTTAAAAAGTGATGGTTTTTATGTTTTTATTTTTGAGTTGATGGTATATTATGTCTTCTAAAAATTTTCATATAATTTTATTCTCTGGTTATCCATTGAAAACAAAC
Organism: Lathyrus oleraceus; assembly: GCF_024323335.1. NCBI lineage: Eukaryota > Viridiplantae > Streptophyta > Magnoliopsida > Fabales > Fabaceae > Lathyrus > Lathyrus oleraceus. Next base: position 1,373,265 of record NC_066584.1, on the reverse strand, counting down.
ATGATTTTTTCTTCGGTTTTGAAATTTCCACGTTATGTTCTCGTGTTGTGATTGTGTTTCTCATTTTTTCTTTATGGTTCGACTCGAGGATAAATGTTCTTAGTATGATATATGGTTGTAGTTTTGTCTTATCTTCCACATCAAAAAAGAAGTGTAATGTTGTGTAAGAGTTGTTGAGTTGCAGTCACAAACTCTGTTGTGCATTTTGGGTCAGTGAAAGTTGATGTATTATTTCAATTAAGGTGCAGATTGTTGATATTGGTTAAAAATATACATGTTGATACTCTTTATGGTGGAGTATGATCGTCGGTGAAGAAAATGAAAGTTAATGTATTATTTTCAATCAAAGGTGGAGATTGTTGGGGTTGGTTGAAAATATACATGTTGAAGAAGTCTCACATCGCTTAATTTTGTGAATGAAGAAAGAGTCCAAGGCTATATATAAGATACAAGTTTTTTGAAGTCCCACACCGCTTAGTTTTATGAAGGAAGAATGAGTTCAAGTCTAGATATAGGATTCAAGTTCTTCATTTCAAGATGCACCAGTTAACAACACTTTAAACTTGTATTTGACTTTCTTTGTTCTCTTATACTTTTATATTAGAGTGTTGTGAGATGTAGTTAAAAAATTATTTTGTTTTTTTCTTCAGTTTTGAAGTTTCCACGTTATGTTCTCGTGCTGTGATTGTGTTCCTTCTTTTTTCTCTATGCTTTGTTTGTTTTTTTCTTAAGATTTTGGGTTGAGATGTGACGTCTCCCTCTCTTGTGATCCTGGAGCATTGGTCCCATTGATGCTCATGACTTTCCCAGACTCCCTAACAGTGGTATCGGAGTTATGGTTCGACTTTGTGGGGGAGCGTCAGATGGATTCGATGTTGGATCCTGTTGTAGGATATAGGGACCTCACACTTGTGGGGGAGAATTTTGGATGCAAGTGTGAGTGGTTAAAGTTCGACATTGCTTATGAATGGGTGAAATGTAGGATTTATAAGAGAGATAACTCATTTACCTAACACCTTAAGATTTTGTATTGAGATGCGGTGTCTTCCTCTCTTGTGGTTCTAGAGAATTAGTAACATTGATGCTCCCGACTCCTTCGGACTCTCTAATAGTGGCATCAGAGCCGTGGTTCGGCTTTGTGGGGGAGCAGGAGCTGGATATGGAGTTTGATCCTGTTATAGGATGTGGGAGACTCACACTTATGAGGGAAAATGTTGGGTGCAATCGTGAGTGGTTAAAGTATCACATTGCATATGAATGGGTGGAATATTGAGTTTATAATAGAGATGATCCATTTACCTAACACCTTAAGATTTTGGGTTGAGATGTGGCATCTCCCTCTCTTATGGTCATGAAACATTAGTCCAATTGGTGCTCCCGACTATCCTGGTCTCCCAAACAAAAAAAACAAATTTCTTACAACAAAAATCACCAAACACATGGTGAAAAATACAACAAACATATAGAATTTAGTACATATAGACTTTGCAACAAACTTGACAATTTTGAGAACTTTTCTGGTTTTCTGATATATTGACAATTCAATCTTCTCTTTCAATGAATAAATCAAAATGATATAAACATTTAAATGCTCAAGCGTTTTCACTAAACTTTTTCACATATGAATGAAAATCATGCAGGAAAAAGTTTCTTTGTTAATATTTTAGAGACACTTAAAATATATGAAAATTGTTCATGAAAAAGGTGATTTTAACAATGAAAAATTATGTTATTTATATGGCATAAGAAACCTCTTGCAAGCAATGACAATGTTTAGAAAAATCAGAATAAAACTTGAAATGATTTGGAAAAGGTGTTATGAATATGTGTCATGAAAAGGTTTAACACTAATTCAAAATTTTTAAAAGTTTTGCATATGACATTTGATTGCATAGGCATGACCATCGATTGTCTTAGTTTTAACGTACAAAAATGCCAAAATTTTCACTATGACAATCGTTTGCTTGGGACTATCAATCAATTACTTTAGGAAAATATTGGAGTCATCAATCGATTGCTTGAAGATGACAATCGATTGCCTTAGTGAAGATTTTTAAAATTCGCTTGGCAGAGATTTAGGACAATCGATTGTTGCCTAATGTCAATCTATTGCTCCATTAAAAACATGCAATTTTTGCTAAGTTAAAATGAAACCTTGAAATTTATTCATGCTTAAAAGTTTATGATTAATTCTTGAGCACATAAACCTTATAACAACTAATTTACACATTGTACCTTGATCCATAATCCAATTCCATTGAAATTCAAAACTTATGTAAACTTGATACTTTGATTCCAATCTTTTCTTTTTTGATCTTTCATCTAAGATAGCATTTTGTCTTCATCAAAATCAAGCTAAGGAGAATGGACATTTCTTCTTCATAATACCCATAGGCCTTAATAGGTTTATAACAATTTAGGTGTTTAGGATTTTCCCATGGTGGTGAGAAGCCATGTATGGTGATGTGTTTGCAAGGGTCATGTACTCAACTTTTGAAGAATATATTGAAACAACTTATTTTTACTTACATTTCCAGCTGATAAGTGATGCAACCAAGTAAAATATGAAGCAAGTTGTAGTTCTTCTTGTTTCAAGACAAGATCCCTAGTCAAAATTAGTGAAACCATTCAGATTAAGGTTTGAGTCTTTTCTAAAGAGTAGTCTTAGTGTTGGTGCAAGTTTGATGTATCTAAGAATCTGGATGAATGCTTGTAAGTGTGTTTCAGTAGGTCTAGATAAATATTGGATTGATCTACAAACACAAAAACTAATTTCACAACATGAATGACTATTTTGTTGGATAAGTGAAAATATTTTCAGTGTGATTTTAAATTGTGACAAAGGTCTAGGGGTGGAGGTTGGTTTAATTGCTAATAGATCATAATCATGAAGAAAATCCAAGCTATATTTTATTTGGCATAATGAGATGTCTCAAGAGGACCTGGAGATTGTTAGTTGTAAATTTACGTGTCGGGTTTTTGTTATCGTATCCACAGGGATTGTAAGATATCACCGCCGTTCGATGGTTGTATTAATTCTAACTCAATGTAACAATAGGGTTTTGGTTGGTTGTCACGTTATCTTGCATAAAAAGGTAATAAATTGCGGTAAAAGTTTTGGTTTGAATAAATGAGAAATATTGCCAAAGTTAGGGTTCGATGATCACTTTGCATGTATTTGTTCGGTCAACAATCTTATAAACTCCTTTAGATGATAAATCATTTCACAAAGTCCTCCCAATATGTTTCTCTCGAACACACATTGTGAGTTTTCCCATTTTGATCCATTGTTTCTCTCGAACACAATCTATCAAAATGACAACTTTTTGGTTCAACCTTATGGTGAACAAAATCATTCATTACTATCTCTAGCTAACAAACAAGATTGGATGAAAACCTAGGTCAAGAGTTGGTAAACATCTCTCGATCATAAACCAACACAAAGAGTTTTAAATAGAAACAAAGTTTTCATCATATATTCACCATTAAAGAGTTTACACATGAAGATCCTTACATTTACACACAAAGCTAGTAATCACCTACATCTAACCTTGACAGATGACTTAGCTACTCATTTTCATGGTAGCTTGGTCGACAAGTTTCGGAAGAAGGTTGATCAACATCCAAGTCGGATAATCGAGATTGGATGGGAATCCACCTTCTTTTTGTAGAAGATGGTTACAAGATGAAGAGAAATGAAATCTAGGGCATAAAATCTCCCAAGAACAATGCTGTAAAATATCTCTAAGAAAGTACAAAAGTGGAAAAATTAGGTAAAACTAAGGTCTGACTCTAAAAAGTGGCACTTGCTACTTATAGAGCTGTACTGGGCTGTCATGCTCGCTAGGCGAGCAGAATGGCTCGCCTAGCGAGGGTCTAATTGAGGCACCTAAGGCACCTGCGCTCAGAGACACAGTCTATCTCAGACTGTCATGTTCGCCTAGCGAACAAACCTTCGCCTAGCGAAGGACACGCTTCAACCTTCGCCCCAGCGAGGTTGAAAGGTTTGGCTACTGGAATCCTCGCTGGGAACTCGCTAGAGCCTCGCCTAGCGAGTGAGTGCTGGTTGCGCTTTTCACCAAAACTGAACGAACTCGCTACCACCTTCGCCAGCAGCTCGCCTAGCGAATTTATTGATATTTTACTGGAGCTTTTCGCTGGGCGCTCGCCTAGCGAGTGCTTCGCCACAGCCCTCGCCTAGCGAGCAGGCTGATGAATGCTTGTTTTCTTTGGTTCCTTTGCCAACTTTCTTGTGTCTTCATTTTCAATTATTTCATGCCTTCTTCCTGCATAATAACACACAAATCAAAGGTACCAAGATCGTTTATCAATGTAATGCATTTCATCTAAAACAAAAGTGGTTTTGACAAGTTAGCAAGGAAATAGAGTGAAAGATACCCTTAATTGATAGCTCAGATAAGCACTTTTGGGTATCTAACAGAGATCTTATAGCCACAAAATATTTGAGGGTACCCAATTATTTGATGCTAAACTTTTTGTTCAATACATATTTGACATTTGTAATTTTGCACAAGTTATTTCCTACAAGAAGTAAATCATAAACATAGACTAGAATAATACAAAAGGAAGAGCTTTATTCATTGGTGAAAAAAGAATAGTCAAATTTAGAATAATTAAAACCTAGGGCAATAAGGGACAATATTAGTTTGTGGTTACATTACCTAATAATATGCTTTAGGCCATATATAGATTTGTTTAGCTCACAAACAAGGGTTTTATTAGAAATAGTAAAACTAGAAGGACATTTCATATATAAATTTTCATCTACATCTCCATTTAAAAGGTTGTTCTACTATCAAGATGGTATAAGAAGCAATTTTGAGATGATGAAATAGAAAGAAGAAGTCTAATGGTTGTCATCTTTATGATTTGACTAAATATTTCACGATAATCTAACCATTTTATTGATTGAAAATTTTGGCAACAAAGTGTGCCTTGTACCTTTTTATAGTGCCATTTTCTAAAAAAATTAATTTAAAAATCCATTTTCAATCTATAGCCTTCTTATTTGTCATAAGTGTAGTTAAATATCAAGTGTGCATGTCAATGAGAGACTTACGCTCATTATTGATGGCTTGTCTCCAATTGGGGTCAATTATGGTAGTAGAATAAGTGATTGGTTCAACGATGGAAGATAAATTTAAGGTAAAGAAATTATGGTGGTGAGGTAAGTTATTATAAGATATATATTTGGATATGTGATCAGGAATATTACATGTGTTATTAGAGGAGTGGATAATACCTTGTATCATAATACAATGATAATACTTGAGATATGTTGGAGGTTTGAATATCCTATTAGATTTTTCTTAGGGGTGGGGGTCTTGGTTATTAGTGAAAATGTGTGTTAGAGGCATGGATATTATTGGTAATGTCTGTCATATCCCAAAATCTATCTTTCATTTATCTTATTTTAACATACCTCATTTGCATACATCAAATCATATCATGCACGACCATTGCATTAGGTCATGGAATCACAAGCATGACCATATTTTGTATGATATCTTAACCTTAGGGTTCACTTTGTTTTACTTGTCAACTAACCCTAACTTCATTAAGAGATGATACTTGTTTATTCTTGTTATTCAAGTAGGTAATCATGCTTCAAGGCAAAGCAAGGTCAAGGTCTTTAATAAAGGGAAATACAAGTTTGTTCATGTTGATTCAAAGGTGGGCCATGTGTTGGTTTCCACGCCAAATCCATCAATATTCAAGCTATGTCCCATATCACTCAATCCCTAATCAAGATTTCATCAAGGGATGCTCATTCCATCATCATCATGGTTTAAAATGCAAGAAAATATCAAGTTTGCACAAAGGGGCACAAGGTTTGACTTAATTTGCAAGCATGCAATGCCTTTGGTCCAAACCCCACAATTCTTTCAATATTCATCCAAATGCCAAGATTATTTGATACAAATGTTCCTTTTGGGATCCTCTACAACTTTGATTCAAGGGTCAAACGTCAATTCATCCATTAAAGACCTCATTTGTGCAAATGACCAAGTTGCCAAAATGGGGCAAAACCTTTCCACGACCCTTACTTTCCACCCTTGCCATTTTCAGATCAATCATTCTTTTTATCCCATTCTTTTTAAATTATGTCAGGCTTATATCAAAGATCATTTGACCCAAGTTTGACTCAAAATGCACGAGGGAATCAAAAGTTATGGCATTATGAAAATGGGACCTCAAAATGACCAAGCATGATGCAAAGTGCTTGACCAATTGCCCATCCTAATTTTACAGGTCACGACCTCAACTTCACCAACCCACAACTTTCACCTAAAACATCCTTTTGGATTTATACTTTTTGAATCTTGTTCTACTCCATGAAATGATCATTTGGCTCAAAGAAAATTGGAAAACGCACGAGTGGATTGGATTTGCCTAAGTTTGAACATGGTGACCTAAACTCAGTTTTGCAGCGTGACCTATAATATTGAGTCATGCACAAACCAACTTGGAACCACTTCTCATGCATGTAAATTAATTACTCATGACCAAACGCATTTGATGACAACTTGAAACGACTTGAGAAGCTCCAAAATCACGAGTTTGGCACCAAAATTTCACACGATCGGGATCTAAAATTTTCCAAGTCAATTCACACGAATTCAGACCTATTTCACACGTATTTGAATCCCAACACATTCCTTATAAGTAAGGGAAGATTTTACCTTCATTTTCAAGCTTTGAAAGCCAAAGAAACCTTGCCACCATTTAAGCCCAATACCTCGAACAACCAATCAAGCTCTTTTTCGATTCAAGCTTTTTGACTTCCATTTCTTTGCCCATAATCCTTCATTGGCATCCTCTGAAACTGTCTGAAGCATTTCCTTGGCCTGAATCCTTTTGCAACCTAACTTCTGAATCCACCATTGTTGACTTCTGAAGCTTCAATCGAAAAGGTAGTTACGAGTTACAACTTTGAGCAAACAAGTTACCACACTCTTCGTCTTATTCCACTGATCAAAAGCCCTTACTTACTTGGAATTTGTTTTCAGTATTCACCATTTAATTTTACTTTGAAGAACTAGGGTTCTTCAAATTCTTGAGCAAATTCTCCCTACTCAGGGCAAACTAATTACTCTGATGCAGATAGACATGAATGGTGAGGTGTTTAGCAAGTGAGTCCATGCTGGATTCATGTTAAATCACGAGTTTATGAAGTTGAAAAATCAAAAATCTGGAGGTTGAAGATGAAGTTCTTTGCGTGCGTTGGAGCCAAATTCAAATCACTCAGCCAATCAGCGCGTGCCACCTTTACTAGCCGTTGGATTCAAATGTTTTAATTTCTTTTTTTTTTATTTCACTTTATTTCTTTTTCTTCCAAAATTAATTTTAAATAACTCTTTTATTATTTTCTAGTCCAATTTTTTTCATAATTCCATAAAAATATTTTCTATTTCATACTAGTTTTTGCATTTTTAAAAAATCAATTTTGCATTTATTTCACATATTTTTTCTTATTTTTCATTTTATTTTCTTTTTGCATTTTTATTTTATTCATTTTTAAACATTTTTTATCCCAACTTTTGAGGTCAATTATTTCTTATTGTTGTTGACCTTCCACATTTTTCTTGGACTTTTATTTGATATTTTGATACCTCTTTGACATTTTCCCTTTTATTTTCTTTATTTAATCAATATTAAATCATTATTAATTAATTTTTATTTTCTTTTGATGATCATTTGATGTTTTGAATTGAGTTTGATTGCTTGGTTGATGAATTCTTCCTCATCTCAAATCATTGATAGATGGACTAGAGGTTGATCAACCTTCTTTGATCCAAAACTGTTGATAGATGATTGTTGAATCATCTTCAATACTTTGCATCAATGATAGATTAACCCTCGGTGCACCATATTTTGAGTCCTTTGATTTGTGGATAGAATGATCTCTTGTGAGTACCTTAATTCTCCTTTTCTCTCTTTCTATCTTCATCTATTTCTTTTTATTCAACCATTGTGTGACATGTTGTAGGAGATAAACTTTGTGTTAATTCTCTAACATGTCTGACACATACATTGTTATTGACCGACCTCAGATAGGTATGACTTCTACATAAGCTTACTTACGATTACTTAACATAGCGCTAAAATGTCCCAACATAATTAATTAACCATTAACGCCTAACATTACTTTATGTTATTTATATTATTTCCATTTAATTCAAGTCATTTAGTTTATGTCATTTACTTAATGCACTTTAATGTCCTATTAATCATCATATAATTCAATACTCTATTCATCTTACCTTATTCACCTGTTTCTCTTATCTTGTTTGATTTGCTTGCTTGTTAATATTAATGAATCAAAACATGATAATGTAACTTGGACCTAATCTTAACCCTATGCTTGATCTGGAGAGTTGAAGAACTTTCGGACTTCGGACTCTGACTTAGGATTTAGGCCCTTTGCTTGACTTGGAGTTATATTAGACCCTTGGACCATGTGGACACTCTTATTAACCTTTGCTTCTGTGAATCTTTTGCACTTGTGTTTTGGTTCATTTGTTATGCCTCTTGCTTATTGCATTCATCTATTTAGGTTTAACACACATGTACACACATGACTTTCTTTTGGGCTACCTAACAATGAGACATATGACAATACACTTTGCACCCACATGACTTTCTCTTGCCACCTAACAACGAGACCCTAGGCTAATGTTATATGATCATGCATCCTTGTTTATTCATCAATTCTACTCCTTTGATTTGGCTTGATCAAGTTTCACATTTGATCAACTAGATCTTTTCATCTGATACACTCTTCCTTTTATCTTTGTCAAGTGACCATAAGTCCCTTAGTCACTTGATGGGACTTGTCTTTGTTACTTTGGAGCTTTATCCTCCCTAACAAGTTCAAGACCCTCAATGGACTACAAATCTCTTCAATAGATCAATATCTGATTCACCATCCCCACAAGCATCTTTGGGAACCTGCTTCAGCAACTTGTCATTCATTAACTAGGCTTGCATGGCACGAGCCTTAAGCAATAGAAAATGGTGAGAGGGGAACTTCCCTATCATTGTCTAGAGTACCTCTATGCATAGGATATAGACCCTAGTTGCTTAGAGTATTCGTTTCTATTCATAGACTTTAGTGCAATTCCAGTCAATTCACTATCAAGTCTGCAACTAGCCTCGTGGCTCTTCTTATCTCTCCTTTTGGCTTTAACACCATTGTAATTTACTTTCTTTTGAGATACACGTTATGGTTTTTCTCATTTTCTTGGTTTTTACACCACTCTCTTTTTGGGATACACCTTATGATCATTCTCATTTTCTTGGTTATGACACCACAATTCAAGGATACACCTTCATGGTCATCCCCCTTTCTTGATTTTGACACCACTCTCTTTTTGGGATACACCTCATGATCATTCTCATTTTCTTGGTTATGACACCACAATTCAGGGATACACCTTTATGGTCGTTCTCCCTTTCTTGGTTTTGGCACCACTCTCTTTATGGGGTACATCTTATGGTCATTCTTATTTTCTTGGTTATGACACTACAATTCAGGAATACACCTTCATGGTCATTCCCATTTCTTCGTTTTGACGCCACTCTCTTTTTGAGATACAACTCATGGTCATTCTCTTTTTCTTGGTTATGACACCACTACTTAGGGACATACCTTACATGGTTCACCCTATTTTTTGGTTTTGACACCACCTTTATCTTTCAGTTCTTGGTTATGACACCACTTTTACCCTTTTCTTTTGGTTTAAACACCACCCCAATCTTATCTTTTTCTCAGTCTTTGTCCTCCGAACTACAAAGCTCTGACTTCTTTATTTCACTAAAAAGATATGTAGGCACGAGGATGCGAATCCTTTGCGAGCATTTTTCTTTCTTTTGTTTGTCCTCCCCAGTTCCACGAACTACGAGGCTCTGACTTCTCATTGCACGATGAGAATATGTAGGCATGAGGGTCACAATTCTGTTTGAACACCCCCTCTTCTTAACCCCCTTTCTTTTTGCAGACATAAAGATTGTAACATCCATCCAAGCAAGAGCATTCAAAATGGTTCCCATGGAATACCATGGATGTGATGGGTGCTAATACATTTCCCTTGCATAACCGACTCCTGTACCCGTTTCTCTATTTCCTTTTGGGTTTTATCGATATATTCCCTTACCTCTTTTGGGATAAATAAAGTTCGGTGACGACTCTGTTGTATCTTCGAGCATGCGATGCGTTTGATGCATACACCAATCTCAGTCAGCCCGCTTCAATATCAAGTAAGGGGTGTAAAGGTAAGATGTTAGGATTGTTGTGATTGTCATGCATGTGATTCGGTGGTATGGAGTTAGTATTGTTGTTGTATAGATAATGTAATGTTTGGTGATTAGTTGGATGATATAATAGTGCGGATGTGGTGTTAATAGTGGATTTATTAATGAGGAAATGGAAAATGGTTTCAAAGAAGTGTGTGTCCCTGTATAAGAAAATTTGTTCATTATGAATGTCATTTAGAATTTGTCCTTATACCCAAGTGTATTTTCTAAGTAAATGGATTTCCTAGAACTAGGGTCAGTTTTGGTTTTATTCTTTTTAGCAATTTTTTAAAACTGGACCGAATTGATTGGTTCAATCTGTTGGACCAGAAATCGATGGTGAATCCAATCTTGTCAGTATTTTAAAACGTAAGTGAATCAAAAATGGAGTAAAATCAAAAAAATCATATTAAAACATACAAAATCATTTTAACCAAAGATCTGGAGCCATTTTTGTAAAATCGTCTGCTTCAAAGAATTTATTTTCATTGGTTAATTTTAGTTAGTTTTTTATAAAAATGATTGAAAAATTAATATTTCAACATCAATACTTTAAACATTTCCCTTTCACAAAAAAGAAACCATTTTTTTTTCTTGATCTACACTAATTTTTAAATTATATCATTATGTTATGGTTTTGTTTTTTTCCTGCATACTCAATAATTACCGTGTCATCCCTTTCAAAAATGTATTGGTCGTCCTCGTTCAACTCATAGTTTATGTTCTTATTTTATGATAGGTACTCTTTTTTCTTTAATAAAGTATACATTTTTTATATCATTTCGTTATAGTTTTGATTAATTTTTGAATTAAGTATACAATTTTGTTTATTTTGATATTATATCTTATTAAGTTTAGGTATTCTAAATTATTTGAAGTTTATTTAAAGTATTATATTCTTTTTTTTTGTTTATTTTTGGTGTTAATTATTTTATCTTATTTTTTGTAATTATTTAAATAATTCAAATTATTTTGGAATAAAGTTGGAATTTACAGTATCATTATCTTGTATTATTATGTCTACCACTATTCCCATTTCATTAAGTTTGTGATAAATTTTTAGAATATTTATATTATTAAATTATGAAGGCATGATATATACGACTTATCATTGAAATTTTATTTTATTATCAATTTATTCAATAAATAATGCGATAGAAGAAAAAATAACACAAATTGGATAATGGTTTGAATAAATAAAATTTAAACGGTGTGATATTTTTTAAATAGAACGAATGGTTAAAATTTAAAAAAATCTGTATGTACTATGGTTGTATGTCAAATTTAAATCTTGATATTTTTGAACATACGTGCTACACCATTCATGCAAAGTCTATTTCAGTTCAGTATTCTTATCTTTAATTAGTACTATCACTCATTGTGAACCAAAAAATTATATAAATATATAAATTAGATAAAGAAGCACCTACCAAAGAATTGTCGCATTATTCGTGGGTCATGCAACATATGCTCCAAAATTGCTTGGCAACTTCGTTCACTCTTTTATTTATAATGACTACTCAAAGTTTGGACTAATTAATAATGACTACTGAATTCTTTTTCAAAAGTATAAAGATTTTATGACTAATAAAACAAGTTTGTTTTTTTCTTTCATAATTTTCGTCAAAAATACTAGTACTACTTTTCAACATAAAATACTCATTCTCTATATGATGTTGCCATGTTCTTTCCTATAGGACTTTTTCTTCTTCTTCTTCTTCTTGGAGCATCTTTTCTAGTAGTTTACTCCTTCAAATATATATTTTATAGAAGTTTAAAGGAATGAGTTTTGATCTTTACTTTTTAAATTTTATTTTATTAAAAATTATTTTAACAAACTGTTTTTTGAAATAAAATAAAATAAAATGTTTGGTAGTCACAATTTCAACAACTATTTTAAAGAATAGAAAATAGTAAAACATGTTTGTTAGATTTTTTTAAAATATTTTTTAAAAAGTAAAAAAATATAGTGTTTTTTTTACCAAAAAGAATTTATTGAGAAGATCGGTGAGCTTTGCTAACCCTGTTTATTAAAATTGTATTATTTTCTTGAAGGCTTGAACATTGTAGATCTCATTTATGTGATCTATGACCCAACCCCTAAATCCTTTTAGGATTTGTTGAGATCATTTTACCAATATTAGTTATGTCCTCTTTCTGCGTCATTCCATCTTCGATTTGTTTTCCTTTCTATTTATCTTTGTTTTCATTGTTGAACCTACGACTTTTATCATTCCTAATCTTTTTCTCCAACTCTTTGTTATCAAAATAAAGGTGGATGTCTTGCGCCTCCATTGTCTTAGCAAGCTCAACCGCGTTATGAATCGTTTTTGCCTCTGCCACTAAAGGATTTTCGTAGTCCCATTTGATTTCAAGTGGTTGTAGCTATAATAATACCTCCCTCATCGGTGAACCAAACCCCGTATTCCATTCACCATTAATAGCCATGTTTGCGTCTGTGTGGATGTGGATCTTCCTAATATGCCAGGTGCATGTGTCCCTTTTTTCCTTGTTCTAAATTTTTATTTGATTGACCTTCGGTAATTGGTTGTTTTTATAACCTATGTAGGTCTCAACAGTTTCGTTCAACTCCTTGTTGATTTTTTCCTGATGATGCTTCCAGCTATTATCCTTCTTGTTGGTGATATCTTCATTATTTATATTGATGGTATTAAGCCCAGGATCTCCTTGCATGGGTTTATTTTGTAACACCATAACCCCAAAACTTATATAACAAACATTATACATTGATTAAAGTGTTACCCACTTTTAAACATCTAAACTATATTCAAATAGCAGCGAAAAATCAAATTAAAATACTCAACAAAATTCATGTTTGTTCTTAACTTCAAAATAACGTCGTAAAAACTCCTCGAAACATTAATTCAAACTCAACAATTAAATAAACGTCCCAACCCCAATGTTAAATGGGGTGAGAATTCAATAGTCAACAACAATCACATACATCTATCTCACACTTAATCTATCAACATACATAACAATCACATATTCATCATTTAATTATGCAATGAGACTCTCAACTTCAACTAGACTCATATGCATGTGGTACCATATCATCATCAACTCACAGAAAGTAACACAACATCATCACCGATTGTCCACATATCCAACATTCATCACGTACTTCATAAATTTGATTAAAAATCACGCTTAATCGTTAGATCAGACCAACATCATTCAAACAATAATTAACAGTACTCAAGACATCCACTAAACTCGAAAAATTGAAATCTACCATTTATCATCATAAAAACAGGTATTTACGCCTACTTAAGGCTCATGACGAGTTACTCGTCACAGGTATGGCTCCCGCCATGGAAATCACACCACAAACATGTCCCATGTGTGACGTCCGACTCCAAAATTAAGCCTGAGCTTCATGACAGGTTACACGTCATGGCCATGGCGCTAGTCACGGCGGTGACGCCCGCCACCATCCTGTAGAATGTAGAATTTTGTTTCTGCTATGGAGTTCACATCAGAACTCCGATTTGCCATTCTGGGTACTCAAATCAATCAGAAAACAACAGAGAATCAACATATTAATATCACACAATCTATATCTATCAATTAGCAAACATAATTATCAATTATTCACCACCTTTATCTAGATCCTAAAACTCAAAAAACTAACCAATGGTGAAAACATATTGACACATCAAAATAGAAATTTCTGCACACACATGTACACGAATTTCATCATGAAAAAAATATTACAACACCAATTGATTACCAAATTTCATATTCACAATCACAACAAAACATACATAATCATACAAAGCCTATTGGAGGTTAAGGACTCTTCAACTCTATTCTTAAGCATATACCCGTTATTAAATCAATTCACTTCTTACCTCAATTCATAGCAAGAAATCTAAATTTGAACGGTTTGAATGTTCTCATTTCACCCAAGGTTCCAAGTTCTCCCTTTTCCTCTAGCCTCTTTCACAAAGTTTCTACGTACTGATAAAAACTCCTAAACTTAGGTTATGTTCCTAATTCATATCATTAGGGTTAATCCAGTTGAAATTACAACCTCACCTTTCACTTACTAACATCATATCTCATTCCTTCCCTCTATTTCTCATAATTCACACGTTGACCCTAAACCTTCTATTTTCTCATCTTAATTAAATAATTCAATTAAAGTACTATTATTTAATTATTAAAATAGACTCTAATAATTTTAACCCACCTTTACCAATCTCTAATCACTCTCTACACTGCCACTTCAAGGTTACACACCCCTAACACCCATATTAATTCAATTATCGCACATAATAATTAAATTAAAATAAAATTCATTCACGAATAAATACATCAAATAACAATCCAAAAACTAGGGTGTTACAATTCTCCCCTACTTAAAAAAATTTCACCCTCGAAAATTACCTTAAGTAACTAAATTCAAATACGACTCCCTCATATGGGTCTCAAGCTCCCAAGTCACGTTTCCACCACCTGGTCCTCCCTAAGCTACCTTCACCAATGTAATCTCTTTACCACATAACTGCTTCACTTCTCGACCCTCTATCCACATGGGTGATGCCTCAATACCCAGGTTATCTCTCACTTGTACATCATCCACTTAGATCACATGAGACGGATCCAAAATGTATCTCCTCAACTGAGACACACAAAACACATCATGAAGATTAGCAGGCGACGATGGTAAAACAATCCGATAGGCCACTTCTCCTATCCACTTAAAAATCTGGTACAAACCAATGAAACACGAAGTAAGATTTTGAGCCTTCAACACTCTACCAATACTAGTTACTAGAGTAACTCTCAGAAACATATGGTCTCCCTCTTGGAACGTAAGTGCTTTCCTTCGCTTATTATGATAGCTCTTCTGGAGACTATGGTAAGCTTTCATATTCTTATGGATCACTTTGGTCTTATATGTGGTATGTTGAACAATCTCAGGTCCAATCACAACACCCTTTCCCGACTCAAACCAACATAAAGGTATCCGACACTTTCTACCATACAATGCCTCGAATGGTGTCATTCCAATGTTCAAATGGAAACTATTGTTGTAGGTAAACTCGATCATCAGTAAAAAGTTATCCCAAGCACCTCTTTGTTCTAGCACACAAGCCCTTAAAAAGTCTTCTATTGATTGGATAATCCTCTTTGTTTGACCATTGGATTGTGAGTGATAAGCAGAACTCAAACATAGTTTTGTACCCAAAAATTTATGTAAACTCTCCCAGAACCTTTTCGTAAATCTCAGATTTCTTTCAGATACAATACTGGATGGAATTCCATGCAAACTGACAATCTTCTCAATATACAACTATGCTAGCCTCTATAATGGGTAGTTGAGTCGAATTAGAATGAAGTGAGCCGACTTAGTCAATCTATCCACAACAACCCAAATGGTATCAAAATTCTCCACGTCCGGGGCAAACCAGACACAAAGTCCATCAAAATATTTTCCCACTTGCACTTGGGAATACTCAACGGTTGCATCAGACCCAACGACTTCTGATGTTTAATCTTTGACTTCTGGCAATTCAAACAAGTCTTGATACATTTTAGTAGCACCATGATCAATACTCAAGCCGCTCCTATGACCTTCCTGAAGAATATTCTTCTTAAGTTCGGCCACATATGGTACACAAACTCTATCTCTAAATCTTATCACACTATTCTCGTTGATTATGAACTCACCACCTTGACATTGATTAATCGACACCAACCGGTCAAATAATCCTAAGTCGATCTTCTGACCCTTTATAATCTCTTCAAGAACACCACCGGTCTGATTCAACATGCCCAACCTCACATTGTTACGACCCTCTATAAGCTTCATGGATTACGTTTCAGAGCAACATCGTGTTCAGGAGACGAGTTCACGTTTTATCAATTCCAACATCAGATTTTGGAAGTCGGTATCACATCATCGTGTTTCCGTACGTACGTCTTTGACTTGATTGCGCGTATACGAAAAATGGAAGAAAGAAATTTGAGGGCGAAACGAAATTGAAGAGTATGGACTGTTTATTTTTAATGTCAATTGCATAAATTAGAATATAATTTAAATTAGAATATAATTTAGACATTAATGATAATGTTAGTGGTTTTTAAAAAGGAAATGAATTAAAAGTTATGCGGAAAATTGTTTCCTAATATTATATTGAAATAGTTTTGGAAAGTTAAAAGTTTGAAAGATGAATTTAACTTGAAATGATTTTGGAAATGGGGTGCATTGCTTGGAATAGAGCTTGATGCTTAGAAGAAAATGAAGATGAGATGATGAAGCAGAGTGAGAATTGGAAAATATCATGGATTTTCTTGTATAGAAATGTATTGTAATCATTATATATTTATTATAATTAATAAAGACTATTTAGTTTAAAGAAAAGTACTTGAAAATCATTATATATTATTGTCATACGGTGAACTGACTTAGTATGTTTTTAATCGCAATGTCGCGGTTAGCAAGAGTCGCCACCGACTTTTCTTTTATCCCATAAGGAAAGGTGGAAAAGAACAGGAAAGACCTTAATTTTAAATTCTTAGGTTCGGGAGGTACTTTATACGAAGGGAAGGTGTTAGGCACCCTTCGTATCCATGGTTATCCATGGGCTCTTAATTGCTCAATCATTTATGTTTTCTTTGTTTGAAAAAAGGTGGTTGAGAAATGTATGAAAAATGTTTTGAAAATGAGAATTTAACTTTGTAATGATTCTTGCATGAATGTATACAAAGTGGTTATCTCGTTTAATTTAGAAAATGGTTTAGAAAAATATAACTTGGCAATGATCCTAGTACGGATGTATGCTAAGTGGTGATTTTCTAAAAAAGGATGTTTGAAAGGTGTAAGGTGGGAAAAGTATTTTTTATTATGAATGAGCAATTAAGGTTGTACCTGTCCGAGGTCTTTCCGGGCATTTCCCATCCTTATGAGGGTAAAACTGTCCTTACTATTGAGAAGTAAGTAGTTTATCCTTGGGATGTAGAAGGGTCATCGTAGGGTCATCGATTGGTCATTGAAGGCAACAGTTGTGAGGATACCTTAACATTCGAAGGGACTATCATCATTTAACCGTAGGCTACGCCGAAGGGTCATCGAGGGACAAAATCGTATTTTTGAAGGCAACATCCGAGGGACCATGATTTATTTTATGATGATTTAATCGCAGGGCCATTGCTAAGGGTATCCCCACCTTCGCGGGACATGACCGTTATACCGTAGTACCGTAAGGCAGCAAAAAGAGGTCCAAGATCACTTATTTAAAGGTCATGTTTTAAAGTTAAGTAGGTAATTAGGGTGAGCCTCCACATTAAAATCAATACATTAAAATTACATTAAAATTAATTATTAAAATTAACACATTAAAATTAATTATTAAAATTAACACATTAAAATTAATTAGGCAATTTAGGGTGAGCCTTCACAATGGTATCCCACAAATAAAGTGGAAGACCTAACGGCAATCTTTTCCTGGGACATATGAACCTTTGCAAAATTCAGCAAACGGGTTAGAATACCAAATCGGGGTGTAATCGAAGATTACACCAAAGCAGTAATAGTATCAGGTAAGCAAAGCATAGTTATAGTAAACAGGTCAGGTGGGCAAGGATCAAAACAGAGCGAAGAAACAGCGACATCCATTATAACAATTCAAAGTATCCAGGCATACTTAAGTCCACATGCAAACCTCAAATATATTTATGAGTTAAATTATGATATCACACGCAAGTTAAGAACATAAAGCGATATCGCATGCAAATTGAGAAAATGAAGCTGTAATAATAATGCAAACCTGTTTGCAATCGAATTGCACCCTTGAGTTGGCGAGCCGGATTGAATTGGACGGAGGTAGCTTTGCGGCCGCCGGCTTTTCCTTCAGGGTTTCCTTTAGAGTTACCCGGGGTAAGTTGAACAGTAGTCTTGTAAAACACAATGCCTAAGCTGTTGGAAAAGTAAATGTGCAAAAGCGAAAACGGCCACGGAAAAAGGAATGTGAAAAAAGCCCCTCTTTTAGGTTTTCAAGGTGGCTATTTATATTAGTGTCATTAGGTCATGCATGCTGCCCAAAAAGTCTTCAACGTGCGCATGGATATAGTGGATGCAGGGCCCAACATTCCTCAACGGATCTTCAAGTCTCCGAAGCGTTACCTGCGCCTACAAAGTAGGGGAATGGTGTGACGTTCGTCACACCATGTGTGACGCTCGTCACAGGGGTGTGTTGCGTGACGCTCGTCACGCCTTCTGTGACGCCCGTCACAAGGCTGTGTGACGCTCGTCACGCCCTCTGTGACGTCCGTCACAGGCACAATATTTGTGTCTTGCGCTTTGGGCTGGGCTTTGCTGTTTGGTTCGTTTTCTTTTCTTTTTGCACCCCTTTTCCTCCGCTTCCAAATAAACCACTTTCATATTATCACTGGGTGAGCGTGTAGGCCAGTTTGGGTCATTCGCGAGCTGGGCCTTTGTTCCTTTAAGTGTCATAAAATGAGTCGGAGTGCCCTGAAATGTCTTGAAATACTAATGGGCAAATTTTGGGGTATGACAGCTGCCCCTGTTCAATATTCTTGAACCGAGAGAGTAGAATGGTATGTGCACCATTCGTGGTCTGGAGGTGGAAGATTATTGAACACTAGAATGCCCCGAAAATTTGCGCTTGTCAATTGGTCTTGATGGAGATGGGCTTACAGATGCCATCCAGGAAATTTGATGATGGGAGCTTCAGACTGTGTCGTACGTTAGACGATATCTGAAGACATGGGTGTCATACCGGGTCATACGCTAGATCGTATAGTGCATCATCCATCATGCTGTTGACTTTGCTGGGGAGTCAGAGTATGCTATATACTGCTGGGGATAAGGGATCAGAATGGGTCATACACTGAACCGTATCTGAATACCAGAGTGAGCTGTTCGTTAGGCAGGTGACTTTGATGGGGATGAAAGATCAGAACGGATCGTACGCCAGATCGGTTCTGAGTTGCAGAATGAGCCGTCCGTTAGGCTGAATCTACTTGAAGAGGGAGTAGTCGTATACCAGACTACCATTCAGGAACGTACCTGTCCGAAGGTAGCACCTGAGCAAAGGAGTAGCCATATACCAGACTACCATTCAGGAATGTACCTGTCCGAAGGTAGCACCTGAGTAAGGGAGTAGCCATATACCAGACTACCATTCAGGAATGTACCTGTCCGAAGGTAGCACCTGAGCAAGGGAGTAGCCATATACCAGACTACCATTCAGGAATGTACCTGTCCGAAGGTAGCACCTGAGCAAGGGAGTAGCCATATACCAGACTACCATTCAGGAATGTACCTGTCCGAAGGTAGCACCTGAGTAAGGGAGTAGCCATATACCAGACTACCATTCAGGAATGTACCTGTCCGAAGGTAGCACCTGAGTAAGGGAGTAGCCATATACCAGACTACCATTCAGGAATGTACCTGTCCGAAGGTAGCACCTGAGTAAGGGAGTAGCCATATACCAGACTACCATTCAGGAATGTACCTGTCCGAAGGTAGCACCTGAGCAAGGGAGTAGCCATATACCAGACTACCATTCAGGAATGTACCTGTCCGAAGGTAGCACCTGAGTAAGGGAGTAGCCATATACCAGACTACCATTCAGGAATGTACCTGTCCGAAGGTAGCACCTGAGTAAGGGAGTAGCCATATACCAGACTACCATTCAGGAATGTACCTGTCCGAAGGTAGCACCTGAGCAAGGGAGTAGCCGTATACCAGACTACCATTCAGGAATGTACCTGTCCGAAGGTAGCACCTGAGAAGATGAAGGTCTAACTTGGTCGTGCATTAGACTGTAATTGAGTTGAAGACGGTCAGAATGGATCGTACGCTAGATCGTATCTGAGTCGAAGGAGTCCTATGTTGAGCTGAATCAGAATGAACCGTATGTTAGGCTGTATCTGTATACGTTGTACTTGCAATAAATGTCTGGGATGGGCTTAAAGATGCCATCGCTAGGAGGATATCGAAGTGTTGTCAGAATGAATGTTCCCATGAATTGCATATGGAATATGTATCTGAATCTTGTCTGTGATTGATAAAGGCGTCTGCCTGAATGAGCCTTTTACTTTGACTATATCAGGAGGATAATTAATCTGCAAAGAAAGGTTAGCGCTATGCTATGTCATGATGCATGAGATGTTTTATGCTTTCGAAAATAAATGCGAATGTTGTATGCATGCGTATGTGGTGAAACGATGTAATGAATGAGTTATGCGTATGAGAAGTTCTGCTTGGGGACTCTACTGGGGACAATAAATCCCCATCTACTGACTGGAGATATTCGTGTTGAGGACCCTCTCTCGGCTGGGGGTTCTGATTTCTGTCTGATGGTAGAGATATTCAACAGAGCCTGGCTGGGGATGGATGAGATGATCAATCTGTCTGATGATGCCGACCTCTGTTGGGGAATAACTGGCGTTGCCGGGGAATCGAATTAGTAACAGCCTCCTTGGAAAGCATGGTTAGACCTTCTCCTCGATCCTGAAATCGTGTAGTAATCGCTATTGCTATTTTAGGCATGCATTTTTATAAACATTGGTCATATCCGAGTGCATAAGTCAATTCAAGTTAAATCAATGGACATTCACGCAACCAAAACAGAAAAGTAAAAAACAACAGCATCTTTTTGGAAATGAAATCGTATTGATGTTGAAAGAGGGCCTATAAACAGGCAATTTATGTACAAGGAGACAGAAATCCTAGTAAGAGGAAATTGTCAAGAAAAAGAGAAAGCTATGCAGAAAAAGTCCTATCGATCCTAATTCCACCACTGTCATTATGTCTTCAAGCATCTCATCTCCTGCCGTCGGATAGAAGTGATTGGCTCGTTCAGTCCCTGGAACTTGGTTGAAGGTGGCAGAGAATGGGACATAGTCATACGCTTGATCCTTAATTTTTGCCTGGACCGCCTTTTCAGGTTTTCAGTCCACCAGGATACCCTTTTTTGCCCAAGCCACCTTTTCAGGTTTTCGACTTGCCGGGTGTACATTTTTTTTTATATATCCCTAATTTTGCCCGAACCCTTTTGGTTCGCCGGGATGCCCTTACTTTTGCCTAGATACGTCGATCTAGCGGGTCTTTTTCATGCGTAGTATTTTTTAACTATGTCCGCGTTCACGGGATGTGGGAAGTCTTCACCATCCATCGTAGCGAGTATCATGGCTCCACCCGAGAATACCTTCTTAACTACAAAAGGCCCTTCGTATGTGGGGGTCCATTTGCCTCTGGGGTCAGTTTGTGGTAGGATGATGCGTTTGATTACCAAGTCGCCAATTTGATACA
This sequence comes from Lathyrus oleraceus, assembly GCF_024323335.1. NCBI lineage: Eukaryota > Viridiplantae > Streptophyta > Magnoliopsida > Fabales > Fabaceae > Lathyrus > Lathyrus oleraceus. Next base: position 1,351,637 of record NC_066584.1, on the reverse strand, counting down.
CTTGTCTCTTGACCTTTTTGTTGAATGCCCTGGTCATGCGCTTCTGATATATCTGCCCGTGACATACAGCCGCAAGTCTCTTCTCATCAATCAAGTTTATTTGATCGAGTCGAGTCTGAATCCATTCATCTTCGTCTAAGCCCGCCTCTTTCATGATTCTCAGAGAGGGAATCTGGACTTCCACCGGTAAAACAGCTTCCGCTCCGTAGACTAAAGAGAAGGGAGTTGCCCCTGTCGAAGTGCGTACTGAAGTGCGATAACCATGGAGAGCAAATGGTAACATCTCATGCCAGTCTTTGTACGTTACTGTCATCTTTTGTATGATCCTCTTGATGTTCTTATTAGCAGCCTCCACGGCGCCATTCATCTTTGGCCGGTACGGAGAGGAGTTATGGTGTTTAATTTTGAACTGCGTGCAGAGTTCAGTAATCATCTTGTTGTTCAGATTAGTACCATTGTCAGTGATAATCCTTTCAGGGATGCCATACCGACAAATAGGGCTATTCTTGACGAACCGTGCCACCACATTCTTGGTGACAGAAGCGAATGAGGCTGCCTCTACCCACTTCGTAAAGTAATCAATAGCGACAAGAATAAAGCGATGTCCATTAGAAGCCGTGGGTTTAATCTCTCCAATCATATCGATGCCCCACATTGCAAAGGGCCAAGGAGCTGTTAACACGTTCAATGGAGCAGGGGGCACATGTACTTTGTCCGCATAGACCTGGCACTTGTGACAGGTTCTGGAGTGATGGTGGCAATCAGCTTCCATGGTAGACCAATAATACCCTGATCTCAGGATCTTCTTGGCCATTGTATGTCCACTAGAATGAGTCCCAAAAATACCATCATGCATGTCTTCCATAATCCTTTCTGCTTCCTTTCTATCCACACAGCGAAGCAGAGTCGAGTCATGATTACGTTTGTATAACACTCCATTACTCAGAAAGAATTTAGCGGAGAACTTCCTCAGGAATCTTCTGTCATTGATGGATGCCCCTTCAGGGTATTCCTGAGCTTCTAAATATCTTTTTACGTCGTGGAACCAAGGTTTCTCCTGTACCTTCTCAGTGTTAAGTTCATAACAGTGTGCTGGTTCATCCAATCGTTCAATAGTGATCCTAGGAGCTTCACCGTCCCATCTGACTCTGAACATAGATGACATGGTAGCCAGTGCGTCTGCCAACTGATTCTCTTCTCGTGGAATGTGTTCGAATGTAATCTCCTCGAAGTATGGGATTAATGTCATCACCTGCTCTCGATAAGGGATGAGATTTGGATGTTTAGTATCCCATTCCCCTTTGATCTGACTGATTACCAAGGCCGAATCTCCGTACACACTCAAAAACTTGATTCGCCAATCTATAGCAGCTTTGAGTCCAAAAATACACGCTTCATACTCAGCCATATTGTTGGTACAATGAAAACATAGTCTAGCAGTGAGAGGCGTATGGTAACCTTCAGGAGAAATGAGTACAACCCCAACACCATGGCCCAATGCATTAGAAGATCCATCAAAAACCATAGTCCATCGGGATCCCCATTCGGGTCCTTCATCTGGTTTAGGTTTTTCATTATCAGCAACAACCATGACATCCTCATCCGGGAACTCAAAATTCATAGATTGGTAACCATCCACCGCTTGATGAGCCAAATGATCAGCCAGCACGCTTCCTTTGATCGCTTTCTGGGTAGTGTACTGGATATCATACTCTGTTAAGATCATCTGCCATCTCGCTATTCTTCCGGAGAGGGCAGGCTTCTCGAACATGTATTTGATGGGATCCATCCTAGAAATCAACAAAGTGGTATGATTCAACATATACTGTCTTAGTCGGCGAGCAGCCCAGGCCAAAGCACAGCAAGTTCTCTCGAGCAGTGAGTATCTTGTTTCACAGTCGGTAAACTTTTTGCTCAGGTAGTATATGGCATGCTCTTTTCGACCAGACTCGTCATGTTGCCCCAATACGCACCCCATTGAATTTTCTAACACGGTCAAATACATGATTAGAGGTCTTCCTTCAACTGGTGGTATCAGAATCGGAGGTTCCTGGAGGTAGTTCTTGATTTTGTCAAAAGCTTCTTGGCATTCGTCATTCCATATCATTTCTTGGTTTTTCCTCAGCAATTTGAAGATGGGTTTGCAGGTAGCGGTCAAGTGGGAGATAAATCGAGCAATGTAGTTCAAGCGTCCCAAGAAACCTCTGACTTCTTTCTCCGTACGGGGGACTGGCATTTCCTGAATAGCTCTCACTTTAGTTGGGTCCACCTCAATTCCTTTACCACTGACAATAAAGCCCAAGAGTTTACCGGATCTTACTCCAAAGGTGCATTTGTTCGGATTCAACCTCAACTTGTACTTCTTCAACCTCTCGAACAGTTTGTATAAATGATCGAGATGTTATTCTTCAGTATGAGATCTAGCTATCATGTCATCCACATATACTTCTATCTCATGATGAATCATGTCATGGAACAAAACCACCATAGCACGCTGGTATGTCGCCCCGGCGTTCTTTAGACCGAACGGCATTACTTTGTAACAGAAAGTACCCCATTGCGTCACAAACGTAGTTTTCTCCATGTCCTCAGGTGCCATCTTAATCTGATTATAACCCGAGAATCCATCCATGAATGAGAATACTTTGTGTTGCGCGGTGTTATCTACCAGAACATCAATGTGCGGGAGTGGAAAGTCATCTTTGGGACTTGCTTTATTCAAATCTCTGTAATCTACGCACATTCGCACCTTACCGTCTTTCTTTGGCACTGGCACCACATTAGCAACCCATTGAGGATAAGAAGTAACGGCTAGGAAACCGGCATTGAATTGTTTCATGACCTCGGCTTTGATTTTCTCAGACATTTCGGGACGCATGCGGCGAACCTTTTGCTTGACAGGACGGCAGTCTTCTTTCGTAGGCAGCCGATGTACCACTATATCAGTATCCAACCCGGGCATGTCTTCATAAGACCAAGCGAAAACCTCTACATAGTCATGTAACATCCGAATCAATCTTTCCTTGACACTGCTTTCCAATCCTGCTCCTATTTTGACTTCTTTTCTGTCTACCTCCGTACCCAGATTTACAATTTCGAGGGACTCTTCATGCGGCTGTATAGTCCTTTCCTCTTGCAATAACAATCTGGCAAGCTCTCCAGGGACTTCACAATCTTCCTCACTTCCATTTTCGGCTTGGTAGATTGGATTTTCAAAGTCATAATGAACAGTAGCGGAATGATTATCAATAGGATCCAGAGTGAGTACGGATCTGCAATTCGTTACGTGAGTGTGTGTAAGAAAGCATAGCTTGTTTGAAAGACGACAGGAAAAATAAAGAGCGCAACATTTGAATGCGAAAATGTCCATTGATTTATTGAATATGAAAATATGCTTATGAAATGACAAAACCCTTAACAAATTAGCTATTGTGCCCCGGGTATAGACACAATGCTTTAAGAAGTTCAATTAGAATTTGCAATGCTAAATAGACAATAACAATTACTCCTGACTAAAGGAGATCGGGATAGTGTCTTCAGCCTTCCAATTATTGAGTCCGTCGCCAATCGTTGGGTAGATCCAGCTATCCAGGTCGCCATCACTGTCAGCATTTTCTACAGCATTGATTTGATCTTTGACCATCTTTCCAGAGTTGAATCCCAGACCAGCTTTGTCAGACTTGTACGGTACGTTGATCAGTTGACCCCAGCCAGTACAGCCACCATCTTCGACCACAGCTTGAGCATCTTTCAGAGAAATCATAGCAGGAGGAGCTCGAATAACCTCGGGCACACGGGGAGTTGGCTTAAGGACAGGACTAGGCGGAGGAACCACTTCAAATGACTGAGTTGGAGTCTCGAAGAATTCACCATCCATCTCAACGTATCTGAAGGTATGCACACTACTGACAATGTATTCTTCTTCCCCACACACAGTGACAATCTTTCCCTCTACTGGATATCTCAGCTTTTGATGGAGAGACGAAGCTACAGCACCTGCCCCATGAATCCAGGGGCGTCCCAGCAAGCAGGAATAGGCGGGGCGAATGTTCATTACATGAAAGGTAGTGTTGAAGACTTGAGGTCCTATCTTGATAGGGAGAACAACTTCGCCGTGGACGACACTCTTTGCACCATCGTAAGCCCGCACCACAATGTCACTAGGCTTCAGTTCAACGCTCTTGCAGTCAAGTTTCTCGAGCACGGCTTTCGGTAACACATTCAAAGAAGAGCCGTTATCGATCAGCACATGAGCCAAAGTGATTCCCTTACACTCAATAGAAATATGCAGGGCTTTATTGTGGTTCCTTCCTGCTGGTGTCAGGTCAGCATTGGAAAAACCTAGGCCATTGTCAACAGTCAAATTAGCAACATAATGTTCGAATTGATCGACGGAGGTCTCCTGAGGTACATGGGCAGTCTTCAGGAATTTTATCAAGGCATTGGCATGAGATTCAGAAGACAACAACAAGGACAACATCGAGATTTTGGAAGGGGTATGCCCCAACTGTTCTACCACATCAAAATCACTCTTGCGGATGATTTTCAGCACTTCTTCCATTTCTCGTTTGGCAACGTCTTCAGTAGCAACTTCGATCGGTGTCTCTGATTGAGAAGGGTTGACTGGTTCCTTTCCTCGGTTTTCGGGAACTGGAGGTGAGATCTCTGGAGAGAAGATCCTTCCGCTTCGAGTAACTTTACTAGTCCCAACAATGTCATTAGGATTAGCAGAATTGCCAACTTGCTTTACACCATGGATGTAAACATCACCCCCATAATTCCACGGAATGGCTTTGCTCGAGGAATATGGTACTGGGCCAGGGGTAGTAATGATCAGGGGAGCTACTCTGGGCTCAGCAATAATCTTCACAGGTATTCTGGGAGCAGTAATCTTCACTGGAATTTTGGACCTCGCAATCACAGATACTTCTTCAATAGGGTTTTCTGCCTTAGAAACCCTTTCAAAGAGGATTGTACGATCGTCCATCAGCTGTTGAATACCATTCTTCAATTTCAAACAGTCTTCGGGCCGGAGTATGCAGAGATTGCAATCTTCAGTACAACCTGGAAATAAACCAGCTTGCAATAAATTCCTCTTTATGATCGGGAGAGGAGATGTTAAGTCCGCTACAGTAGTGATGAGAGAACCGTCATCGAGAGCATTAACAGCTTTGTCATGATTAGGCATAGGAGCGGTGATGACATTAGGGGTCTCCGGAGGCTCGAACTCAATTTCCCCAGCGTCGATCATGTCCTGAATCTTATTCTTCAACAGCCAACAATCGTTTGTATCATGCCCAGGGCTATCGGAGTGATATGCACACCTGGCATTGGGATTATAACGAGGCGAAGCAGTGTTGACATTTGCAGGAGGACCTCTGAGAGCGATTAAATTTACCTTCAGCATGCTTTGCAGTGCTTGTGCTAAAGTCATATTGAGCTTGGTAAACTGCCTTCTTGGTCTGTCTTGTCTTTGCTGGAAGTTTTGAGCTGGCGGGGCTGCGATTGTCACTGCTCCAACGGCATGATCACCATTTTTCCTATTATGATTCTTCTGACCATACACAGCATTCGATTCATTCTTCCCATGATAGGACTTTTTGCTGCTTGTAGAAGTAGCTGCATGTATCTTTCCACTTCGAAGGCCGCTCTCCACCCGTTCACCTGTCAGTATAAGTTCAGTGAAACCTGATGAAGAACTCCCCAGTAGATGGCTGTAGAATGGGCCGGTCAGGGTACCCATGAACAGGTCTACTAATTCTCAGTCAGTCATAGGGGGTTTGACTCTGCCAGCCAAATCTCTCCATTTCTGAGCATACTCTTTGAAGCTTTCTTTAGATCCCATGGCCATGTTTTGCAACTGTAGCCGAGTAGGTGCTAATTCAGAATTATACTGGTACTGCTTATAGAAAGCCGTTGCTAAATCAGTCCAGGTGCGGATGTCAGAACTCTCGAGCTGATAATACCATTCCAACTGAGTGCCAGACAGACTTTCTTGGAAGAAGTGGATCCACAGTTTTTTATCAGTGGTATGCGGCTGAATCTTTCTCACATAAGCCCTTAAATGCATCTGAGGACAGGATGCACCATCGTACTTAGTGAAAGTGGGGATTTTGAATTTGCGAGGAATGGTCACATCGGAGACCAGACCCAAACTTTCGAAATCCAGACCAGGTGTCTTCTGACTCTCCATGGCTAGCATGCGCTCTTCCAGCAGTCTGTACTTATCATCTCTTGGAGAGTACTGTTCATTTTCATACTCTTCATCTTCATCCTCAGGGTTAGAGAAATCAGGATTCTCCTCCTCTGAATCAATTTCCGCCCCCTCCTCTGGACCATTCGGGATTCCAAATTTGATTCCCGGAGCCTGTCCTTTACGCCTTCTGCCCGGGTTAATGAAGCTCACAGCTTTCTTGTCCTTCTTCTTTTCGGCCAAAAGAGCCTTCAGTTCCTCCTGCCCCTTGGATAAGCTTAGCATCATCTCCTTGAACTGAGCATTCTGAGTCTGGAGATCTTTGACAGTTTGCTCGAGATCCATTTTTCTGTTTGAAGGAAAACCGTGAGAATACTGATCCTTTTAGAGTACCTGTTATGCAATGTCATGTTATGCTATGCAATGAAATGTTTTCAAGGACTTTTGGAATTTAGCTTTGCATAAATCACCAACAAGAGAGAAATGTTTATTGCTACTTTTTTTTTTAATCAATGTTCGTTACAAAAGGAATAATAGTAAAATACAATGAAAGCTCAAGTCTCCCAGGGGCGACTTCTTTTTGGGCGAAGATATGTATTGAGTCTTCGTTCCTCGTTAAGCTGACTGGTGAGCTCTAGTACTTTCTTCCTTTCTGTATTGAACTGAGCTTCAAAAGTATCTCTCTCTTCTCTCAACTGGGTCCAGGATCTTTTCAATTCCTCAACATCAGTAGGCACATCTGGGTAAGGAATGATCTGGGAAGTACCTCCTTCGACCTCTGATTCAACAATCAATGGTCCGACTGCAAGATACGGCATGACAAGTTCGCGAGCTCTAGCGCGTACCCATCTAAGATAAGGTTCCATAGGAATAGAATTTTTCTTGCCTAAATTGCTTCTTTTCACCATGCCCCAAGCTCGTACAAACTTTTGACGGAGATTTTGAGGGTCATTGTCATAGTCAAACACTATACCTTGAACAATTATTTCATGCGGACCATCCCTTCGAGCATACCCAAACTGACGTAGGGCTAAGGCAGGATTATAAGTAATACCTCCTCTTATCCCCATGAGGGGTACATTAGGGAATTCTCCACAACGGTCGATGATGATAACATGTTCTCTGAGGTTAGAACACCAACGGATGTCCGAATGGGAGAGTGCCATTATCCTTTGAGACCACTTCAGATTTTGATCATTCTTCAAGATTGATTGAGGAAGGTGCGAAATAAACCACCTAGACAACAAAGGTATGCAACACATGAGAGTCCCTTGCTTCTTCATAGTGCGCGTGTGAAGGGAATGCAAGACATCTCCAAGCAAGGTAGGCACAGGGTTATGAGTGAGGAATATCTTAATAGCATTCATGTCTATGAATTGATCTGGATTAGGGAATAACACCAAACCATAGATTAGCACTGCTAGAACATCTTCAAAAGCATGGACATTCATCACTTTTAGGAATTCTCGGGCCTTACTTATCAGAAATTTGGCAAGTAAACCTTTAATTCCACTTCTTGTTACCCAATTAGTTTCAATGTCGGACTTTGTCATGTGTAAAGCTGCGGCAACTTCTTCGGCTTTTGGCATCTTTTCTAAACCACTGAAAGGCATTTGGTCCAGGATAGGTATCCCAAGCAGCTGGGAGAATTCTTCTAATGTGGGTACCAACTGATAATCTGGGAAAGTGAAGCAATGATGCTTAGGATCGAAGAACTGGAATAGGACTCTTATCATATCTTCTTTGAAACCAGTGGTAACCAGATTGAGGAGATGACCATGTTTCGTGTTGAACTGAGCATGATCTGGGAGTTCTGACACCAAATCCTTGAGTTGAGGAGAGATTGTTACAAGATTGATCCGGATAGTCTTCCTGGAAGCCATAACCTGTTCAAAGAGCAAAGCTAAATTCCTAAGTCCTTGAAATGGTTAGTATGATGATGTTATGATGTTATGATGTTATGATGTTATGATGTTATGCAAGCACAAGCATGTCACACAACAATTATTCCTAGGTTTTAAGGCTTGCATGAGTTCCATAGGTAAGTACCCTCCCCACTGAAGTTTGGTTGGTTCAACCTGTCCTAGAATAGTAACTGGGTTCTAGAAGGATCTCAGATCATCGACCTTTCTTTGGGTCCACTTCAGTGCAACACCAAGTGGTTGACCGAAGCTTTCCTAAAGTCCAATCTCAAAGAGTGTAGCATCGAGTATCAACCAACCTCAGTCGGAACCGAAGTCAGTTATCTCACTACTTTCTAATGGCTAGGATGAGTCAATTAGGGTTCTAAAGGTCTGGTTAATGCTTTGATGACACCACGCGGAAGCCAAATTTTTCCTCAAATAACATGAGGACCATCAGGACAACCAAAGTGTCACATTAACCGTAGCTATCATTTTAACCATTCCAGTATACGCCGGATAGTCGCGATGATCTATTGCTACTTACCTAAGGTACACTAGATCCGGGTGTAGGATCTTTCACTCAAAGCCCCCCTTAAAAGAAGGAAAACATAAATGATATATATATATATATATTTTTTTTTTTAAGATGGACCTCTCTTTTTATTCCCCAGCAGAGTCGCCAGTTCTGTCATACGGTGAACTGACTTAGTATGTTTTTAATCGCAATGTCGCGGTTAGCAAGAGTCGCCACCGACTTTTCTTTTATCCCATAAGGAAAGGTGGAAAAGAACAGGAAAGACCTTAATTTTAAATTCTTAGGTTCGGGAGGTACTTTATACGAAGGGAAGGTGTTAGGCACCCTTCGTATCCATGGTTATCCATGGGCTCTTAATTGCTCAATCATTTATGTTTTCTTTGTTTGAAAAAAGGTGGTTGAGAAATGTATGAAAAATGTTTTGAAAATGAGAATTTAACTTTGTAATGATTCTTGCATGAATGTATACAAAGTGGTTATCTCGTTTAATTTAGAAAATGGTTTAGAAAAATAAACTTGGCAATGATCCTAGTACGGATGTATGCTAAGTGGTGATTTTCTAAAAAAGGATGTTTGAAAGGTGTAAGGTGGGAAAAGTATTTTTTATTATGAATGAGCAATTAAGGTTGTACCTGTCCGAGGTCTTTCCGGGCATTTCCCATCCTTATGAGGGTAAAACTGTCCTTACTATTGAGAAGTAAGTAGTTTATCCTTGGGATGTAGAAGGGTCATCGTAGGGTCATCGATTGGTCATTGAAGGCAACAGTTGTGAGGATACCTTAACATTCGAAGGGACTATCATCATTTAACCGTAGGCTACGCCGAAGGGTCATCGAGGGACAAAATCGTATTTTTGAAGGCAACATCCGAGGGACCATGATTTATTTTATGATGATTTAATCGCAGGGCCATTGCTAAGGGTATCCCCACCTTCGCGGGACATGACCGTTATACCGTAGTACCGTAAGGCAGCAAAAAGAGGTCCAAGATCACTTATTTAAAGGTCATGTTTTAAAGTTAAGTAGGTAATTAGGGTGAGCCTCCACATTAAAATCAATACATTAAAATTACATTAAAATTAATTATTAAAATTAACACATTAAAATTAATTATTAAAATTAACACATTAAAATTAATTAGGCAATTTAGGGTGAGCCTTCACAATGGTATCCCACAAATAAAGTGGAAGACCTAACGGCAATCTTTTCCTGGGACATATGAACCTTTGCAAAATTCAGCAAACGGGTTAGAATACCAAATCGGGGTGTAATCGAAGATTACACCAAAGCAGTAATAGTATCAGGTAAGCAAAGCATAGTTATAGTAAACAGGTCAGGTGGGCAAGGATCAAAACAGAGCGAAGAAACAGCGACATCCATTATAACAATTCAAAGTATCCAGGCATACTTAAGTCCACATGCAAACCTCAAATATATTTATGAGTTAAATTATGATATCACACGCAAGTTAAGAACATAAAGCGATATCGCATGCAAATTGAGAAAATGAAGCTGTAATAATAATGCAAACCTGTTTGCAATCGAATTGCACCCTTGAGTTGGCGAGCCGGATTGAATTGGACGGAGGTAGCTTTGCGGCCGCCGGCTTTTCCTTCAGGGTTTCCTTTAGAGTTACCCGGGGTAAGTTGAACAGTAGTCTTGTAAAACACAATGCCTAAGCTGTTGGAAAAGTAAATGTGCAAAAGCGAAAACGGCCACGGAAAAAGGAATGTGAAAAAAGCCCCCCTTTTAGGTTTTCAAGGTGGCTATTTATATTAGTGTCATTAGGTCATGCATGCTGCCCAAAAAGTCTTCAACGTGCGCATGGATATAGTGGATGCAGGGCCCAACATTCCTCAACGGATCTTCAAGTCTCCGAAGCGTTACCTGCGCCTACAAAGTAGGGGAATGGTGTGACGTTCGTCACACCATGTGTGACGCTCGTCACAGGGGTGTGTTGCGTGACGCTCGTCACGCCTTCTGTGACGCCCGTCACAAGGCTGTGTGACGCTCGTCACGCCCTCTGTGACGTCCGTCACAGGCACAATATTTGTGTCTTGCGCTTTGGGCTGGGCTTTGCTGTTTGGTTCGTTTTCTTTTCTTTTTGCACCCCTTTTCCTCCGCTTCCAAATAAACCACTTTCATATTATCACTGGGTGAGCGTGTAGGCCAGTTTGGGTCATTCGCGAGCTGGGCCTTTGTTCCTTTAAGTGTCATAAAATGAGTCGGAGTGCCCTGAAATGTCTTGAAATACTAATGGGCAAATTTTGGGGTATGACAATTATATTATAGTTAATAAAGACTATTTATTTTAAAGAGTATACTATCAAATAATCAAAAGAATATTTTCTATGAATTTATTATTAGTATCTGTGTATAAAATTATATGATATATGAATTAATTGTTTAGGATTTTGTTCGAGATGATTGTGAATTATTTATTTTAGAAGTTAGTTTTGAATCTAAAATGTGTTCGATTAAAATATAGTCAAATTAATTTTATATTTAATTTTAAAATAATTTTTCCCTAAATTTTTTTTAAAAATGTTTTGTTTTATATTTGTATTTTACTTTAACACTAAAATGTGATTACCATATCATTGATAATTACTTATATATGAAAATAGATTGATAAATATTTTTGTTAATAGTAAATTTGAGAAAATTACACGAATAATTATTTTTTTTAAAAAATATTAAATATTTTAAAGATAAATTTCATAAAAAGTATATATATATATATATATATATATATAATATATATATATTATATATATATATATATATATATATATATATATATATATATATATATATATATATATATATATATATTATATATTATATATATATATATAATATATTATATATATATATATATATATATATATATATATATATATATATATATCTATATATTATATATATTATATATATATATATATATATATATATATATATATATATATATATATATATATATATATATATATATATATCTATATATATATATATATATATATATATATATATATATATATATATATATATATATATAATATATATATATATATATATATATACTTTTAAAAAATAATAAATATATTATACTACATTTTCATAAATTAATATACTTCCCCTATAACTTAAAATAAAATTATTGGTTCCATCCCTGATTGTAATGTTTGTTTTTTTAATTGATTTTTTGAATAAATTATATTGGCTTGTTCATGAATTTAATGTTGAACTTTGGAAGTTGAAATTGTTATTTGTAAATGGAGGCAATTTAAAGAAGTAAGTAAAGATATAGCAATTTTTAAAGAAGTAATAATCTTAAAATTTGAATTGAATTGGAGACTCCTCTTAAAACTTGAATAGAGCTAATAATCTTTAAAGAAGTAAGTAAAGATATAGCAATTTAAACAACTTACTTTTGTGCATACGGAAATGTGAAAGGGTTGTTATTGACGGGTGCTAGAGACGGTAGTCTTGACCAATACCATGCTTGTAGCAAAACAGCACCTCCAAAAAATGTAGATGTGTCTTTGTGTGAGTTTTTGCACAAGGAGCTATAGAGATAGGCTAGACAAGCAGATCCCCAACTGTAACTTCCTATTTTATCTACATGTCTAAGTAGAGGTAAATATATAATATGCATGATAGAACCACTATCTTCGGGAAATAAAAACGAGCCAATTAACAGCATAATGTAACACCTAGTTTTTATTATCTGAGCATCTTCGGTAGAATCCTCATCTAAGTATAAACTATTATAGTACGACTTAAGGCGTGAGAGTAGTATACCTTGACCTCTTGCATTATCGTCTAACAAATCAGTCTCTAAGAGCTCCATGCAAATTGAATTTGTATAATTGGTTTTACCATTAACAGCCTTACCTTCAATGGGTAGTCCCAAAAGCATGTAGGCGTCTTCTAACGTCACTGTACACTCACCGATTGGGAACCAAAATGTGTGTGTCTCTGGTCTCCATCTTTCGCATAAATCTAGAATGAATTTGTTATCTATGGGCCAAGATAAAATCTTGCTTATATGACCAAAGCCGACGAGTTCAATATAAGGTTGAATCATCGGGTCCATATGGACATATTCGTGGACTCGAGTTTGGAACCTTGATACATCCTATAAAAGAAAGAATAAAAAACTTGACTAAGTTGGTATGTTAAAATAAAAGGGGGGTGGTGAAGATGAAAGATAAAAAGTTAACAAAAGAAAAAACTTACATATGTTGCGATGTTTACAACCGTTCCTCTATGTAATTCGCCCATTGTGAGGATAGACATTTTATCGGGGGGTTTGTGTAGATGAAACTACAAGAAGTTATTGGAGATGAAATTGTAGAAGAAGTATTGTAGAAGAAGTAGTGAGAGTGATGGTGTGGAAGAAGTGTTGATGGAGTGGATGTATTTATAGGCAAATGGATGGGAGCATGAAAAGTTGTGCTTGCATGGTGTCTCCACTTGAATTGGCGATCATGTACAACCTTTAAGAGGGGTCGCCATTCAAATTGGAGCCTCCATAGGGACATGCATGCAAGACCTAAGTCTGATTTCTTGGTTTCGAGGTCTGAATGGATGGTGTCTCCACTTGAATTGGCGCCCATGTGCAAGGAATGAGTGGGGGCGCCAATTCATTTGGAGTGTGTGTCTGCATGTCTGAAACATGGCTGTCTTGTCTCTTGCATGCTGAACATGTCATTTCTTAGTAGCTTGCTGTTGGTGTAAGCCCTAGAGGCCAATACTTTTGGTACTTGTATCGAATTATTTATTAATAATAAAAAGGCATTTTTCTTTATTATGTTTGTTTAATAAAGTCCCTGGAATAGATAGTCCATTTAATGTATCAAGTATGACTTAATCATGAGATCACATTAAACATAAGGACACTATTCTTAAAATGTCCGTAGTCAAGCTTTATTATGAAATGGGATAACATTAAAGCATGGAGACTATTATGTTTGTAGACTGATGATCACGTCTCATGGATCATGGATAAAGAGTTATCAAGTCTTAAACATAGGTATGAATATTAAGAGTAATATTCATACTGGATTGACCCGCTATGAGAATACTATATAGAAAGTTATGCAAAGTGTCATAAGTTATTCTCATGGTGATAATAGTGTATACCACTCTTCGACCTGAAACCACTATGGATCCTAGATGTAGAGTCGAGTGCTTTATTGCTGATCCAACGTTGTCCGTAACTGGATAACCATAAAGGCAGTTGATAGGTACTCCACGAAGCATGCTGAGGGACATGAGTGTCCTAGATGGAATTTGCCAATCCTGCTTAACAGGATAAATGTCTATGGGCCCAATATTGAACTGGACAAGGGTGACATGGTCTATACCTTGTGTTCAATATAGACATAAGGGCAAAGGGGTAATTATACACATAATTATTATCACAGGAGGTTTTGTCAGATCACATGACATTTTCGTGACTTGGGTAGCAGTGATGTGTTGCTAGATACCGCTCACTGTTTATTATGTTAAATGCATGATTTAATATAATTGCCAACGCCGCGAAAACCTATAGGGTCACACACAAAGGACGGATTGATGAGAGATAGAATAATTAAGGAACATCGTAAGGTACGGTGTACTTAAGAAGAATACGAAATATGGTAAAGTACCAAATACTTAAGTGATTTTGGCATATTCTGAGATATGGGCCAAAATGCACTTAAGTGGGCTTTTTGGCTTGAAGCCCACACAAGTGGTTCTATAAATAGAACCCCTTGGGTAGAAGCATTCACACTTCAGACAACACAACTGAAGAGTTGGAATTTCGTATCTCTCTCTCTCACTCAAAGCCTTCACTCACAAACAGCTAGCACTGCGATTGAAGGAATCCGTTCGTGTGGACTGAGTAGAGACGTTGTCATCGTTCAACGTTCGTGATCGCCCCGTGGATCTGTATCAAAGGTTGATCATTGTCAGAGATCTGCACCAAAGGTTTGAATCTCCACAAGAGGTAACGATTCTATCACTGATCATGCTCATTCGTAAGGATCATTAAAGGAGAAATTTTTATATTCCGCTGCGCCTTGGATGGCAATTCTCCTTCAGTGGTATCAGAGCCACTTACGAAACCATGAATCTGATAACTGTTTTTGTTCTGTAATAATATGATTAAAACAGAATGAATCAAAGGTTAAATTGAGATCGATCAAGTTACATATATGTGATATATGTGATCCTGATGCAAAATACATTATATATGATATAGTGTTCTCGTTTCGTTCATTCAAAAACCTCGATGATTGTTTTCCTTTGAGCGATCAATGGTCGTTTGCTTCTTGATCCGACATTAGTATGGTGAAGCAATGACGTGTTGATCAATCATACTGAATTAACAATCGAGACGTGTTTGACGGTCTGAAATTGGTGCATCAGGGTTAGTGACGACACAAGGGTTGTGTTGTTAGAGAGTTATGCGATTGGGGTTTGATTGCACAAGAGTTGTGCGTCCTAAACACTTTTCCGAACAGTGTTAACCGGTTAACGCATATGGTTAACCGGTTAACGTAATACGAAATAATTTTTTTTTAAATTTTGGAACAGTGTTAACCGGTTAACGCATATGGTTAACCGGTTAACGGAATGCGAAATAAAATTTTTGAGATTTTCAAACAGTGTTAACCGGTTAACGCATTTGGTTAACCGGTTAACGCAAGGCAGAAAAGAGTTTTCTAAATGTTTTCAAACAGTGTTAACCGGTTAACGCATATGGTTAACCGGTTAACGCAAGGAAAAATTCACCGGTTCGGCTAGAAAAAGTGCTTTGAAGTATCAAGTGTTGATACGAAAACGACGTCAATTTTTAAATGAATTGTTCATTAAAATTTTCGAGCGGGGCGCTGCCCCTTAGACCCCGCAAGGGGCGCTGCCCCCTTGACCACCGTCCGCTGACCGGGCAGCGGAACACCCGTTCCCGCTGTCCGGGCAGCGGACCCCCGGCTAACTCTGCGTAGTGTGATCGGTTGTCGAAATTTAATTTGATTAATTAAAGGAATTAATAATAATAATAAAGTTTTTTTATTATTGTGGTGATCGGTTATGGCCTTAGTTTTCCTTTGTTTTGTTTTGGATTTTAAAATACGACCTGCGTGTCGTGCCTCTCTCTTAATCTCCCAAATGTAACTTCTTTTCTCATCTCACTCCCTCGTATGTAAAACGAGTTTCTTTCATGTAATGTAATGATATGAAGAAAGCAAAGGAGTCAGTGCCAAAGGAAGACAACCTTGAAGATCTTGCTTGGAGAAGCTTAGATCGTTATAGGTTAGCTTAGGTTCTCTCATTGGCTTGGGAGAACAATTGCGCTAGGGGCCATAACTGTTTCATTCTGTTTATATGTATGTTGATGCATGTGTATGTATGTTGATGCATGTGAGAGACGGTTTATATGATAAACAAGCCGGTGAGATCAGTAAAATTGCAATTCCCTCAAAACTAAATATTAAGTTTTAAGCTTTCCAAGTTTTAACACTCATCAAGACTAGTAATTGAAATTGTAGGTTTCGCCTACGCGAGGTGCATGATCTATATATTAGTAAGGTGCGATGGGATAATTGTAATATCCAACTGTTAAAACAATGGGTCAAACTTAACTAAACAAATTATAATAAGATTATATATGTTTAGAAGCAAGAGTTGGGAATAATCCATATGATGGATTAGAATAAGGAGTTATTCACCCAATTGAAATTTTCGAGAGTTGTATGAGATACAATTGGAAGGAGTTCCTACCTAAATAACCTAGTTTTGTGTAATCCGCCTACGCGGACTTAGAACGAAGTGAAATATGGATCTCGACCCACTAGAAAATCTTCCAACGGGATTTTCCGAATCAGATGATGAGGGTCATTTGTTTTGAGTAAAATAGTGGGAGCATGTTTAATTAAAGGCCTAATTAAATATGTCAATGATACTTATATTTTCATTATTTCTTATGTAGATTACCATGACAACAAACACCTCTAACAACATTTTGCGATCGATCCTTGACAAAGAAAAATTGTCTGGGACAAATTTTCTGGATTGGCACCGAAACCTGAGGATTGTCCTCAAACATGATAAAAAGCTGTATGTCTTGGAGACACCTGTTCCTGAAGAGGAACCTCCTAGTTCTGCACCTAAGGCAGAAAGAGATGCTTATAAGAAGCATGTCGATGATGCCAATGAAACTGCCTGTCTCATGCTAGCTACCATGAACTCAGAATTGCAAAAGCAACATGAGAACATGTCGGCATTCGATATGATCGAACACCTGAAGCTGCTCTATCAAGAGCAAGCAAGGCATGAGAGGTTTGAAATTTCAAAAGCCCTTTTTCAAGGCAAGTTAGCTGAGGGAGCCTCTGTAGGTCCCCATGTACTCAAGATGATTGGGTATGTGGAAAACCTTGACAGACTGGGTTTTCCCCTCGGAAAGGAACTTGCGACTGATTTGATCTTGCAATCGTTGCCAGATAGATTCAGTCAGTTTGTCCTAAATTTCAATATGAATGATATGGACAAATCGCTTCCTGAGCTGCTAGCCATGTTAAGAACGGCTGAGCAGAATCTGAAGTCAAAAGGGAAGTCCATTCTGATGATCGGAAATGGAAAGAGACAGAACAAAAGGCCCATCAAGCAGGGTGATAAAGGGAAAGGCAAGGAAGTTGTCAAACCCAAACCCACCGTTGCTGCTTTGAAGCCTAGTGGAGGCATAGCAAAAGCAGGCACCTGCTTCCATTGCGGTAAAACCGGACACTGGAAGAGAAACTGCCCAAAGTACCTGGAAGATAAGAAGAATGGAGTAGAGACTTCAACTTCAGGTATTTTTGTTATTGAAATTAATTTATCTACTTCTGTGACATGGGTATTAGATACTGGATGTGGTTCTCACATTTGTACAAATGTGCAGGGACTAAAAAGGAGTAGAAAATTGGCAAAAGGTGAAGTCGACCTACGAGTTGGAAATGGAGCAAAGGTTGCTGCTTTAGCCGTAGGAACTTATGGATTGACTTTACCTAGTGGTTTAATAATTCAGTTAGAGAACTGTTATTATGTACCTGCAATTAGCAGGAATATTATTTCCGTTTCTTGTTTGGACAAGTTTGGTTTTTCATTTATAATAAAGAACAATTGTTGCTCAATTTATTTGAATGATATATTCTATGCTACTGCACAGATGAACAATGGACTATATGTCCTTGATCTTGAAATGCCTATTTATAACATTAATACTAAAAGGATGAAACCAAATGAGTTAAATCCAACTTACCTTTGGCATTGTCGGTTAGGCCACATAAATGAGAAACGCATTTCCAAACTCCATAAAGATGGGCTCTTGGACTCTTTTGATTATGAATCATATGAGACATGCAGATCTTGTTTAATTGGAAAGATGACAAAGTCCCCATTCACAGGAAAAGGTGAAAGGGCTAATGATCTTTTGGCCCTCATACATACTGATGTATGCGGACCACTGAACATACCAGCCAGAGGAGGTTTTCAATACTTCATCACATTTACTGATGATTTCAGTAGATATGGTTATGTGTATTTAATGAAACACAAATCAGAGTCCTTTGAAAAGTTCAAGGAATTCAAGAATGAAGTACAAAACCAACTAGGTAAGAATATTAAAACTCTTCGATCAGATCGAGGTGGTGAGTATTTAAGCCTAGAGTTTGATGACCATCTAAAAGAGTGTGGGATACTATCCCAACTTACTCCTCCTGGAACACCCCAATGGAATGGTGTATCTGAGAGAAGAAATCGAACCCTGTTGGACATGGTCCGATCCATGATGAGTCACGCCGATCTTCCAAACTCCTTTTGGGGACATGCGCTATTGACAGCAGCTTACACACTTAACCGTGTTCCATCCAAAAAGGTTGATAAAACACCATATGAGATATGGAGTGGTAAGAGACCACATATGTCTTACATGAAGATTTGGGGTTGCGAAGTTTATGTGAAACGACAAATTTCAACTAAGCTTGAGCCCAAATCTGACCAATGCTTATTTGTGGGGTATCCTAAAGAAACAAGAGGATATTACTTCTACAATCCTTCTGAGGGCAAAGTGTTTGTCGCTCGAACTGGAGTTTTCCTAGAAAAGGATTTTATTTCCAAAGGAACCAGTGGGAGGAAAGTAGAGCTTGAAGAAATTCAAGAATCGCAAAGCATTGATACACCTATGGAGGAATTAGAGCAGGAAACACAAGTAGTTGTGGAAGAACAACCTGCTCAAGTAGAACAAGACCAGCGTAGGTCAAGCAGGATACGTCACCTACCTGAAAGATATGGATATCTCATAACAGATCAAGGTGATGTATTACTCATGGATCAAGATGAGCCTGTGACCTACCAAGAGGCCATAACTGGTCCCGAGTCTGAGAAGTGGCTAGAGGCCATGAAATCCGAAATAGATTCCATGTACACGAACCAAGTTTGGAACTTGGTAGAATCTCCTGTAGGAGTTAATCCTATAGGATGCAAGTGGGTCTTCAAAAAGAAGACTGACATGGATGGCAAGGTACATACCTATAAGGCAAGACTGGTTGCAAAAGGATATAAACAAATTCATGGCGTTGACTATGATGAAACCTTTTCACCAGTTGCAATGCTTAAATCTATTCGAATTTTACTTGCTATCGCTGCATATCATGATTATGAAATATGGCAAATGGATGTCAAAACTGCTTTCCTTAATGGGAATCTTCTTGAGGATGTGTACATGACACAACCTGAAGGATTTGACATACCAGAAGAAGCCCATAAGATATGTAAGCTACAAAGATCAATCTATGGATTGAAGCAAGCTTCCAGAAGCTGGAATCTTCGTTTTGATGAAACGGTAAAACAATATGGATTCATTAAGAACGAAGATGAGCCTTGTGTCTACAAGAAGGTTAGTGGGAGCATGATCGTGTTCCTGGTATTATATGTAGATGACATATTACTCATTGGAAACGATGTCCCTACCCTGCAACAAGTAAAGACTTGGTTGGGGAAATGCTTTTCTATGAAGGACCTAGGTGAAGCAGCCTATATATTAGGAATCAGAATCTATAGAGATAGATCACAAAAACTGCTTGGCCTAAGTCAGAGTACATACATAGACAAAGTGCTGAGACGCTTTAATATGCATGATTCCAAGAAAGGATTCATACCTATGCAACATGGCCTGTGTCTATCAAAAACACAATCCCCTTCAACTAAGGAAGAAAGGGAACACATGAATAAGATTCCATATGCATCTGCAATAGGATCTATCATGTATGCCATGTTATGTACTCGACCAGATGTCTCGTATGCTTTAAGTACAACGAGTAGGTACCAATCTGATCCTGGTGATGCCCATTGGGTAGCTGTTAAGAATATCCTTAAGTACTTGAGAAGGACTAAGGAATCATTCTTGATATATGGAGGTCAGGAAGAGTTGGCTGTAATTGGTTACACTGATGCTAGCTTCCAGACAGATAAGGATGACTTTAGATCGCAATCTGGTTATGTGTTTTGCTTAAACGGTGGCGCTGTGAGCTGGAAAAGTTCAAAGCAAGATACAGTTGCTGATTCTACAACCGAGGCCGAGTATATTGCTGCCTCAAGTGCAGCAAAGGAAGCTGTTTGGATCAAAAAGTTCGTTAGTGAACTTGACATAGTTCCTAGCATTGTGGATCCCATTGGTCTCTATTGTGATAACAATGGTGCTATCGCACAAGCTAAGGAGCCTAGATCTCACCAACGATCCAAACACATACTTAGGCGTTATCACCTCATTCGAGAGATAATAGATAGAGGAGATGTGAAAATATGTAGAGTACCTACACTCGACAATATTGCTGATCCACTGACAAAGCCTCTTGCGCAGCAGAAGCATGATGGCCATACTAGATCTATGGGCATTAGGGATATGTCTAATTGGCTCTAGTGCTAGTGGGAGATTGTTGGTGTAAGCCCTAGAGGCCAATACTTTTGGTACTTGTATCGAATTATTTATTAATAATAAAAAGGCATTTTTCTTTATTATGTTTGTTTAATAAAGTCCCTGGAATAGATAGTCCATTTAATGTATCAAGTATGACTTAATCATGAGATCACATTAAACATAAGGACACTATTCTTAAAATGTCCGTAGTCAAGCTTTATTATGAAATGGGATAACATTAAAGCATGGAGACTATTATGTTTGTAGACTGATGATCACGTCTCATGGATCATGGATAAAGAGTTATCAAGTCTTAAACATAGGTATGAATATTAAGAGTAATATTCATACTGGATTGACCCGCTATGAGAATACTATATAGAAAGTTATGCAAAGTGTCATAAGTTATTCTCATGGTGATAATAGTGTATACCACTCTTCGACCTGAAACCACTATGGATCCTAGATGTAGAGTCGAGTGCTTTATTGCTGATCCAACGTTGTCCGTAACTGGATAACCATAAAGGCAGTTGATAGGTACTCCACGAAGCATGCTGAGGGACATGAGTGTCCTAGATGGAATTTGCCAATCCTGCTTAACAGGATAAATGTCTATGGGCCCAATATTGAACTGGACAAGGGTGACATGGTCTATACCTTGTGTTCAATATAGACATAAGGGCAAAGGGGTAATTATACACATAATTATTATCACAGGAGGTTTTGTCAGATCACATGACATTTTCGTGACTTGGGTAGCAGTGATGTGTTGCTAGATACCGCTCACTGTTTATTATGTTAAATGCATGATTTAATATAATTGCCAACGCCGCGAAAACCTATAGGGTCACACACAAAGGACGGATTGATGAGAGATAGAATAATTAAGGAACATCGTAAGGTACGGTGTACTTAAGAAGAATACGAAATATGGTAAAGTACCAAATACTTAAGTGATTTTGGCATATTCTGAGATATGGGCCAAAATGCACTTAAGTGGGCTTTTTGGCTTGAAGCCCACACAAGTGGTTCTATAAATAGAACCCCTTGGGTAGAAGCATTCACACTTCAGACAACACAACTGAAGAGTTGGAATTTCGTATCTCTCTCTCTCACTCAAAGCCTTCACTCACAAACAGCTAGCACTGCGATTGAAGGAATCCGTTCGTGTGGACTGAGTAGAGACGTTGTCATCGTTCAACGTTCGTGATCGCCCCGTGGATCTGTATCAAAGGTTGATCATTGTCAGAGATCTGCACCAAAGGTTTGAATCTCCACAAGAGGTAACGATTCTATCACTGATCATGCTCATTCGTAAGGATCATTAAAGGAGAAATTTTTATATTCCGCTGCGCCTTGGATGGCAATTCTCCTTCACTTGCATGGTTGACACATCATTTTGGAGTAGCTTGCATGTGCGACACGTCATTTCGGAGTAGCTTGCATGTGCGACACGTCACTCCGAACTAGCTAGCATGTGAGACACTTCACTCCTCTATTTAAGTGTCTTACTATCAACATCCAAGACACTTCACTCACATTCATCTGCAGTAATAAAATAGTTTTCATCTGCACAATGTCATCTTCATCATTATACAGTGTCAACATTCACTGCAACGGTGAAACATACGAGTCTGAGCTATATGGCTTTTGTTTTCGAAACACCGATACCATTAGACTCACGATCAAGAGAAATGCAACCTTCTTGCATTTGAAAAAAAAATACAATCCTGTATAGGATCGGGTATTGTGTAAAAGATCACATATCAAAATCCAATATTTTTTGAGAATAGTCAATGCAAGTATTTCCCCCTTAAGGTACAAGACAATGAAGATGTTGAATACATGTTTGTTAGTCATGAACATTCAGGCTGCAATTGTATTGAGTTGTACATTACTCTTCAACCATGTATACCATCTTAACAGTCTCAACTAACCGGTCAGGATGAATCTGGTGAAGATGATCGACAATGGTCAGATGACGTCAACCCAGAAGTAGAAGCAGAAGTGGACGTCGTTGATGAAGAAGAAGAGGAAACCGAGATACAGGTTGATCACATGTTGAACAACGACGATGAAGATGATGATCAACCACCACCAATACCTCCTACTCATGTATATAATCCGCCTCAACATATGAAAAATATGGATCTTCACGACGATGAAACATCCAACAGTGTTTTCTATAATCCGTATCTGAGATCAGAAGGCGAATTAAAGGTGGGAGACATGTTTCGTACCAAAGAAGAATGTGTTCTGGCAATCAAAAAATTCCACATGAACAACTCTACTGACTTTACAGTGAAACACACTGATTCTAGAAGGTATGTTATCGAATGTCGTAACATGCTTTGTAAGTTTCGTTTGGCTGCGTCTTACAAGAAGAAAAACGACTATTGGGAGATCACTTCAATAGACCCACCGCACAGTTGCATTGCAACTAACGTTGAACAAGATCATCGCAAACTAAGCGCAGATTTGATATGTCAAG